>NC_133129.1:4608700-4973700 GCF_048418815.1 Hemitrygon akajei
TTTCAGTGGGATCCAGGGTCGGAGTTCAGTGTGGGCTCCCCACCCCAGGTCGGCTGGTTTTCAGTGGGATCCAGGGTCGGAGTTCAGTGTGAGCTCCCCACCCCAGGTCGGCTGGTTTTCAGTGGGATCTACAGTCGGAGTTCAGTGTGGGCTCCCCACCCCAGGTCGGCTGGTTTTCAGTGAGATCTACAGTCGGAGTTCAGTGTGGGGCTCCCCACCCCAGGTCGGCTGGTTTTCAGTGGGATCCAGGGTCGGAGTTCAGTGTGGGCTCCCCACCCCAGGTCGGCTGGTTTTCAGTGGGATCCAGGGTCGGAGTTCAGTGTGGGCTCCACACCCCAGGTCGGCTGGTTTTCAGTGGGATCCAGGGTCGGAGTTCAGTGTGGGCTCCACACCCCAGGTCGGCTGGTTTTCAGTGGGATCCAGGGTCGGAGTTCAGTGTGGGCTCCACACCCCAGGTCGGCTGGTTTTCAGTGGGATCCAGGGTCGGAGTTCAGTGTGGGGCTCCCCACCCCAGGTCGGCTGGTTTTCAGTGGGTTCCAGGGTCGGAGTTCAGTGTGGGCTCCACACCCCAGGTCGGCTGGTTTTCAGTGGGATCCAGGGTCGGAGTTCAGTGTGGGCTCCACACCCCAGGTCGGCTGGTTTTCAGTGGGATCCAGGGTCGGAGTTCAGTGTGGGCTCCCCACCCCAGGTCGGCTGGTTTTCAGTGGGATCTACAGTCGGAGTTCAGTGTGGGCTCCCCACCCCAGGTCGGCTGGTTTTCAGTGGGATCCAGGGTCGGAGTTCAGTGTGGGCTCCCCACCCCAGGTCGGCTGGTTTTCAGTGGGTTCCAGGGTCGGAGTTCAGTGTGGGCTCCCCACCCCAGGTCGGCTGGTTTTCAGTGGGATCCAGGGTCGGAGTTCAGTGTGGGCTCCCCACCCCAGGTCGGCTGGTTTTCAGTGGGATCCAGGGTTGCAGTTCAGTGCGGGCGGGAGGACCAAGGTCTGCTGACTAGAGTTCAAGGCCTTGTGTTCCGGGTCAGTACATCAGGTTGTGTTTGCTGTTCATACTAACAACGCATTTCACTTCAACTTTGAAAATTGACATTATCATGGTTGGTGGGTTGGTGACAGGACCTTTTTTGTACAAAAGGATTTCTACATTATTACAATACCATAACAGTGACTCAGATTAAATTAGGTTGATTCATCTCGGCTGACATTTATCTCTTTGTTGTCCATGAATATCTCCTGACACTGTGTGTTCTGTCTCCACTGTTACCCAGGCATGGGCCGAACATCGGCAGGCGGTCAGCCCGGGTGTTTTCCAGTAAACTTACCCTAGTGCCTGCCTCTCTCTCTTCCAGTTACAACCTGGGCAGTGGGTCTGTGGCCATCTTGGTCAATGGATCATTTCATGATGACCGCTGGCATCGGGTGAAGGCAGTCCGGTGAGTTAGCAACAGAGGGGAGGGGGGATTTACACGAGTGTGTGTATATGGTTACACGCCCTTCTGCATGTGTCTACACAAATATGAACCAATGTGTGTTCCTACAAAGCAAACACGAGGAAATCTGCAAATGCTGGAAATTCAAGCAACGCGCACAAAATGCTGGTGGAACGCAGCAGGCCAGGCAGCATCTATAGGGAGAAGCACTGTTGACGTTTCGGGCCGAGACTCTTCAACAGTGCTTCTCCCTATAGATGCTGCCTGACCTGCTGCGTTCCACCAGCGTTTTGTGTGTGTTGCCTGTGTTCCTGCAAAACTCTGTGCACATAGAAACCCACGTGTCCGTACGTGTAAACGCATCTGGATGCATCAAACCCTTGTGTGTGAGTACTACACTGTGTGTATACAAATAGGCATGTGCACGTATGAAAACGTGTGTGTGTGTGAGAGAGATTCTACCGGTGTTTACACTGCATCTCTGTCTCAGGGACGGCCAGTCTGGGAAGGTGTGTGTGTGTGTGGGGGGGGTGGGGGGTGGGTGTTAGTGTGTGTGTGTGTGAGAGAGATTCTACCGGTGTTTACACTGCATCTCTGTCTCAGGGACGGCCAGTCTAGGAAGGTGTGTGTGTGTGTGTGTGTGTGTGTGTGTGTGTGTGTGTGTGTGTGTGTGTGTGTGTGAGTGTGTGTGTGTGTGTGTGTGTGTGTGTGTGTGTGTGTGTGTGTGTGTGTGTGTGTGTGTGTGAGAGAGAGATTCTACCGGTGTTTACACTACATCTCTGTCTCAGGGTCGGCCAGTCTGGGAAGGTGTGTGTGTGTGGGGGCGGGGGTGTTTGTGTGTGTGTGTGGGGGGGGGGGGGGGTGTGTGTGAGATTCTACCGGTGTTTACACTGCATCTCTGTCTCAGGGACGGCCAGTCTGGGAAGGTGTGTGTGTGTGTGTGTGTGTGTGTGTGTGGGGGGGGGGGGGGTGGGGGGTGGGTGTTAGTGTGTGTGTGTGGGGTGGGGGGGGGGGTGTGTGAGAGAGATTCTACCGGTGTTTACACTGCATCTCTGTCTCAGGGACGGCCAGTCTGGGAAGGTGTGTGTGTGTGTGGGGGGGGTGGGTGTTAGTGTGTGTGTGTGTGTGTGTGTGTGTGTGTGTGGGGGGGGTGTTTGTGTGTGTGTGTGTGTGTGTGTGTGTGTGTGTGGGTGAGATTCTACCGGTGTTTACACTGCATCTCTGTCTCAGGGACGGCCAGTCTGGGAAGCTGACAGTTGATGACTACGGTGCAAAAACGGGCAAGTCACCAGGCAAGATGCGGCAACTCAACATCAGCGGACCTCTGTATGTGGGTAAGGAGATGTCGGTGGGTGGGGCCCCACTGGGGAGATTCAGAGGCCTCAGTGCCACCCCTTAGCATACAGGACCAGGCTGTACGGGTCTCTATCGGAATACACGAGAAGTAGGTCACAAACATGGGAAACAATTCTCAGCAAGCTGCAACAGCTCCCCTAAATGCAGGAAGCTGGTCCCCTAGCACAGGAAGCAGCTTGCCCGTACTCAGAGAACAGCTGCGTGCAGGACAAGGTTTCCGACACACGCAGGGTCAGTCTCTAAGCGCAGTAAGAAACTTGCCGTACCCGGGAACCAGCTCTGACACCCCTCATTCTGACATACAGACGGGATTGGAGGGGGAGTGGGAGGGGAGAGGGGTTGAGGGAAAGGGAAGGGGAGGGGGACAATTAGAGGGAGATGGATTGAGGAGGGCGAGGGGAGAGGGATTGAGGAGAAGGGAGGGAGAGGAGGAGAGGGACGGTTAAAGGGGAGCGGGTTAGAGGAGTGAGAGGTTGAGGGAAAGGGAGGGGAAGGAGGAGAGGAACAGTTAGAGGGAAGAGGGGGGTGAGGGTTGAGGGGAAGGGAGGGGAAGGAGAGGAAGGTTAGAGGGGTGAGAGGTGGAGGGGGCGAGGGATGGTTAGAGGGGGTGAGGGTTGAGGGGAAGGGAGGGGAGGGGGAGAGGGATGGTTAGAGGGGGTGAGGGTTGAGGGGAAGGGAGGGGGAGGAGGAGAGGGAGGTTAGAGGGGAGAGGGTTACATTGTCTGATGCCCCTGCCTTCACTCCGATACAGGAGGGATGAGGGAGATCGTGCTCCACACCGGCCGGCAGTACCTGAGGGGTCTCGTGGGCTGTATCTCGCACTTCACCCTGTCCACCGACTACCGCGTCTCCCTCGTGGGGGAGGCCTCCGGCGGCAAGAACATCAACACCTGCGGGAGCAAATAGTCAGCACCGGCTTGGGGAGGGGGAGGCAGAGGGTGAGGGGGGAGTGGGGGATAGGGATAGGAAAGGAGGGGAGAGTTGGTGAAAGGGGTGTGAGGGAATAGGGTTGAGAGGGGGAGGGGAGGAGAGAGAGTGGAGGAGAGGAGGTGATAGGAGGAAGGGGAGCAGAAGGAGATAGGCCGAGGGAGGGAATGGGAGAGGAGGGTTTGGGAGGTATTGTGGAGGGAGGTAGGGGAGGAGGTGAGGGGAGGGGAGGAAGTGAATCAGAATTAGGTTTAATGTCACCAGCATATGTTGTGAAATTTGTTGCTATTGCAGCAACAGTACAACGCAATACAGAATAATGACTATAAGTTACAAATTACTATATGTGTATATATAAAAAAGAAAATTTAATTAAATAAGCAGGAAAAAGAGGAGGGAAATAGTAAGGAAGTGTTACTGGTCTTATTGTCCATTCCGAGGGGAAAAAGCTGTTCCTGAATCATTGAGTGTGTGCCTTCAGGCTCCTGTACCCCCTCCCTGATGGGTAGCAATGAGAAGAGGGCATGTCCCTGGGGGCGGATGCTGCCTTTCTGAGACATCCCCGATGCTGGGGAGGCCGGTGTCCATGATGGAATTGGCTGAGTTTGTAACTTTCTGCAGCTTTTTCTGATCGTGTGCCGTGCCCCCCCCCCCCCCAGACCAGATGGCAATGCAGCCAGTCGGAATGCTCCCCACGGTACACCTGTAGACCCTTGCGAGTGTTTTTGGTGACGTACCAAATTTCCTCAAACTCCGAATGAAATATAGCTGCCTTCATGCCTTCTTTGTCACTGCATCGATATGCTGGGCCCAGGATAGATCCTCAGAGATGTTGATACCCAAGAACTTGAAACGGTTCTCCCTTTCCACTTCTGATCCCTCGATGAGGACTGGGGCGTGTTCCCTCCACTTCCCCTTCCTGAAGTCCACAGTCAGTTCTTTGGTCTCACTGACGTTGAGTGCAAGGTTGTTGTTGCAACATCACTCCACTAGCTGATCTCTCTCGGTCCTGTACGCCTTCACGTCACCACCTCAAATTCCGCCCTCAATAGTTGTGTCATCAGCAGGTGTCTGAGCTGTGCCTGGCCACACGGTCGTGGGTGTAGAGAGAGCAAAGCAGTGGGGTGGAGAGGAAGGGGTGGTAGGGAGGGAGGGGAGGGAAGAGGAGTGAAAGAACGGGAGAGATGAGGTGAACAGATAAAAGAGACTGATGGGTGGGAACTGAAGCCACACAATGTTACTTGTGGATCGACAGAACGTGAGCAGTACTGGTCAGTGGGGTGGAGGGGGAAGGGGGAGGCTCCCTCATGCTGGAGTTTCCATGGTAACCAAGCCCTGTCGGCCCTTCACCAGAGCCGGATGTGTGATGGCCGTTGCCCTTGGAGAGGGGTGCGTTGTGCAATGGGACAGGATACACACTCACCACCAGGGCAGCAGATCCCATCAAACAGGAATGGTGTATAGGTAGGCAGCAAAAGGTCAGCATGATATTTATGGGCCGAAGGGCCTGTTTTTGTGATGTATAAGGTCAACTTGGGTCCCATCCAATGCTGTATGAGCCGAATGGCCTCTTCCTTCAGAGAGGAAGAGAGACCTATGTTTCTCTAGTACCTCGTGCCACCTCAGGACAACCCCCGGCCCGGTGCTGAATCCCTGCATGTCCGCACACAGTCCAAAGGTAGTTTATAGATCATGGTGACCGAGGGAAGATTGCAGGAGATCTTCCTGTGCCCAAGGATCTCAAGCTGCCATTGAGTTAAGGTCACTTGCGCCCCGGCAGTGAGGACTTCCCCTCGGTAGCGGACAGCAGACTCGGCCTGTGCTCTCCATGCCTCACGCAGCATCGTTGAGGCCCCGCTTGCTGCGCTGTGTCCAGTTTTGGTCACCCCTGCTGTAGGAAAGGTGCCAATATGCCGTAGACATTGCAGAGGAGATTTACGAGGATGTCGCTGGAACTCAAGGGTCTGATTTTTGGAGGGAGGTCAAGCAGGTTAGGACTTTATTCCTTAGAGTGTAAGAGAATGAAGAGTGATGCTAAAGAAGGCAGTGGTTGATGCTACAATATGACCATCTGACTAGGTGGATGGACTGGAGGGGTTTAGAGGGATATGGACCAAACACAGGCCAATGGGACTAGCTTAGATCGGAATGTTGGTTGGCACAGACTAGATGGGCTGAAGGGCTTGTTTCCATGTTATATCACTCTGTGACTCTTGTCCAAAGTTGGGTCCAGAACCTATAACCTTCTGACTCAGAGGCCTGCAATGGTCTGCAGAGTCAGGGGTGACTGGACCTGTCCCATCCCCTCCTCCAGCCCAGAGCCTCACCTCTCCCCGTGGACCTCTGCCCTTGGGAGGGTTCACACGCCCCTCCCGGAATGGAAGAGATCTTCCCAGTGAAGTTCTCCAGTCCCTTCCTAAATGAGGTGTTAAGTCGAGCTTATTGGCCTGTGGGCAAGTAAAGGTGAGGAACAGATTCAGTGTGGTTTGTTGTGTTTCGAGCCGTACTCCCTCTCCCCCACCCCCCAACACTCCCATCCCGGGAGCCTGGGGGGAATATGTGGCGGAAATAGAAAGTCAGGTTGGGTGAGATTAGACCTAGGGGTCGTAGGTTAAAGGTAAACTTCAGTGGCCGAGTCCCTACATGCGTTCACCTTATCTATCTCCCTCATAATTTTGCGATCCTCTGTCAGATCTCCCCTCATTCTCCTACAGTCTGGGGAATAAAGTCCTGACCTATTCAGCCTTTCCCTATAACTCAGGTCCTCAAGTCCCGGCAACATCCTTGTAGATTTTCTTTGCACTCTCTCAAGATTATTAATGTTTTTCCTGCAGGTCGGTGACGAGAGCTGTGCACAGCACTCCAGATCAGTCCGGGAGCCCCTCCCGCAGGGCTGGTCGCTGTGGTTAACCACATTAATCTGAAGCTATTCTGGAGTACAGCTCTCACTGTATAACGATCTGATTTATATGAGCAGTATGCAAGACAAACTTTTCACTGTATTCAGTTCAATTCCAGTGTAATTGTCATCCAACCGTACATGAATACGGCCAAACAAAACAGCTTTACTCCAGGGCCAAAGGGCAAAGCACAGTATTAACAGTCACACACAGCACAAGGCACGTGTAGCACATATCAGTATAAAACACAAGTCACACACAGAAAATATACAGTGCAAGACCCTGGGGTCCATGAATGTTCACAGTCGAACACAATGCAATTTGTCTTCTGCTGAGCAACCACTAGGGGGCAGCACCAACTCCAGCTTGGACACGCGGCTACGCCACAGGCAGCAGTGTAGCCTGAAGCCCAGTCCTCGCCACGGCCAAGGCCATCCACCAGAAAATCAGTGAATCGGACTTACAGCACATCATGTTAACCATGTCCAATATTGTATCTTGGTACATATGAAAAAATAAACCAATCCAATGAACCCCAGTGGAGTAGACTCAATGGGCCAAATGGCCTCCTTCATTCCCCTCTGAAAGCCAAGCTGTGGTGGAGCCATTGGGCATGAGTTACAACAACTCTGCCCGGCCACTGCAATGTGCTCGATGAAGGTACTGCACTGACTTGGCTCACTGCTGCCACCCGCTGGAATCTCGTGTTGCTGCGTCTGTTGGGGGAAAATCAGTAAAATTAGTTACCCTTGTGTTTTTTTTTCTTTGTCGTCTTCTGGGGTTTTATAGCAGTTAGCAAACAGGTTTAAGGTGTATTACCACACTGGAATGCGGAGCAGAATATCTAAATCCTATATATTTATACTTGCATCAAATTTTATAAAATACCTGTATTCTTAAGGAACCGCACAGTATATTTAAAGCAATAATCCTGTGATCCTTTCTGCAAAATATTCTTAATGTTATGTTATATTTTATCCTGTGATAATTTTAAACTCATGATTATATCGTGAATATCTCACCAGTACGTGCTCAACCATTCTCTTGTTGATTACAATACTCACATCTTCCATTACTGTGTGTCTTCATTAAAAACAATGAATTATTTAACAGTGTGTGCCCAAACCTCAATTTTGATGGTATCACCTCCCCCCCCCCGCCTCCCCACTCTTTCCTGCATTCTCTTGTGTATTTTCTCGAGTGACTCACTCTTTGTAAAGCAGTTTCCAGGTGCTTTCTGTTTAAACTTGTTCAACTTATTTCGATGGACTCAGGAATTCAGTGTTACTTGTCTTGTTTAAGTCAGTAGTCCCCAACCACGCGAGGCGGCTGACTCATATCGTTTCATACTGCCAAATCATATTGTTTCCTCGTGGCCCAGTAGCACACGCTTTGTGGCCCGGTACCGGTCCGCAGCCTGGTGGTTGGGGACCACTGGTATAAGTGGATGCCCAATCACCGCTAATCACGGGGTTATGAGAATGTTAAGACTCGCGGTGTCACTCAGCCAAGCCACCAACGTGCTGTTGGGATTCTTATGAATAAACGCTGGTCAGCTTCTCTACAATAGAGTCTGTCTTTCTCTGCACTGGGGTTCCGATGTTTGCCAGAGCATGTTGTGACATGCTGAGTTCCTCCAGCACTTTGTGTGCGTTGCTCTCAATACAGTCCAACACCAGTGGCCTTCCCAACAGAATGCAATAATCCTGGCGCAGTTTGCGTGCTGGAGTCAGGTCAGGAAAGAGGCTGAGGACAGTCCCCTTGTTCGGGAAGTCCGTGTTCATCTCCAGTTTGGGGAGAGTAAGGGATCCATCTGGGACTGGGGAGGGAGGAGATTTGAACTTGGATCTTTGGAGGAGATATGATTGAGGGTCTGATTCAATCTGGGGCGGAGTACATTTTAGTTAGAGGTACAGTGCAGAAGAGGCCCTCAGCCCAATGCACCACTCTACCCAGAAACCCTCGACAAACTCAATGTAACCAGAATCAGGTTTAAAATCACCGGCTTGTGTCATGAAATATGTCAACTTAGTGACAGCAGTCCAATGCAGTAGTGCATGATTAAATATAGAAAAAAAATCAATTACACTAAGTATATATGTAATATATAACAGAAATAATATTTTAAAAGTGAGTTACTGTTCATGGGTTCAATGTCAATTCAGGAATCAGATAGCTTAAGGGTGAAGCTGCTCCTGAATCGCTGAGTGTGTGTCTTCAGGCTTCTGTACCTCCTTCCTGATGGGAGCAATGAGAAGAGGGCACGTCCTACCCTTTCTGAGGCACCGTTCCTTGAAGATGTCTTGGAACCATAGGGAAGCTGTACTGTCTTGGATGTTTAAGGAGATCTGGCATATCATCAAAGACAAATGGCATATCATCAAAGACAATGGAAAAACATCTCAGACATACCCAGTGGAAAACATTCTCACTGATTGCATCAATGGGAATTGCGATGGACAGGAAGGCAAGAGGCTGCAGAGGGTAGTGGGGCTCAGCTGATCTGACAGCTCCTATCCTGCCATTATCAGACTCCTGAACACACCAGACAAAAACAAAAGGTGAACTCTTCATCACACAATCCACAGGGAGACGCGATTCATCTCCCTGCACTGTACTCCGTTCTGATTTCCGTTCCCTAATCTCAATGTACAGCATGATCTGTCTGGGTGGCAAGCCAGCGGGTTTTCCTGTACAGTTCATTATCCATAACAATAACAAAACCATTTCAGTGCATTGATTAATTAAACAGTCGCAAGTCAATGGGGCCGTGTGTGAGACCCCAAACTAATCCCACTGTTCACCCACTCCCCACAGCCCTGTATCAGACCCCAAACTAATCCCACTGTTCACCCACTCCCCACAGCCCTGTATCAGACCCCAAACTAATCCCACTGTTCACCCACTCCCCACAGCCCTGTATCAGACCCCAAACTAATCCCACTGTTCACCCACTCCCCACAGCCCTGTATCAGACCCCAAACTAATCCCACTGTTCACCCACTCCCCACAGCCCTGTATCAGACCCCAAACTAATCCCACTGTTCACCCACTCCCCACAGCCCTGTATCAGACCCCAAAATAATCCCACTGTTCACCCACTCCCCACAGCCCTGTATCAGACCCCAAACTAATCCCACTGTTCACCCACTCCCCACAGCCCTGTATCAGACCCCAAACTAATCCAACTGTTCACCCACTCCCCATAGTCCTGTATCAGACCCCAAACTAATCCCACTGTTCACCCACTCCCCACAGCCCTGTATCAGACCCCAAACTAATCCCAATGTTCACCCACTCCCCACAGCCCTGTATCAGACCCCAAACTAATCCCACTGTTCACCCACTCCCCACAGCCCTGTATCAGACCCCAAACTAATCACACTGTTCCACTCTCTCCCCACAGCCCTGTATCAGACCCCAAACTAATCCCACTGTTCCACTCTCTCCCCACAGCCCCATATCAGACCCCAAACTAATCCCACTGTTCACCCACTCCCCACAGCCCTGTATCAGACCCCAAACTAATCCCACTGTTCACCCACACCCCATAGCCATGTATCAGACCCCAAACTAATCCCACTGTTCACCCACTCCCATAGCCATGTATCAGACCCCAAACTAATCCCACTGTTCCACTCTCTCCCCACAGCCCTGTATCAGACTCCAAACTAATCCCACTGTTCACCCACTCCCCACAGCCCTGTATCAGACCCCAAACTAATCCCACTGTTCACCCACTCCCCATAGCCATGTATCAAACCCCAAACTAATCCCACTGTTCCACTCTCTCCCCACAGCCCTGTATCAGACCCCAAACTAATCCCACTGTTCACCCATTCCCCACAGCCCTGTATCAGACCCCAAACTAATCCCACTGTTCACCCACTCCCCATAGCCATGTATCAGACCCCAAACTAATCCCACTGTTCCACTCTCTCCCCACAGCCCTGTATCAGACCCCAAACTAATCCCACTGTTCACCCACTCCCCACAGCCGTGTATCAGACCCCAAACTAATCCCACTGTTCACCCACTCCCCACAGTCCTGTATCAGACCCCAAACTAATCCCACTATCCCACTCTCTCCCCACAGTCCTGTATCAGTCCCCAAACTAATCCCACTGTCCCACTCTCTCCCCACAGTCCTGTATCAGACCCCAAACTAATCCCACTGTTCACCCACTCCCCACAGCCCTGTATCAGTCCCCAAACTAATCCCACTGTTCACCCACTCCCCACAGTCCTGTATCAGACCCCAAACTAATCCCACTGTCCCACTCTCTCCCCACAGTCCTGTATCAGTCCCCAAACTAATCCCACTGTTCCACTCTCTCCCCACAGTCCTGTATCAGTCCCCAAACTAATCCCACTGTCCCACTCTCTCCCCACAGTCCTATATCAGACCCCAAACTAATCCCACTGTTCCACTCTCTCCCCACAGCCCTGTATCAGTCCCCAAACTAATCCCACTGTTCACCCACTCCCCACAGCCCTGTATCAGACCCCAAACTAAACCCACTGTTCCACTCTCTCCCCACAGCCATGTATCAGACCCCAAACTAATCCCACTGTTCCACTCTCTCCCCACAGCCCTGTATCAGACCCCAAACTAATCCCACTGTTCACCCACTCCCCACAGTCCTATATCAGACCCCAAACTAATACCACTGTTCACCCACTCCCCACAGTCCTATATCAGACCCCAAACTAATCCCACTGTTCACCCACTCCCCACAGCCCTGTATCAGACCCCAAACTAATCCCACTGTTCACCCACTCCCCACAGCCCTGTATCAGACCCCAAACTAATCCCACTGTTCACCCACTCCCCACAGCCCTGTATCAGTCCCCAACCTAATCCCACAGTCCCACTCTCTCCCCACAACCCTGTATCAGTCCCCAAACTAATCCCACTGTTCCACTCTCTCCCCACAGCCCTGTATCAGACCCCAAACTAATCCCACTGTCCCACTCTCTCCCAACAGCCCTGTATCAGACCCCAAACTAATCCCACTGTCCCACTCTCTCCCCACAGCCCTGTATCAGACCCCAAACTAATCCCACTGTCCCACTCTCTCCCCACAGCCCTGTATCAGACCCCAAACTAATCCCACTGTCCCACTCTCTCCCCACAGCCCTGTATCAGACCCCAAACTAATCCCACTGTTCACCCACTCCCCACAGCCCTGTATCAGACCCCAAACTAATCCCACTGTACCACTCTCTCCCCACGGCCCTGTATCAGTCCCCAAACTAATCCCACTGTCCCACTCTCTCCCCACAGCCCTGTATCAGACCCCAAACTAATCCCACTGTTCCACTCTCCCCACAGCCCTATATCAGACCCCAAATGAATTCCACTGTTCACCCATTCCCCACAGCCCTGTATCAGACACCAAACTAATCCCACTGTTCCACTCTCTCCCCACAACCCTGTATCAATCCCCAAACTAATCCCACTGTTCACCCACTCCCCACAGCCCTGTATCAGTCCACAAACTAATCCCACTGTTCACCCACTCCCCACAGTCCTATATCAGACCCCAAACTAATCCCACTGTTCACCCACTCCCCATAGTCCTGTATCAGACCCCAAACTAATCCCACTGTTCACCCACTCCCCACAGCCCTGTATCAGACCCCAAACTAATCCCAATGTTCACCCACTCCCCACAGCCCTGTATCAGACCCCAAACTAATCCCACTGTTCACCCACTCCCCACAGCCCTGTATCAGACCCCAAACTAATCACACTGTTCCACTCTCTCCCCACAGCCCTGTATCAGACCCCAAACTAATCCCACTGTTCCACTCTCTCCCCACAGCCCCATATCAGACCCCAAACTAATCCCACTGTTCACCCACTCCCCACAGCCCTGTATCAGACCCCAAACTAATCCCACTGTTCACCCACACCCCATAGCCATGTATCAGACCCCAAACTAATCCCACTGTTCACCCACTCCCATAGCCATGTATCAGACCCCAAACTAATCCCACTGTTCCACTCTCTCCCCACAGCCCTGTATCAGACTCCAAACTAATCCCACTGTTCACCCACTCCCCACAGCCCTGTATCAGACCCCAAACTAATCCCACTGTTCACCCACTCCCCATAGCCATGTATCAGACCCCAAACTAATCCCACTGTTCCACTCTCTCCCCACAGCCCTGTATCAGACCCCAAACTAATCCCACTGTTCACCCATTCCCCACAGCCCTGTATCAGACCCCAAACTAATCCCACTGTTCACCCACTCCCCATAGCCATGTATCAGACCCCAAACTAATCCCACTGTTCCACTCTCTCCCCACAGCCCTGTATCAGACCCCAAACTAATCCCACTGTTCACCCACTCCCCACAGCCGTGTATCAGACCCCAAACTAATCCCACTGTTCACCCACTCCCCACAGTCCTGTATCAGACCCCAAACTAATCCCACTATCCCACTCTCTCCCCACAGTCCTGTATCAGTCCCCAAACTAATCCCACTGTCCCACTCTCTCCCCACAGTCCTGTATCAGACCCCAAACTAATCCCACTGTTCACCCACT
This sequence comes from Hemitrygon akajei, assembly GCF_048418815.1. NCBI lineage: Eukaryota > Metazoa > Chordata > Chondrichthyes > Myliobatiformes > Dasyatidae > Hemitrygon > Hemitrygon akajei. Next base: position 4,621,866 of record NC_133129.1, read on the forward strand.
CCCCACAGCCCTGTATCAGTCCCCAAACTAATCCCACTGTTCACCCACTCCCCACAGTCCTGTATCAGACCCCAAACTAATCCCACTGTCCCACTCTCTCCCCACAGTCCTGTATCAGTCCCCAAACTAATCCCACTGTTCCACTCTCTCCCCACAGTCCTGTATCAGTCCCCAAACTAATCCCACTGTCCCACTCTCTCCCCACAGTCCTATATCAGACCCCAAACTAATCCCACTGTTCCACTCTCTCCCCACAGCCCTGTATTAGTCCCCAAACTAATCCCACTGTTCACCCACTCCCCACAGCCCTGTATCAGACCCCAAACTAAACCCACTGTTCCACTCTCTCCCCACAGCCATGTATCAGACCCCAAACTAATCCCACTGTTCCACTCTCTCCCCACAGCCCTGTATCAGACCCCAAACTAATCCCACTGTTCACCCACTCCCCACAGCCCTGTATCAGACCCCAAACTAATTCCACTGTTCACCCACTCCCCACAGTCCTATATCAGACCCGAAACTAATCCCACAGTTCCACTCTCTCCCCACAGCCCTGTATCAGACCCCAAACTAATCCCACTGTTCACCCACTCCCCACAGCCCTGTATCAGACCCCAAACTAATTCCACTGTTCACCCACTCCCCACAGTCCTATATCAGACCCCAAACTAATACCACTGTTCACCCACTCCCCACAGTCCTATATCAGACCCCAAACTAATCCCACTGTTCACCCACTCCCCACAGCCCTGTATCAGACCCCAAACTAATCCCACTGTTCACCCACTCCCCACAGCCCTGTATCAGACCCCAAACTAATCCCACTGTTCACCCACTCCCCACAGCCCTGTATCAGTCCCCAACCTAATCCCACAGTCCCACTCTCTCCCCACAACCCTGTATCAGTCCCCAAACTAATCCCACTGTTCCACTCTCTCCCCACAGCCCTGTATCAGACCCCAAACTAATCCCACTGTCCCACTCTCTCCCAACAGCCCTGTATCAGACCCCAAACTAATCCCACTGTCCCACTCTCTCCCCACAGCCCTGTATCAGACCCCAAACTAATCCCACTGTCCCACTCTCTCCCCACAGCCCTGTATCAGACCCCAAACTAATCCCACTGTCCCACTCTCTCCCCACAGCCCTGTATCAGACCCCAAACTAATCCCACTGTTCACCCACTCCCCACAGCCCTGTATCAGACCCCTAACTAATCCCACTGTACCACTCTCTCCCCACGGCCCTGTATCAGTCCCCAAACTAATCCCACTGTCCCACTCTCTCCCCACAGCCCTGTATCAGACCCCAAACTAATCCCACTGTTCCACTCTCCCCACAGCCCTATATCAGACCCCAAATGAATTCCACTGTTCACCCATTCCCCACAGCTCTGTATCAGACCCCAAACTAATCCCACTGTTCCACTCTCTCCCCACAACCCTGTATCAATCCCCAAACTAATCCCACTGTTCACCCACTCCCCACAGCCCTGTATCAGTCCACAAACTAATCCCACTGTTCACCCACTCCCCACAGTCCTATATCAGACCCCAAACTAATCCCACTGTTCACCCACTCCACAGAGTCCTATATCAGACCCCAAACTAATCCCACTGTTCACCCACTCCCCACAGCCCTGTATCAGTCCCCAAACTAATCCCACTGTTCACCCACTCCCCACAGCCCTGTATCAGACCCCAAACTAATCCCACTGTTCCACTCTCTCCCCACAGCCCTGTATCAGACCCCAAACTAATCCCACTGTTCACCCACTCCCCACAGCCCTGTATCAGACCCCAAACTAATCCCACTGTTCATCCACTCCCCACAGTCCTGTATCAGACCCCAAACTAATCCCACTGTCCCACTCTCTCCCCACAGTCCTGTATCAGTCCCGAAACTAATCCCACTGTCCCACTCTCTCCCCACAGTCCTGTATCAGACCCCAAACTAATCCCACTGTTCACCCACTCCCCACAGCCCTGTATCAGTCCCCAAACTAATCCCACTGTTCACCCACTCCTCACAGTCCTGTATCAGACCCCAAACTAATCCCACTGTCCCACTCTCTCCCCACAGTCCTGTATCAGTCCCCAAACTAATCCCACTGTTCCACTCTCTCCCCACAGTCCTGTATCAGTCCCCAAACTAATCCCACTGTCCCACTCTCTCCCCACAGTCATATATCAGACCCCAAACTAATCCCACTGTTCCACTCTCTCCCCACAGCCCTGTATCAGTCCCCAAACTAATCCCACTGTTCACCCACTCCCCACAGCCCTGTATCAGTCCCCAAACTAATCCCACTGTTCACCCACTCCCCACAGCCCTGTATCAGTCCACAAACTAATCCCACTGTTCACCCACTCCCCACAGTCCTATATCAGACTCCAAACTAATCCCACTGTTCACCCACTCCCCACAGTCCTATATCAGACCCCAAACTAATCCCACTGTTCACCCACTCCCCACAGCCCTGTATCAGTCCCCAAACTAATCCCACTGTTCACCCACTCCCCACAGCCCTGTATCAGACCCCAAACTAATCCAACTGTTCACACACTCCCCACAGCCCTGTATCAGACCCCAAACTAATCCCACTGTTCACCCACTCCCCACAGCCCTGTATCAGTCCCCAAACTAATCCCACAGTCCCACTCTCTCCCTACAACCCTGTATCAGACCCCAAACTAATCCCACTGTCCCACTCTCTCCCCACAGCCCTGTATCAGACCCCAAACTAATCCCACTGTCCCACTCTCTCCCCACAGCCCTGTATCAGACCCCAAACTAATCCCACTGTTCCACTCTCTCCCCACAGCCCTGTATCAGTCCACAAACTAATCCCACTGTTCCACTCTCCCCCCACAGCCCTGTATCAGACCCCAAACTAATCCCACTGTCCCACTCTCTCCCCACAGCCCTGTATCAGACCCCAAACTAATCCCACTGTCCCACTCTCTCCCCACAGCCCTGTATCAGACCCCAAACTAATCCCACTGTCCCACTCTCTCCCCACAGCCCTGTATCAGACCCCAAACTAATCCCACTGTCCCACTCTCTCCCCACAGCCCTGTATCAGACCCCAAACTAATCCCACTGTTCACCCACTCCCCACAGCCCTGTATCAGACCCCAAACTAATCCCACTGTTCCACTCTCTCCCCACAGCCCTGTATCAGACCCCAAACTAATCCCACTGTTCCACTCTCTCCCCACAGCCTTGTATCAGACCCAAAACTAATCCCACTGTTCACCCACTCCCCACAGCCCTGTATCAGACCCCAAACTAATTCCACTGTTCACCCACTCCCCACAGTCCTATATCAGACCCCAAACTAATCCCACTGTTCACACACTCCCCACAGCCCTGTATCAGACCCCAAACTAATCCCACTGTTCACCCACTCCCCACAGTCCTATATCAGACCCCAAACTAATCCCACTGTTCACCCACTCCCCACAGCCCTGTATCAGACCCCAAACTAATCTCACTGTTCACCCACTCCCCACAGCCCTGTATAAGACCCCAAACTAATCCCACTGTTCACCCACTCCCCACAGCCCTGTATCAGTCCCCAAACTAATCCCACAGTCCCACTCTCTCCCCACAACCCTGTATCAGTCCCCAAACTAATCCCACTGTTCCACTCTCTCCCCACAGCCCTCTATCAGACCCCAAACTAATCCCACTGTCCCACTCTCTCCCCACAGCCCTGTATCAGACCCCAAACTAATCCCACTGTCCCACTCTCTCCCCACAGCCCTGTATCAGACCCCAAACTAATCCCACTGTCCCACTCTCTCCCCACAGCCCTGTATCAGACCCCAAACTAATCCCACTGTCCCACTCTCTCCCCACAGCCCTGTATCAGACCCCAAACTAATCCCACTGTTCACCCACTCCCCACAGCCCTGTATCAGACCCCAAACTAATCCCACTGTCCCACTCTCTCCCCACGGCCCTGTATCAGTCCCCAAACTAATCCCACTGTCCCACTCTCTCCCCACAGTCCTGTATCAGTCCCCAAACTAATCCCACTGTCCCACTCTCTCCCCACAGCCCTGTATCAGACCCCAAACTAATCCCACTGTTCCACTCTCCCCACAGCCCTGTATCAGTCCCCAAACTAATCCCACTGTTCACCCACTCCCCACAGCCCTGTATCAGTCCACAAACTAATCCCACTGTTCACCCACTCCCCACAGTCCTATATCAGACCCCAAACTAATCCCACTGTTCACCCACTCCCCACAGTCCTATATCAGACCCCAAACTAATCCCACTGTTCACCCACTCCCCACAGCCCTGTATCAGACCCCAAACTAATCCCACTGTTCACTCTCTCCCCACAGCCCTGTATCAGACCCCAAACTAATCCCACTGTTCACCCACTCCCCACAGCCCTGTATCAGACCCCAAACTAATCCCACTGTTCCACTCTCTCCCCACAGCCCTGTATCAGTCCCCAAACTAATCCCACTGTTCACCCACTCCCCACAGCCCTGTATCAGACCCCAAACTAATCCCACTGTTCACCCACTCCCCACAGCCCTGTATCAGACCCCAAACTAATCCAACTGTTCACACACTCCCCACAGCCCTGTATCAGACCCCAAACTAATCCCACTGTTCACCCACTCCCCACAGCCCTGTATCAGTCCCCAAACTAATCCCACAGTCCCACTCTCTCCCCACAACCCTGTATCAGACCCCAAACTAATCTCACTGTTGACCCACTCCCCACAGCCCTGTATAAGACCCCAAACTAATCCCACTGTTCACCCACTCCCCACAGCCCTGTATCAGTCCCCAAACTAATCCCACAGTCCCACTCTCTCCCCACAACCCTGTATCAGTCCCCAAACTAATCCCACTGTTCCACTCTCTCCCAACAGCCCTCTATCAGACCCCAAACTAATCCCACTGTCCCACTCTCTCCCCACAGCCCTGTATCAGACCCCAAACTAATCCCACTGTCCCACTCTCTCCCCACAGCCCTGTATCAGACCCCAAACTAATCCCACTGTCCCACTCTCTCCCCACAGCCCTGTATCAGACCCCAAACTAATCCCACTGTCCCACTCTCTCCCCACAGCCCTGTATCAGACCCCAAACTAATCCCACTGTTCACCCACTCCCCACAGCCCTGTATCAGACCCCAAACTAATCCCACTGTCCCACTCTCTCCCCACGGCCCTGTATCAGTCCCCAAACTAATCCCACTGTCCCACTCTCTCCCCACAGTCCTGTATCAGTCCCCAACATAATCCCACTGTCCCACTCTCTCCCCACAGCCCTGTATCAGACCCCAAACTAATCCCACTGTTCCACTCTCCCCACAGCCCTGTATCAGTCCCCAAACTAATCCCACTGTTCACCCACTCCCCACAGCCCTGTATCAGTCCACAAACTAATCCCACTGTTCACCCACTCCCCACAGTCCTATATCAGACCCCAAACTAATCCCACTGTTCACCCACTCCCCACAGTCCTATATCAGACCCCAAACTAATCCCACTGTTCACCCACTCCCCACATCACTGTATCAGACCCCAAACTAATCCCACTGTTCACTCTCTCCCCACAGCCCTGTATCAGACCCCAAACTAATCCCACTGTTCACCCACTCCCCACAGCCCTGTATCAGACCCCAAACTAATCCCACTGTTCCACTCTCTCCCCACAGCCCTGTATGTCCCCAAACTAATCCCACTGTTCACCCACTCCCCACAGCCCTGTATCAGACCCCAAACTAATCCCACTGTTCACCCACTCCCCACAGCCCTGTATCAGACCCCAAACTAATCCAACTGTTCACACACTCCCCACAGCCCTGTATCAGACCCCAAACTAATCCCACTGTTCACCCACTCCCCACAGCCCTGTATCAGTCCCCAAACTAATCCCACAGTCCCACTCTCTCCCCACAACCCTGTATCAGTCCACAAACTAATCCCACTGTTCCACTCTCTCCCCACAGCCCTGTATCAGACCCCAAACTAATCCCACTGTCCCACTCTCTCCCCACAGCCCTGTATCAGACCCCAATCTAATCCCACTGTCCCACTCTCTCCCCACAGCCCTGTATCAGACCCCAAACTAATCCCACTGTTCACCCACTCCCCACAGCCCTGTATCAGTCCCCAAACTAATCCCACAGTCCCACTCTCTCCCCACAACCCTGTATCAGACCCCAAACTAATCTCACTGTTCACCCACTCCCCACAGCCCTGTATAAGACCCCAAACTAATCCCACTGTTCACCCACTCCCCACAGCCCTGTATCAGTCCCCAAACTAATCCCACAGTCCCACTCTCTCCCCACAACCCTGTATCAGTCCCCAAACTAATCCCACTGTTCCACTCTCTCCCCACAGCCCTCTATCAGACCCCAAACTAATCCCACTGTCCCACTCTATCCCCACAGCCCTGTATCAGACCCCAAACTAATCCCACTGTCCCACTCTCTCCCCACAGCCCTGTATCAGACCCCAAACTAATCCCACTGTCCCACTCTCTCCCCACAGCCCTGTATCAGACCCCAAACTAATCCCACTGTCCCACTCTCTCCCCACAGCCCTGTATCAGACCCCAAACTAATCCCACTGTTCACCCACTCCCCACAGCCCTGTATCAGACCCCAAACTAATCCCACTGTCCCACTCTCTCCCCACGGCCCTGTATCAGTCCCCAAACTAATCCCACTGTCCCACTCTCTCCCCACAGTCCTGTATCAGTCCCCAAACTAATCCCACTGTCCCACTCTCTCCCCACAGCCCTGTATCAGACCCCAAACTAATCCCACTGTTCCACTCTCCCCACAGCCCTGTATCAGTCCCCAAACTAATCCCACTGTTCACCCACTCCCCACATCACTGTATCAGACCCCAAACTAATCCCACTGTTCACTCTCTCCCCACAGCCCTGTATCAGACCCCAAACTAATCCCACTGTTCACCCACTCCCCACAGCCCTGTATCAGACCCCAAACTAATCCCACTGTTCCACTCTCTCCCCACAGCCCTGTATCAGTCCCCAAACTAATCCCACTGTTCACCCACTCCCCACAGCCCTGTATCAGACCCCAAACTAATCCCACTGTTCACCCACTCCCCACAGCCCTGTATCAGACCCCAAACTAATCCAACTGTTCACACACTCCCCACAGCCCTGTATCAGACCCCAAACTAATCCCACTGTTCACCCACTCCCCACAGCCCTGTATCAGTCCCCAAACTAATCCCACAGTCCCACTCTCTCCCCACAACCCTGTATCAGTCCACAAACTAATCCCACTGTTCCACTCTCTCCCCACAGCCCTGTATCAGACCCCAAACTAATCCCACTGTCCCACTCTCTCCCCACAGCCCTGTATCAGACCCCAATCTAATCCCACTGTCCCACTCTCTCCCCACAGCCCTGTATCAGACCCCAAACTAATCCCACTGTTCACCCACTCCCCACAGCCCTGTATCAGTCCCCAAACTAATCCCACAGTCCCACTCTCTCCCCACAACCCTGTATCAGACCCCAAACTAATCTCACTGTTCACCCACTCCCCACAGCCCTGTATAAGACCCCAAACTAATCCCACTGTTCACCCACTCCCCACAGCCCTGTATCAGTCCCCAAACTAATCCCACAGTCCCACTCTCTCCCCACAACCCTGTATCAGTCCCCAAACTAATCCCACTGTTCCACTCTCTCCCCACAGCCCTCTATCAGACCCCAAACTAATCCCACTGTCCCACTCTATCCCCACAGCCCTGTATCAGACCCCAAACTAATCCCACTGTCCCACTCTCTCCCCACAGCCCTGTATCAGACCCCAAACTAATCCCACTGTCCCACTCTCTCCCCACAGCCCTGTATCAGACCCCAAACTAATCCCACTGTCCCACTCTCTCCCCACAGCCCTGTATCAGACCCCAAACTAATCCCACTGTTCACCCACTCCCCACAGCCCTGTATCAGACCCCAAACTAATCCAACTGTCCCACTCTCTCCCCACGGCCCTGTATCAGTCCCCAAACTAATCCCACTGTCCCACTCTCTCCCCACAGTCCTGTATCAGTCCCCAAACTAATCCCACTGTCCCACTCTCTCCCCACAGCCCTGTATCAGACCCCAAACTAATCCCACTGTTCCACTCTCCCCACAGCCCTGTATCAGTCCCCAAACTAATCCCACTGTTCACCCACTCCCCACAGCCCTGTATCAGTCCACAAACTAATCCCACTGTTCACCCACTCCCCACAGTCCTATATCAGACCCCAAACTAATCCCACTGTTCACCCACTCCCCACAGTCCTATATCAGACCCCAAACTAATCCCACTGTTCACCCACTCCCCACAGCCCTGTATCAGACCCCAAACTAATCCCACTGTTCACTCTCTCCCCACAGCCCTGTATCAGACCCCAAACTAATCCCACTGTTCACCCACTCCCCACAGCCCTGTATCAGACCCCAAACTAATCCCACTGTCCCACTCTCTCCCCACAGCCCTGTATCAGACCCCAATCTAATCCCACTGTCCCACTCTCTCCCCACAGCCCTGTATCAGACCCCAAACTAATCCCACTGTCCCACTCTCTCCCCACAGCCCTGTATCAGACCCCAAACTAATCCCACTGTCCCACTCTCTCCCCACAGCCCTGTATCAGACCCCAAACTAATCCCACTGTTCACTCACTCGCCACATCCCTGTATCAGACCCCAAACTAATCCCACTGTCCCACTCTCTCCCCACAGCCCTGTATCAGTCCCCAAACTAATCCCACTGTCCCACTCTCTCCCCACAGTCCTGTATCAGACCCCAAACTAATCCCACTGTTCCACTCTCCCCACAGCCCTGTATCAGACCCCAAACTAATCCCACTGTTCACCCATTCCCCACAGCCCTGTATCAGACCCCAAACTAATCCCACTGTTCCACTCTCTCCCCACAACCCTGTATCAATCTCCAAACTAATCCCACTGTTCACCCACTCCCCACAGCCCTGTATCAGTCCCCAAACTAATCCCACTGTTCACCCACTCCACACAGCCCTGTATCAGTCCACAAACTAATCCCACTGTTCACCCACTCCCCACAGTCCTATATCAGACCCCAAACTAATCCCACTGTTCACCCACTCCCCACAGTCCTATATCAGACCCCAAACTAATCCCACTGTTCACCCACTCCCCACAGCCCTGTATCAGTCCCCAAACTAATCCCACTGTTCACCAACTCCCCACAGCCCTGTATCAGACCCCAAACTAATCCCACTGTTCCACTCTCTCCCCACAGCCCTGTATCAGTCCCCAAACTAATCCCACTGTTCACCCACTCCCCACAGCCCTGTATAAGACCCCAAACTAATCCCACTGTTCACCCACTCCCCACAGCCCTGTATCAGACCCCAAACTAAACCCACTGTTCACCCACTCCCCACAGCCCTGTATCAGACCCCAAACTAATCCCACTGTCCCACTCTCTCCCCACAGCCCTGTGTCAGACCCCAAACTAATCCCACTGTCCCACTCTGTCCCCACAGCCCTGTATCAGACCCCAAACTAATCCCACTGTTCCACTCTCCCCACAGCCCTGTATCAGACCCCAAACTAATCCCACCGTCCCACTCTCTCCCCACAGCCCTGTATCAGACCCCAAACTATTCCCACAGTCCCAACCACTCCCCACAGCCCTGTATCAGACCCCAAACTAATCCCACTGTTCACACACTCCCCACAGCCCTGTATCAGACCCCAAACTAATCCCACTGTTCACCCACTCCCCACAGTCCTATATCAGACCCCAAACTAATCCCACTGTTCACCCACTCCCCACAGTCCTATATCAGTCCCCAAACTAATTCCACTGTTCACCCATTCCCCACAGCCCTGTATCAGACCCCAAACTAATCCCACTGTTCACCCACTCCCCACAGCCCTGTATCAGTCCCCAAACTAATCCCACTGTCCCACTCTCTCCCCACAACCCTGTATCAGTCCCCAAACTAATACCACTGTTCAACTCTCTCCCCACAGCCCTGTATCAGACCCCAAACTAATCCCACTGTTCACCCACTCCCCACAGCCCTGTATCAGACCCCAAACTAATCCCACAGTTCACCCACTCCCCACAGTCCTGTATCAGACCCCAAACTAATCCCACTGTTCACCCACTCCCCACAGCCCTGTATCAGACCCCAAACTAATCCCACTGTTCAACCACTCCCCACAGTCCTGTATCAGACCCCAAACTAATCCCACTGTTCACCCCCTCCCCACAGCCCTGTATCAGACCCCAAACTAATCCCACTGTTCACCCACTCCCCACAGCCCTGTATCAGACCCCAAACTAATCCCACTGTTCTCCCACTCCCCACAGCCCTGTATCAGACCCCAAACTAATCCCACTGTTCACCCACTCCCCACAGCCCTGTATCAGACACCAAACTAATCCCACTGTTCCACTCTCTCCCCACAGCCCTGTATCAGACCCCAAACTAATCCCACAGTTCCACTCTCTCCCCACAGCCCTGTATCAGACCCAAACTAATCCCACTGTCCCACTCTGTCCCCACAGTCCTGTATCAGTCCCCAAACTAATCCCACTGTCCCACTCTCTCCCCACAGTCCTATATCAGACCCCAAACTAATCCCACTGTTCCACTCTCTCCCCACAGCCCTGTATCAGTCCCCAAACTAATCCCACTGTTCACCCAGTCCCCACAGCCCTGTATCAGACCCCAAACTAATCCCACTATTCCACTCTCTCCCCACAGCCCTGTATCAGACCCCAAACTAATCCCACTGTTCCACTCTCTCCCCACAGACCTGTATCAGACCTCAAACTAATCCCACTGTTCACCCACTCCCCACAGCCCTGTATCAGACCCCAAACTAATCCCACTCTCCCTCTCTCTCCCCACAGCCCTGTATCAGACCCCAAACTAATCCCACTGTTCACACACTCCCAACAGCCCTGTATCAGACCCCAAACTAATCCCACTGTTCACCCACTCCCCACAGTCCTATATCAGATCCCAAACTAATACCACTGTTCACCCACTCCCCACAGTCCTATATCAGACCCCAAACTAATCCCACTGTTCACCCACTCCCCACAGCCCTGTATCAGACCCCAAACTAATCCCACTGTTCACCCACTCCCCACAGCCCTGTATCAGACCCCAAACTAATCCCACTGTTCACCCACTCCCCACAGCCCTGTATCAGTCCCCAAACTAATCCCACTGTCCCACTCTCTCCCCACAACCATGTATCAGTCCCCAAACTAATCCCACTGTTCCACTCTCTCCCCACAGCCCTGTATCAGACCCCAAACTAATCCCACTGTTCACCCACTCCCCACAGCCCTGTATCAGACCCCAAACTAATTCCACTGTTCACCCACTCCCCACAGTCCTATATCAGACCCGAAACTAATCCCACTGTTCACACACTCCCCACAGCCCTGTATCAGACCCCAAACTAATCCCACTGTTCACCCACTCCCCACAGTCCTATATCAGACCCCAAACTAATACCACAGTTCACCCACTCCCCACAGTCCTATATCAGACCCCAAACTAATCCCACTGTTCACCCACTCCCCACAGCCCTGTATCAGACCCCAAACTAATCCCACTGTTCACCCACTCCCCACAGCCCTGTATCAGTCCCCAACCTAATCCCACAGTCCCACTCTCTCCCCACAACCCTGTATCAGTCCCCAAACTAATCCCACTGTTCCACTCTCTCCCCACAGCCCTGTATCAGACCCCAAACTAATCCCACTGTCCCACTCTCTCCCCACAGCCCTGTATCAGACCCCAAACTAATCCCACTGTCCCACTCTCTCCCCACAGCCCTGTATCAGAACCCAAACTAATCCCACTGTTCACCCACTCCCCACAGCCCTGTATCAGACCCCAAACTAATCCCACTGTACCACTCTCTCCCCACGGCCCTGTATCAGTCCCCAAACTAATCCCACTGTCCCACTCTCTCCCCACAGCCCTGTATCAGACCCCAAACTAATCCCACTGTTCCACTCTCCCCACAGCCCTATATCAGACCCCAAATGAATTCCACTGTTCACCCATTCCCCACAGCCCTGTATCAGACCCCAAACTAATCCCACTGTTCCACTCTCTCCCCACAACCCTGTATCAATCCCCAAACTAATCCCACTGTTCACCCACTCCCCACAGCCCTGTATCAGTCCACAAACTAATCCCACTGTTCACCCACTCCCCACAGTCCTATATCAGACCCCAAACTAATCCCACGTTTCACCCACTCCACAGAGTCCTATATCAGACCCCAAACTAATCCCACTGTTCACCCACTCCCCACAGCCCTGTATCAGTCCCCAAACTAATCCCACTGTTCACCCACTCCCCACAGCCCTGTATCAGACCCCAAACTAATCCCACTGTTCCACTCTCTCCCCACAGCCCTGTATCATACCCCAAACTAATCCCACTGTTCACCCACTCCCCACAGCCCTGTATCAGACCCCAAACTAATCCCACTGTTCACCCACTCCCCACAGTCCTGTATCAGACCCCAAACTAATCCCACTATCCCACTCTCTCCCCACAGTCCTGTATCAGTCCCGAAACTAATCCCACTGTCCCACTCTCTCCCCACAGTCCTGTATCAGACCCCAAACTAATCCCACTGTTCACCCACTCCCCACAGCCCTGTATCAGTCCCCAAACTAATCCCACTGTTCACCCACTCCTCACAGTCCTGTATCAGACCCCAAACTAATCCCACTGTCCCACTCTCTCCCCACAGTCCTGTATCAGTCCCCAAACTAATCCCACTGTTCCACTCTCTCCCCACAGTCCTGTATCAGTCCCCAAACTAATCCCACTGTCCCACTCTCTCCCCACAGTCATATATCAGACCCCAAACTAATCCCACTGTTCCACTCGCTCCCCACAGCCCTGTATCAGTCCCCAAACTAATCCCACTGTTCACCCACTCCCCACAGCCCTGTATCAGTCCCCAAACTAATCCCACTGTTCACCCACTCCCCACAGCCCTGTATCAGTCCACAAACTAATCCCACTGTTCACCCACTCCCCACAGTCCTATATCAGACTCCAAACTAATCCCACTGTTCACCCACTCCCCACAGTCCTATATCAGACCCCAAACTAATCCCACTGTTCACCCACTCCCCACAGCCCTGTATCAGTCCCCAAACTAATCCCACTGTTCACCCACTCCCCACAGCCCTGTATCAGACCCCAAACTAATCCCACTGTTCCACTCTCTCCCCACAGCCCTGTATCAGACCCCAAACTAATCCCACTGTTCACCCACTCCCCACAGCCCTGTATCAGACCCCAAACTAATCCCACTGTTCACCCACTCCCCACAGCCCTGTATCAGACCCCAAACTAATCCAACTGTTCACACACTCCCCACAGCCCTCTATCAGACCCCAAACTAATCCCACTGTTCACCCACTCCCCACAGCCCTGTATCAGTCCCCAAACTAATCCCACAGTCCCACTCTCTCCCCACAACCCTGTATCAGTCCACAAACTAATCCCACTGTTCCACTCTCCCCCCACAGCCCTGTATCAGACCCCAAACTAATCCCACTGTCCCACTCTCTCCCCACAGCCCTGTATCAGACCCCAAACTAATCCCACTGTCCCACTCTCTCCCCACAGCCCTGTATCAGACCCCAAACTAATCCCACTGTCCCACTCTCTCCCCACAGCCCTGTATCAGACCCCAAACTAATCCCACTGTCCCACTCTCTCCCCACAGCCCTGTATCAGACCCCAAACTAATCCCACTGTTCACCCACTCCCCACAGCCCTGTATCAGACCCCAAACTAATCCCACTGTACCACTCTCTCCCCACGGCCCTGTATCAGTCCCCAAACTAATCCCACTGTCCCACTCTCTCCCCACAGCCCTGTATCAGACCCCAAACTAATCCCACTGTTCCACTCTCCCCACAGCCCTATATCAGACCCCAAATGAATTCCACTGTTCACCCATTCCCCACAGCCCTGTATCAGACCCCAAACTAATCCCACTGTTCCACTCTCTCCCCACAACCCTGTATCAATCCCCAAACTAATCCCACTGTTCACCCACTCCCCACAGCCCTGTATCAGTCCACAAACTAATCCCACTGTTCACCCACTCCCCACAGTCCTATATCAGACCCCAAACTAATCCCACTGTTCACCCACTCCACAGAGTCCTATATCAGACCCCAAACTAATCCCACTGTTCACCCACTCCCCACAGCCCTGTATCAGTCCCCAAACTAATCCCACTGTTCACCCACTCCCCACAGCCCTGTATCAGACCCCAAACTAATCCCACTGTTCCACTCTCTCCCCACAGCCCTGTATCAGACCCCAAACTAATCCCACTGTTCACCCACTCCCCACAGCCCTGTATCAGACCCCAAACTAATCCCACTGTTCACCCACTCCCCACAGTCCTGTATCAGACCCCAAACTAATCCCACTGTCCCACTCTCTCCCCACAGTCCTGTATCAGTCCCGAAACTAATCCCACTGTCCCACTCTCTCCCCACAGTCCTGTATCAGACCCCAAACTAATCCCACTGTTCACCCACTCCCCACAGCCCTGTATCAGTCCCCAAACTAATCCCACTGTTCACCCACTCCTCACAGTCCTGTATCAGACCCCAAACTAATCCCACTATCCCACTCTCTCCCCACAGTCCTGTATCAGTCCCCAAACTAATCCCACTGTTCCACTCTCTCCCCACAGTCCTGTATCAGTCCCCAAACTAATCCCACTGTCCCACTCTCTCCCCACAGTCATATATCAGACCCCAAACTAATCCCACTGTTCCACTCTCTCCCCACAGCCCTGTATCAGTCCCCAAACTAATCCCACTGTTCACCCACTCCCCACAGCCCTGTATCAGTCCCCAAACTAATCCCACTGTTCACCCACTCCCCACAGCCCTGTATCAGTCCACAAACTAATCCCACTGTTCACCCACTCCCCACAGTCCTATATCAGACTCCAAACTAATCCCACTGTTCACCCACTCCGCACAGTCCTATATCAGACCCCAAACTAATCCCACTGTTCACCCACTCCCCACAGCCCTGTATCAGTCCCCAAACTAATCCCACTGTTCACCCACTCCCCACAGCCCTGTATCAGACCCCAAACTAATCCCACTGTTCCAATCTCTCCCCACAGCCCTGTATCAGACCCCAAACTAATCCCACTGTTCACCCACTCCCCACAGCCCTGTATCAGACCCCAAACTAATCCCACTGTTCACCCACTCCCCACAGCCCTGTATCAGACCCCAAACTAATCCAACTGTTCACACACTCCCCACAGCCCTGTATCAGACCCCAAACTAATCCCACTGTTCACCCACTCCCCACAGCCCTGTATCAGTCCCCAAACTAATCCCACAGTCCCACTCTCTCCCCACAACCCTGTATCAGTCCACAAACTAATCCCACTGTTCCACTCTCCCCCCACAGCCCTGTATCAGACCCCAAACTAATCCCACTGTCCCACTCTCTCCCCACAGCCCTGTATCATACCCCAAACTAATCCCACTGTCCCACTCTCTCCCCACAGCCCTGTATCAGACCCCAAACTAATCCCACTGTCCCACTCTCTCCCCACAGCCCTGTATCAGACCCCAAACTAATCCCACTGTCCCACTCTCTCCCCACAGCCCTGTATCAGACCCCAAACTAATCCCACTGTTCACCCACTCCCCACAGCCCTGTATCAGACCCCAAACTAATCCCACTGTTCCACTCTCTCCCCACAGCCCTGTATCAGACCCCAAACTAATCCCACTGTTCCACTCTCTCCCCACAGCCTTGTATCAGACCCAAAACTAATCCCACTGTTCACACACTCCCCACAGCCCTGTATCAGACCCCAAACTAATCCCACTGTTCACCCACTCCCCACAGCCCTGTATCAGACCCCAAACTAATCTCACTGTTCACCCACTCCCCACAGCCCTGTATAAGACCCCAAACTAATCCCACTGTTCACCCACTCCCCACAGCCCTGTATCAGTCCCCAAACTAATCCCACAGTCCCACTCTCTCCCCACAACCCTGTATCAGTCCCCAAACTAATCCCACTGTTCCACTCTCTCCCCACAGCCCTCTATCAGACCCCAAACTAATCCCACTGTCCCACTCTCTCCCCACAGCCCTGTATCAGACCCCAAACTAATCCCACTGTCCCACTCTCTCCCCACAGCCCTGTATCAGACCCCAAACTAATCCCACTGTCCCACTCTCTCCCCACAGCCCTGTATCAGACCCCAAACTAATCCCACTGTCCCACTCTCTCCCCACAGCCCTGTATCAGACCCCAAACTAATCCCACTGTTCACCCACTCCCCACAGCCCTGTATCAGACCCCAAACTAATCCCACTGTCCCACTCTCTCCCCACGTCCCTGTATCAGTCCCCAAACTAATCCCACTGTCCCACTCTCTCCCCACAGTCCTGTATCAGTCCCCAAACTAATCCCACTGTCCCACTCTCTCCCCACAGCCCTGTATCAGACCCCAAACTAATCCCACTGTTCCACTCTCCCCACAGCCCTGTATCAGTCCCCAAACTAATCCCACTGTTCACCCACTCCCCACAGCCCTGTATCAGTCCACAAACTAATCCCACTGTTCACCCACTCCCCACAGTCCTATATCAGACCCCAAACTAATCCCACTGTTCACCCACTCCCCACAGTCCTATATCAGACCCCAAACTAATCCCACTGTTCACCCACTCCCCACAGCCCTTTATCAGACCCCAAACTAATCCCACTGTCCCACTGTCCCCAAAGCCCTGTATCTGTCCCCAAACTAATCCCACTGTTCACCCACTCCCCACAGCCCTGTATCAGTCCACAAACTAATCCCACTGTTCACCCACTCCCCACAGTCCTATATCAGACCCCAAACTAATCCCACTGTTCACCCACTCCCCACAGTCCTATATCAGACCCCAAACTAATCCCACTGTTCACCCACTCCCCACAGCCCTGTATCAGACCCCAAACTAATCCCACTGTTCACCCACTCCCCACAGCCCTGTATCAGACCCCAAACTAATCCCACTGTTCACCCACTCCCCACAGCCCTGTATCAGTCCCCAAACTAATCCCACAGTCCCACTCTCTCCCCACAACCCTGTATCAGTCCACAAACTAATCCCACTGTTCCACTCTCTCCCCACAGCCCTGTATCAGACCCCAAACTAATCCCACTGTCCCACTCTCTCCCCACAGCCCTGTATCAGACCCCAATCTAATCCCACTGTCCCACTCTCTCCCCACAGCCCTGTATCAGACCCCAAACTAATCCCACTGTCCCACTCTCTCCCCACAGCCCTGTATCAGACCCCAAACTAATCCCACTGTCCCACTCTCTCCCCACAGCCCTGTATCAGACCCCAAACTAATCCCACTGTTCACTCACTCCCCACAGCCCTGTATCAGACCCCAAACTAATCCCACTGTCACACTCTCTCCCCACAGCCCTGTATCAGTCCCCAAACTAATCCCACTGTCCCACTCTCTCCCCACAGCCCTGTATCAGACCCCAAACTAATCCCACTGTTCCACTCTCCCCACAGCCCTGT
Source organism: Hemitrygon akajei (assembly GCF_048418815.1). NCBI lineage: Eukaryota > Metazoa > Chordata > Chondrichthyes > Myliobatiformes > Dasyatidae > Hemitrygon > Hemitrygon akajei. Next base: position 4,639,523 of record NC_133129.1, read on the forward strand.
ATCAGACCCCAAACTAATCCCACTGTTCACCCATTCCCCACAGCCCTGTATCAGACCCCAAACTAATCCCACTGTTCCACTCTCTCCCCACAACCCTGTATCAATCCCCAAACTAATCCCACTGTTCACCCACTCCCCACAGCCCTGTATCAGTCCCCAAACTAATCCCACTGTTCACCCACTCCACACAGCCCTGTATCAGTCCACAAACTAATCCCACTGTTCACCCACTCCCCACAGTCCTATATCAGACCCCAAACTAATCCCACTGTTCACCCACTCCCCACAGTCCTATATCAGACCCCAAACTAATCCCACTGTTCACCCACTCCCCACAGCCCTGTATCAGTCCCCAAACTAATCCCACTGTTCACCCACTCCCCACAGCCCTGTATCAGACCCCAAACTAATCCCACTGTTCCACTCTCTCCCCACAGCCCTGTATCAGTCCCCAAACTAATCCCACTGTTCACCCACTCCCCACAGCCCTGTACCAGTCCCCAAACTAATCCCACTGTTCACCCACTCCCCACAGTCCTATATCAGACTCCAAACTAATCCCACTGTTCACCCACTCCGCACAGTCCTATATCAGACCCCAAACTAATCCCACTGTTCACCCACTCCCCACAGCCCTGTATCAGTCCCCAAACTAATCCCACTGTTCACCCACTCCCCACAGCCCTGTATCAGACCCCAAACTAATCCCACTGTTCCACTCTCTCCCCACAGCCCTGTATCAGACCCCAAACTAATCCCACTGTTCACCCACTCCCCACAGCCCTGTATCAGACCCCAAACTAATCCCACTGTTCACCCACTCCCCACAGCCCTGTATCAGACCCCAAACTAATCCAACTGTTCACACACTCCCCACAGCCCTGTATCAGACCCCAAACTAATCCCACTGTTCACCCACTCCCCACAGCCCTGTATCAGTCCCCAAACTAATCCCACTGTTCACCCACTCCCCACAGCCCTGTATCAGACCCCAAACTAATCCCACTGTTCACCCACTCCCCACAGCCCTGTATCAGTCCCCAAACTAATCCCACTGTTCACCCACTCCCCACAGCCCTGTATCAGTCCCCAAACTAATCCCACTGTTCACCCACTCCCCACAGCCCTGTATCAGACCCCAAACTAATCCCACTGTTCCAATCTCTCCCCACAGCCCTGTATCAGACCCCAAACTAATCCCACTGTTCACCCACTCCCCACAGCCCTGTATCAGACCCCAAACTAATCCCACTGTTCACCCACTCCCCACAGCCCTGTATCAGACCCCAAACTAATCCAACTGTTCACACACTCCCCACAGCCCTGTATCAGACCCCAAACTAATCCCACTGTTCACCCACTCCCCACAGCCCTGTATCAGTCCCCAAACTAATCCCACAGTCCCACTCTCTCCCCACAACCCTGTATCAGTCCACAAACTAATCCCACTGTTCCACTCTCCCCCCACAGCCCTGTATCAGACCCCAAACTAATCCCACTGTCCCACTCTCTCCCCACAGCCCTGTATCATACCCCAAACTAATCCCACTGTCCCACTCTCTCCCCACAGCCCTGTATCAGACCCCAAACTAATCCCACTGTCCCACTCTCTCCCCACAGCCCTGTATCAGACCCCAAACTAATCCCACTGTCCCACTCTCTCCCCACAGCCCTGTATCAGACCCCAAACCAATCCCACTGTTCACCCACTCCCCACAGCCCTGTATCAGACCCCAAACTAATCCCACTGTTCCACTCTCTCCCCACAGCCCTGTATCAGACCCCAAACTAATCCCACTGTTCCACTCTCTCCCCACAGCCTTGTATCAGACCCAAAACTAATCCCACTGTTCACACACTCCCCACAGCCCTGTATCAGACCCCAAACTAATCCCACTGTTCACCCACTCCCCACAGTCCTATATCAGACCCCAAACTAATCCCACTGTTCACCCACTCCCCACAGCCCTGTATCAGACCCCAAACTAATCTCACTGTTCACCCACTCCCCACAGCCCTGTATAAGACCCCAAACTAATCCCACTGTTCACCCACTCCCCACAGCCCTGTATCAGTCCCCAAACTAATCCCACAGTCCCACTCTCTCCCCACAACCCTGTATCAGTCCCCAAACTAATCCCACTGTTCCACTCTCTCCCCACAGCCCTCTATCAGACCCCAAACTAATCCCACTGTCCCACTCTCTCCCCACAGCCCTGTATCAGACCCCAAACTAATCCCACTGTCCCACTCTCTCCCCACAGCCCTGTATCAGACCCCAAACTAATCCCACTGTCCCACTCTCTCCCCACAGCCCTGTATCAGACCCCAAACTAATCCCACTGTCCCACTCTCTCCCCACAGCCCTGTATCAGACCCCAAACTAATCCCACTGTTCACCCACTCCCCACAGCCCTGTATCAGACCCCAAACTAATCCCACTGTCCCACTCTCTCCCCACGGCCCTGTATCAGTCCCCAAACTAATCCCACTGTCCCACTCTCTCCCCACAGTCCTGTATCAGTCCCCAAACTAATCCCACTGTCCCACTCTCTCCCCACAGCCCTGTATCAGACCCCAAACTAATCCCACTGTTCCACTCTCCCCACAGCCCTGTATCAGTCCCCAAACTAATCCCACTGTTCACCCACTCCCCACAGCCCTGTATCAGTCCACAAACTAATCCCACTGTTCACCCACTCCCCACTGTCCTATATCAGACCCCAAACTAATCCCACTGTTCACCCACTCCCCACAGTCCTATATCAGACCCCAAACTAATCCCACTGTTCACCCACTCCCCACAGCCCTGTATCAGTCCCCAAACTAATCCCACTGTTCACCCACTCCCCACAGCCCTGTATCAGACCCCAAACTAATCCCACTGTTCCACTCTCTCCCCACAGCCCTGTATCAGTCCCCAAACTAATCCCACTGTTCACCCACTCCCCACAGCCCTGTATCAGACCCCAAACTAATCCCACTGTTCACCCACTCCCCACAGCCCTGTATCAGACCCCAAACTAATCCCACTGTTCACCCACTCCCCACAGCCCTGTATCAGACCCCAAACTAATCCCACTGTTCACCCACTCCCCACAGCCCTGTATCAGTCCCCAAACTAATCCCACAGTCCCACTCTCTCCCCACAACCCTGTATCAGTCCACAAACTAATCCCACTGTTCCACTCTCTCCCCACAGCCCTGTATCAGACCCCAAACTAATCCCACTGTCCCACTCTCTCCCCACAGCCCTGTATCAGACCCCAAACTAATCCCACTGTCCCACTCTCTCCCCACAGCCCTGTATCAGACCCCAAACTAATCCCACTGTTCACTCACTCCCCACAGCCCTGTATCAGACCCCAAACTAATCCCACTGTCACACTCTCTCCCCACAGCCCTGTATCAGTCCCCAAACTAATCCCACTGTCCCACTCTCTCCCCACAGCCCTGTATCAGACCCCAAACTAATCCCACTGTTCCACTCTCCCCACAGCCCTGTATCAGACCCCAAACTAATCCCACTGTTCACCCATTCCCCACAGCCCTGTATCAGACCCCAAACTAATCCCACTGTTCCACTCTCTCCCCACAACCCTGTATCAATCCCCAAACTAATCCCACTGTTCACCCACTCCCCACAGCCCTGTATCAGTCCCCAAACTAATCCCACTGTTCACCCACTCCACACAGCCCTGTATCAGTCCACAAACTAATCCCACTGTTCACCCACTCCCCACAGTCCTATATCAGACCCCAAACTAATCCCACTGTTCACCCACTCCCCACAGTCCTATATCAGACCCCAAACTAATCCCACTGTTCACCCACTCCCCACAGCCCTGTATCAGTCCCCAAACTAATCCCACTGTTCACCCACTCCCCACAGCCCTGTATCAGACCCCAAACTAATCCCACTGTTCCACTCTCTCCCCACAGCCCTGTATCAGTCCCCAAACTAATCCCACTGTTCACCCACTCCCCACAGCCCTGTATCAGACCCCAAACTAATCCCACTGTTCACCCACTCCCCACAGCCCTGTATCAGACCCCAAACTAAACCCACTGTTCACCCACTCCCCACAGCCCTGTATCAGACCCCAAACTAATCCCACTGTCCCACTCTCTCCCCACAGCCCTGTATCAGACCCCAAACTAATCCCACTGTCCCACTCTCTCCCCACAGCCCTGTATCAGACCCCAAACTAATCCCACTGTTCCACTCTCCCCACAGCCCTGTATCAGACCCCAAACTAATCCCACCGTCCCACTCTCTCCCCACAGCCCTGTATCAGACCCCAAACTATTCCCACAGTCCCAACCACTCCCCACAGCCTGTATCAGACCCCAAACTAATCCCACTGTTCACACACTCCCCACAGCCCTGTATCAGACCCCAAACTAATCCCACTGTTCACCCACTCCCCACAGTCCTATATCAGACCCCAAACTAATCCCACTGTTCACCCACTCCCCACAGTCCTATATCAGTCCCCAAACTAATCCCACTGTTCACCCATTCCCCACAGCCCTGTATCAGACCCCAAACTAATCCCACTGTTCACCCACTCCCCACAGCCCTGTATCAGTCCCCAAACTAATCCCACTGTCCCACTCTCTCCCCACAACCCTGTATCAGTCCCCAAACTAATACCACTGTTCAACTCTCTCCCCACAGCCCTGTATCAGACCCAAACTAATCCCACTGTTCACCCACTCCCCACAGCCCTGTATCAGACCCCAAACTAATCCCACAGTTCACCCACTCCCCACAGTCCTGTATCAGACCCCAAACTAATCCCACTGTTCACCCACTCCCCACAGCCCTGTATCAGACCCCAAACTAATCCCACTGTTCAACCACTCCCCACAGTCCTGTATCAGACCCCAAACTAATCCCACTGTTCACCCACTCCCCACAGCCCTGTATCAGACCCCAAACTAATCCCACTGTTCACCCACTCCCCACAGCCCTGTATCAGACCCCAAACTAATCCCACTGTTCTCCCACTCCCCACAGCCCTGTATCAGACCCCAAACTAATCCCACTGTTCACCCACTCCCCACAGCCCTGTATCAGACACCAAACTAATCCCACTGTTCCACTCTCTCCCCACAGCCCTGTATCAGACCCAAACTAATCCCACTGTCCAACTCTGTCCCCACAGTCCTGTATCAGTCCCCAAACTAATCCCACTGTCCCACTCTCTCCCCACAGTCCTATATCAGACCCCAAACTAATCCCACTGTTCCACTCTTTCCCCACAGCCCTGTATCAGTCCCCAAACTAATCCCACTGTTCACCCAGTCCCCACAGCCCTGTATCAGACCCCAAACTAATCCCACTATTCCAGTCTCTCCCCACAGCCCTGTATCAGACCCCAAACTAATCCCACTGTTCCACTCTCTCCCCACAGACCTGTATCAGACCTCAAACTAATCCCACTGTTCACACACTCCCCACAGCCCTGTATCAGACCCCAAACTAATCCCACTGTCCCTCTCTCTCCCCACAGCCCTGTATCAGACCCCAAACTAATCCCACTGTTCACACACTCCCAACAGCCCTGTATCAGACCCCAAACTAATCCCACTGTTCACCCACTCCCCACAGTCCTATATCAGATCCCAAACTAATACCACTGTTCACCCACTCCCCACAGCCCTGTAACAGACCCCAAACTAATCCCACTGTTCACCCACTCCCCACAGCCCTGTATCAGACCCCAAACTAATCCCACTGTTCACCCACTTGCCACAGCCCTGTATCAGTCCCCAAACTAATCCCACTGTCCCACTCTCTCCCCACAACCATGAATCAGTCTCCAAACTAATCCCACTATCCCACTCTCTCCCCACAGCCCTGTATCAGACCCCAAACTAATCCCACAGTCCCAACCACTCCCCACAGCCCTGTATCAGACCCCAAACTAATCCCACTGTTCACACACTTCCCACAGCCCTGTATCAGACCCCAAACTAATCCCACTGTTCACCCACTCCCCACAGTCCTATATCAGACCCCAAACTAATCCCACTGTTCACCCACTCCCCACAGTCCTATATCAGTCCCCAAACTAATCCCACTGTTCACCCATTCCCCACAGCCCTGTATCAGACCCCAAACTAATCCCACTGTTCACCCACTCCCCACAGCCCTGTATCAGTCCCCAAACTAATCCCACTTTCCCACTCTCTCCCCACAACCCTGTATCAGTCCCCAAACTAATCCCACTGTTCCACTCTCTCCCCACAGCCCTGTATCAGACCCCAAACTAATCCCACTGTCCCACTCTCTCCCCACAGCCCTGTATCAGACCCCAAACTAATCCCACTGTCCCACTATCTCCCCACAGCCCTGTATCAGACCCCAAACTAATCCCACAGTCCCACTCTCTCCCCACAGCCCTGTATCAGACCCCAAACTAATCCCACTGTCCCACTCTCTCCCCACAGCCCTGTATCAGACCCCAAACTAATCCCAATGTTCACCCACTCCCCACAGCCCTGTATCAGACCCCAAACTAATCCCACTGTCCCACTCTCTCCACACAGCCCTGTATCAGTCCCCAAACTAATCCCACTGTCCCACTCTCTCCCCACAGCCCTGTATCAGACCCCAAACTAATCCCACTGTTCCACTCTCCCCACAGTCCTATATCAGACGCCAAACTAATCCCACTGTTCACCCACTCCCCACAGCCCTGTATCAGTCCCCAAAATAATCCCACTGTTCACCCACTCCCCACAGCCCTGTATCAGACCCCAAAGTAATCCCACTGTTCACCCACTCCCCACAGCCCTGTATCAGACCCCAAACTAATCCCACTGTTCACCCACTCCCCACAGCCCTGTATCAGTCCCCAAACTAATCCCACTGTTCACCCACTCCCCACAGCCCTGTATCAGACCCCAAACTAATCCCACTGTTCACCCACTCCCCACAGTCCTGTATCAGACCCCAAACTAATCCCACTGTTCACCCACTCCCCACAGCCCTGTATCAGACCCCAAACTAATCCCACGGTTCACCCACTCCCCACAGCCCTGTATCAGACCCCAAACTAATCCCACTGTTCTCCCACTCCCCACAGCCCTGTATCAGACCCCAAACTAATCCCACTGTTCACCCACTCCCCACAGCCCTGTATCAGACACCAAACTAATCCCACTATTCCACTCTCTCCCCACAGCCCTGTATCAGACCCCAAACTAATCCCACAGTTCCACTCTCTCCCCACAGCCCTGTATCAGACCCCAAACTAATCCCACTTTCCCACTCTGTCCCCACAGTCCTGTATCAGTCCCCAAACTAATCCCACTGTCCCACTCTCTCCCCACAGCCCTGTATCAGACCCCAAACTAATCCCACTGTTCACCCACTCCCCACAGCCCTGTATCAGTCCCCAAACTAATCCCACTGTCCCACTCTCACACCACAACCCTGTATCAGTCCCCAAACTAATCCCACTGTTCCACTCTCTCCCCACAGCCCTGTATCAGACCCCAAACTAATCCCACTGTCCCACTCTCTCCCCACAGCCCTGTATCAGACCCCAAACTAATCCCACTGTCCCACTCTCTCCCCACAGCCCTGTATCAGACCCCAAACTAATCCCACAGTCCCACTCTCTCCCCACAGCCCTGTATCAGACCCCAAACTAATCCCACTGTCCCACTCTCTCCCACAGCCCTGTATCAGACCCCAAACTAATCCCAATGTTCACACACTCCCCACAGCCCTGTATCAGACCCCAAACTAATCCCACTGTCCCACTCTCTCCACACAGCCCTGTATCAGTCCCCAAACTAATCCCACAGTCCCACTCTCTCCCCACAGCCCTGTATCAGACCCCAAACTAATCCCACTGTTCCACTCTCCCCACAGTCCTATATCAGACGCCAAACTAATCCCACTGTTCACCCACTCCCCACAGCCCTGTATCAGTCCCCAAAATAATCCCACTGTTCACCCACTCCCCACAGCCCTGTATCAGACCCCAAACTAATCCCACTGTTCACCCACTCCCCACAGTCCTGTATCAGTCCCCAAACTAATCCCACTGTTCACCCACTCCCCACTGCCCTGTATCAGTCCCCAAACTAATCCCACTGTTCACCCACTACCCATAGCCCTGTATCAGACCCCAAACTAATCCCACTGTTCACCCCCTCCCCACAGCCCTGTATCAGACCCCAAACTAATCCCACTGTTCACCCACTCCCCACAGCCCTGTATCAGACCCCAAACTAATCCCACTGTTCCACTCTCCCCACAGCCCTGTATCAGACCCCAAACTAATCCCACTGTTCACCCACTCCCCACAGCCCTGTATCAGTCCCCAAACTAATCCCACTGTTCACCCACTCCCCACAGCGCTGTATCAGACCCCAAACTAATCCCACTGTTCCACTCTCTCCCCACAGACCTGTATCAGTCCCCAAACTAATCCCACTGTTCACCCACTCCCCACAGCCCTGTATCAGACCCCAAACTAATCCCACTGTTCACCCACTCCCCAAAGCCCTGTATCAGACCCCAAACTAATCCCACTGTTCACCCACTCCCCACAGCCCTGTATCAGACCCCAAACTAATCCCACTGTCCCTCTCTCTCCCCACAGCCCTGTAACAGACCCCAAACTAATCCCACTGTTCCACTCTCCCCACAGCCCTGTATCAGACCGCAAACTAATCCCACTGTTCACCCACTCCCCACAGCCCTGTATCAGACCCCAAACTAATCCCACTGTCCCACTCTCTCCCCACAGCCCTGTATCAGACCCCAAACTAATCCCACAGTTCCACTCTCTCCCCACAGCCCTGTATCAGACCCCAAACTAATCCCACTTTTCACCCACTCCCCACAGCCCTGTATCAGACCCCAAACTAATCCCACTGTTCACCCACTCCCCACAGCCCTGTATCAGACCCCAAACTAATCCCACTGTCCCACTCTCTCCCCACAGCCCTGTATCAGACCCCAAACTAATCCCACTGTCCCACTCTCTCCCCACAGCTCTGTATCAGACCCCAAACTAATCCCACTGTCCCACTCTCTCCCCACAGCCCTGTATAAGACCCCAAACTAATCCCAATTTTCACCCACTCCCCACAGACCTGTATCAGACCCCAAACTAATCCCACTGTTCACCCACTCCCCACAGCCCTGTATCAGACCCCAAACTAATCCCACTGTTCCACTCTCTCCCCACAGCCCTGTATCAGACCCCAAACTAATCCCACAGTTCCACTCTCTCCCCACAGCCCTGTATCAGACCCCAAACTAATCCCACTGTCCCACTCTGTCCCCACAGCCCTGTATCAGACCCCAAACTAATCCCACTTTTCACCCACTCCCCACAGCCCTGTATCAGACCCCAGACTAATCCCACTGTCCCACTCTCTCCCCACAGCCCTGTATCAGACCCCAAACTAATCCCACTGTCCCACTCTCTCCCCACAGCCCTGTATCAGACCCCAAACTAATCCCACTGTCCCACTCTCTCCCCACAGCTCTGTATCAGACCCCAATCTAATCCCACTGTTCCACTCTCTCCCCACAGCCCTGTATCAGACCCCAAACTAATCCCACTGTCCCACTCTGTCCCCACAGCCCTGTATCAGACCCCAAACTAATCCCACATTTCACCCACTCCCCACAGCCCTGTATCAGACCCCAAACTAATCCCACTGTCCCACTCTCTCCCCACAGCCCTGTATCAGACCCCAAACTAATCCCACTGTCCCACTCTCTCCCTACAGCCCTGTATCAGACCCCAAACAAATCCCACTGTCCCACTCTCTCCCCACAGCTCTGTATCAGACCCCAAACTAATCCCACTGTCCCACTCTCTCCCCACAGCCCTGTATCAGACCCCAAACTAATCCCAATTTTCACCCACTCCCCACAGCCCTCTATCAGACCCCAAACTAATCCCACTGTTCCACTCTCTCCCCACAGCACTGTATCAGTCCCCAAACTAATCCCACTGTTCAGCCACTCTCCACAGTCCTGTATCAGACCCCAAACTAATCCCACTGTTCCACTCTCTCCCCACAGCCCTGTATTAGTCCCCAAACTAATCCCACTGTTCACCCACTCCCCACAGTCCTCTATAAGACCCCAAACTAATCCCACTGTCCCACTCTCTCCCCACAGCCCTGTATCAGACCCCAAACAAATCCCACTGTCCCACTCTCTCCCCACAGCCCTGTATCAGACCCCAAACTAATCCCACTGTTCACCCACTCCCCACAGTCCTGTATCAGACCCCAAACTAATCCCACTGTTCACCCACTCCCCACAGCCCTGTAGGAGACCCCAAACTAATCCCACTGTTCACCCACTCCGCACAGACCTGTATCAGACCCCAAACTAATCCCACTGTTCACCCACTCCCCACAGCCCTGTATCAGACCCCAAGCTAATCCCACTGTTCCACTCTCTCCCCACAGCCCTGTAGCAGACCCCAAACTAATCCCACAGTTCCACTCTCTCCCCACAGCCCTGTATCAGACCCCAAACTAATCCCACTGTTCACCCACTCCCCACAGCGCTGTATCAGACCCCAAACTAATCCCACTGTTCCACTCTCTCCCCACAGCCCTGTATCAGTCCCCAAACTAATCCCACTGTTCACCCACTCCCCACAGCCCTGTATCAGACCCCAAACTAATCCCACTGTTCACCCACTCCCCAAAGCCCTGTATCAGACCCCAAACTAATCCCACTGTTCACCCACTCCCCACAGCCCTGTATCAGACCCCAAACTAATCCCACTGTCCCTCTCTCTCCCCACAGCCCTGTAACAGACCTCAAACTAATCCCACTGTTCCACTCTCCCCACAGCCCTGTATCAGACCGCAAACTAATCCCACTGTTCACCCACTCCCCACAGCCCTGTATCAGACCCCAAACTAATCCCACTGTCCCACTCTCTCCCCACAGCCCTGTATCAGACCCCAAACTAATCCCACAGTTCCACTCTCTCCCCACAGCCCTGTATCAGACCCCAAACTAATCCCACTTTTCACCCACTCCCCACAGCCCTGTATCAGACCCCAAACTAATCCCACTGTTCACCCACTCCCCACAGCCCTGTATCAGACCCCAAACTAATCCCACTGTCCCACTCTCTCCCCACAGCCCTGTATCAGACCCCAAACTAATCCCACTGTCCCACTCTCTCCCCACAGCTCTGTATCAGACCCCAAACTAATCCCACTGTCCCACTCTCTCCCCACAGCCCTGTATAAGACCCCAAACTAATCCCAATTTTCACCCACTCCCCACAGACCTGTATCAGACCCCAAACTAATCCCACTGTTCACCCACTCCCCACAGCCCTGTATCAGACCCCAAACTAATCCCACTGTTCCACTCTCTCCCCACAGCCCTGTATCAGACCCCAAACTAATCCCACAGTTCCACTCTCTCCCCACAGCCCTGTATCAGACCCCAAACTAATCCCACTGTCCCACTCTGTCCCCACAGCCCTGTATCAGACCCCAAGCTAATCCCACTTTTCACCCACTCCCCACAGCCCTGTATCAGACCCCAGACTAATCCCACTGTCCCACTCTCTCCCCACAGCCCTGTATCAGACCCCAAACTAATCCCACTGTCCCACTCTCTCCCCACAGCCCTGTATCAGACCCCAAACTAATCCCACTGTCCCACTCTCTCCCCACAGCTCTGTATCAGACCCCAATCTAATCCCACTGTTCCACTCTCTCCCCACAGCCCTGTATCAGACCCCAAACTAATCCCACTGTCCCACTCTGTCCCCACAGCCCTGTATCAGACCCCAAACTAATCCCACATTTCACCCACTCCCCACAGCCCTGTATCAGACCCCAAACTAATCCCACTGTCCCACTCTCTCCCCACAGCCCTGTATCAGACCCCAAACTAATCCCACTGTCCCACTCTCTCCCCACAGCCCTGTATCAGACCCCAAACAAATCCCACTGTCCCACTCTCTCCCCACAGCTCTGTATCAGACCCCAAACTAATCCCACTGTCCCACTCTCTCCCCACAGCCCTGTATCAGACCCCAAACTAATCCCAATTTTCACCCACTCCCCACAGCCCTCTATCAGACCCCAAACTAATCCCACTGTTCCACTCTCTCCCCACAGCACTGTATCAGTCCCCAAACTAATCCCACTGTTCACCCCACTCTCCACAGTCCTATATCAGACCCCAAACAAATCCCACTGTTCACACACTCCCCACAGCCCTGTATCAGACCCCAAACTAATCCCACTCTTCACACACTCCCCACAGTCCTATATCAGACCCCAAACTAATCCCACTGTTCACCCACTCCCCACAGTCCTATATCAGTCCCCAAACTAATCCCACTGTTCACCCAGTCCCCACAGCCCTGTATCAGACCCCAAACTAATCCCACTATTCCAGTCTCTCCCCACAGCCCTGTATCAGACCCCAAACTAATCCCACTGTTCCACTCTCTCCCCACAGACCTGTATCAGACCTCAAACTAATCCCACTGTTCACACACTCCCCACAGCCCTGTATCAGACCCCAAACTAATCCCACTGTCCCTCTCTCTCCCCACAGCCCTGTATCAGACCCCAAACTAATCCCACTGTTCACACACTCCCAACAGCCCTGTATCAGACCCCAAACTAATCCCACTGTTCACCCACTCCCCACAGTCCTATATCAGATCCCAAACTAATACCACTGTTCACCCACTCCCCACAGCCCTGTAACAGACCCCAAACTAATCCCACTGTTCACCCACTCCCCACAGCCCTGTATCAGACCCCAAACTAATCCCACTGTTCACCCACTTGCCACAGCCCTGTATCAGTCCCCAAACTAATCCCACTGTCCCACTCTCTCCCCACAACCATGAATCAGTCTCCAAACTAATCCCACTATCCCACTCTCTCCCCACAGCCCTGTATCAGACCCCAAACTAATCCCACAGTCCCAACCACTCCCCACAGCCCTGTATCAGACCCCAAACTAATCCCACTGTTCACACACTTCCCACAGCCCTGTATCAGACCCCAAACTAATCCCACTGTTCACCCACTCCCCACAGTCCTATATCAGACCCCAAACTAATCCCACTGTTCACCCACTCCCCACAGTCCTATATCAGTCCCCAAACTAATCCCACTGTTCACCCATTCCCCACAGCCCTGTATCAGACCCCAAACTAATCCCACTGTTCACCCACTCCCCACAGCCCTGTATCAGTCCCCAAACTAATCCCACTTTCCCACTCTCTCCCCACAACCCTGTATCAGTCCCCAAACTAATCCCACTGTTCCACTCTCTCCCCACAGCCCTGTATCAGACCCCAAACTAATCCCACTGTCCCACTCTCTCCCCACAGCCCTGTATCAGACCCCAAACTAATCCCACTGTCCCACTATCTCCCCACAGCCCTGTATCAGACCCCAAACTAATCCCACAGTCCCACTCTCTCCCCACAGCCCTGTATCAGACCCCAAACTAATCCCACTGTCCCACACTCTCCCCACAGCCCTGTATCAGACCCCAAACTAATCCCAATGTTCACCCACTCCCCACAGCCCTGTATCAGACCCCAAACTAATCCCACTGTCCCACTCTCTCCACACAGCCCTGTATCAGTCCCCAAACTAATCCCACTGTCCCACTCTCTCCCCACAGCCCTGTATCAGACCCCAAACTAATCCCACTGTTCCACTCTCCCCACAGTCCTATATCAGACGCCAAACTAATCCCACTGTTCACCCACTCCCCACAGCCCTGTATCAGTCCCCAAAATAATCCCACTGTTCACCCACTCCCCACAGCCCTGTATCAGACCCCAAAGTAATCCCACTGTTCACCCACTCCCCACAGCCCTGTATCAGACCCCAAACTAATCCCACTGTTCACCCACTCCCCACAGCCCTGTATCAGTCCCCAAACTAATCCCACTGTTCACCCACTCCCCACAGCCCTGTATCAGACCCCAAACTAATCCCACTGTTCACCCACTCCCCACAGTCCTGTATCAGACCCCAAACTAATCCCACTGTTCACCCACTCCCCACAGCCCTGTATCAGACCCCAAACTAATCCCACGGTTCACCCACTCCCCACAGCCCTGTATCAGACCCCAAACTAATCCCACTGTTCTCCCACTCCCCACAGCCCTGTATCAGACCCCAAACTAATCCCACTGTTCACCCACTCCCCACAGCCCTGTATCAGACACCAAACTAATCCCACTATTCCACTCTCTCCCCACAGCCCTGTATCAGACCCCAAACTAATCCCACAGTTCCACTCTCTCCCCACAGCCCTGTATCAGACCCCAAACTAATCCCACTTTCCCACTCTGTCCCCACAGTCCTGTATCAGTCCCCAAACTAATCCCACTGTCCCACTCTCTCCCCACAGCCCTGTATCAGACCCCAAACTAATCCCACTGTTCACCCACTCCCCACAGCCCTGTATCAGTCCCCAAACTAATCCCACTGTCCCACTCTCACACCACAACCCTGTATCAGTCCCCAAACTAATCCCACTGTTCCACTCTCTCCCCACAGCCCTGTATCAGACCCCAAACTAATCCCACTGTCCCACTCTCTCCCCACAGCCCTGTATCAGACCCCAAACTAATCCCACTGTCCCACTCTCTCCCCACAGCCCTGTATCAGACCCCAAACTAATCCCACAGTCCCACTCTCTCCCCACAGCCCTGTATCAGACCCCAAACTAATCCCACTGTCCCACTCTCTCCCACAGCCCTGTATCAGACCCCAAACTAATCCCAATGTTCACACACTCCCCACAGCCCTGTATCAGACCCCAAACTAATCCCACTGTCCCACTCTCTCCACACAGCCCTGTATCAGTCCCCAAACTAATCCCACAGTCCCACTCTCTCCCCACAGCCCTGTATCAGACCCCAAACTAATCCCACTGTTCCACTCTCCCCACAGTCCTATATCAGACGCCAAACTAATCCCACTGTTCACCCACTCCCCACAGCCCTGTATCAGTCCCCAAAATAATCCCACTGTTCACCCACTCCCCACAGCCCTGTATCAGACCCCAAACTAATCCCACTGTTCACCCACTCCCCACAGTCCTGTATCAGTCCCCAAACTAATCCCACTGTTCACCCACTCCCCACTGCCCTGTATCAGTCCCCAAACTAATCCCACTGTTCACCCACTACCCATAGCCCTGTATCAGACCCCAAACTAATCCCACTGTTCACCCCCTCCCCACAGCCCTGTATCAGACCCCAAACTAATCCCACTGTTCACCCACTCCCCACAGCCCTGTATCAGACCCCAAACTAATCCCACTGTTCCACTCTCCCCACAGCCCTGTATCAGACCCCAAACTAATCCCACTGTTCACCCACTCCCCACAGCCCTGTATCAGTCCCCAAACTAATCCCACTGTTCACCCACTCCCCACAGCGCTGTATCAGACCCCAAACTAATCCCACTGTTCCACTCTCTCCCCACAGACCTGTATCAGTCCCCAAACTAATCCCACTGTTCACCCACTCCCCACAGCCCTGTATCAGACCCCAAACTAATCCCACTGTTCACCCACTCCCCAAAGCCCTGTATCAGACCCCAAACTAATCCCACTGTTCACCCACTCCCCACAGCCCTGTATCAGACCCCAAACTAATCCCACTGTCCCTCTCTCTCCCCACAGCCCTGTAACAGACCCCAAACTAATCCCACTGTTCCACTCTCCCCACAGCCCTGTATCAGACCGCAAACTAATCCCACTGTTCACCCACTCCCCACAGCCCTGTATCAGACCCCAAACTAATCCCACTGTCCCACTCTCTCCCCACAGCCCTGTATCAGACCCCAAACTAATCCCACAGTTCCACTCTCTCCCCACAGCCCTGTATCAGACCCCAAACTAATCCCACTTTTCACCCACTCCCCACAGCCCTGTATCAGACCCCAAACTAATCCCACTGTTCACCCACTCCCCACAGCCCTGTATCAGACCCCAAACTAATCCCACTGTCCCACTCTCTCCCCACAGCCCTGTATCAGACCCCAAACTAATCCCACTGTCCCACTCTCTCCCCACAGCTCTGTATCAGACCCCAAACTAATCCCACTGTCCCACTCTCTCCCCACAGCCCTGTATAAGACCCCAAACTAATCCCAATTTTCACCCACTCCCCACAGACCTGTATCAGACCCCAAACTAATCCCACTGTTCACCCACTCCCCACAGCCCTGTATCAGACCCCAAACTAATCCCACTGTTCCACTCTCTCCCCACAGCCCTGTATCAGACCCCAAACTAATCCCACAGTTCCACTCTCTCCCCACAGCCCTGTATCAGACCCCAAACTAATCCCACTGTCCCACTCTGTCCCCACAGCCCTGTATCAGACCCCAAACTAATCCCACTTTTCACCCACTCCCCACAGCCCTGTATCAGACCCCAAACTAATCCCACTGTTCACCCACTCCCCAAAGCCCTGTATCAGACCCCAAACTAATCCCACTGTTCACCCACTCCCCACAGCCCTGTATCAGACCCCAAACTAATCCCACTGTCCCTCTCTCTCCCCACAGCCCTGTAACAGACCCCAAACTAATCCCACTGTTCCACTCTCCCCACAGCCCTGTATCAGACCGCAAACTAATCCCACTGTTCACCCACTCCCCACAGCCCTGTATCAGACCCCAAACTAATCCCACTGTCCCACTCTCTCCCCACAGCCCTGTATCAGACCCCAAACTAATCCCACAGTTCCACTCTCTCCCCACAGCCCTGTATCAGACCCCAAACTAATCCCACTTTTCACCCACTCCCCACAGCCCTGTATCAGACCCCAAACTAATCCCACTGTTCACCCACTCCCCACAGCCCTGTATCAGACCCCAAACTAATCCCACTGTCCCACTCTCTCCCCACAGCCCTGTATCAGACCCCAAACTAATCCCACTGTCCCACTCTCTCCCCACAGCTCTGTATCAGACCCCAAACTAATCCCACTGTCCCACTCTCTCCCCACAGCCCTGTATAAGACCCCAAACTAATCCCAATTTTCACCCACTCCCCACAGACCTGTATCAGACCCCAAACTAATCCCACTGTTCACCCACTCCCCACAGCCCTGTATCAGACCCCAAACTAATCCCACTGTTCCACTCTCTCCCCACAGCCCTGTATCAGACCCCAAACTAATCCCACAGTTCCACTCTCTCCCCACAGCCCTGTATCAGACCCCAAACTAATCCCACTGTCCCACTCTGTCCCCACAGCCCTGTATCAGACCCCAAACTAATCCCACTTTTCACCCACTCCCCACAGCCCTGTATCAGACCCCAGACTAATCCCACTGTCCCACTCTCTCCCCACAGCCCTGTATCAGACCCCAAACTAATCCCACTGTCCCACTCTCTCCCCACAGCCCTGTATCAGACCCCAAACTAATCCCACTGTCCCACTCTCTCCCCACAGCTCTGTATCAGACCCCAATCTAATCCCACTGTTCCACTCTCTCCCCACAGCCCTGTATCAGACCCCAAACTAATCCCACTGTCCCACTCTGTCCCCACAGCCCTGTATCAGACCCCAAACTAATCCCACATTTCACCCACTCCCCACAGCCCTGTATCAGACCCCAAACTAATCCCACTGTCCCACTCTCTCCCCACAGCCCTGTATCAGACCCCAAACTAATCCCACTGTCCCACTCTCTCCCTACAGCCCTGTATCAGACCCCAAACAAATCCCACTGTCCCACTCTCTCCCCACAGCTCTGTATCAGACCCCAAACTAATCCCACTGTCCCACTCTCTCCCCACAGCCCTGTATCAGACCCCAAACTAATCCCAATTTTCACCCACTCCCCACAGCCCTCTATCAGACCCCAAACTAATCCCACTGTTCCACTCTCTCCCCACAGCACTGTATCAGTCCCCAAACTAATCCCACTGTTCACCCACTCTCCACAGTCCTGTATCAGACCCCAAACTAATCCCACTGTTCCACTCTCTCCCCACAGCCCTGTATTAGTCCCCAAACTAATCCCACTGTTCACCCCACTCCCCACAGTCCTCTATAAGACCCCAAACTAATCCCACTGTCCCACTCTCTCCCCACAGCCCTGTATCAGACCCCAAACAAATCCCACTGTCCCACTCTCTCCCCACAGCCCTGTATCAGACCCCAAACTAATCCCACTGTTCACCCACTCCCCACAGTCCTGTATCAGACCCCAAACTAATCCCACTGTTCACCCACTCCCCACAGCCCTGTAGGAGACCCCAAACTAATCCCACTGTTCACCCACTCCGCACAGACCTGTATCAGACCCCAAACTAATCCCACTGTTCACCCACTCCCCACAGCCCTGTATCAGACCCCAAGCTAATCCCACTGTTCCACTCTCTCCCCACAGCCCTGTAGCAGACCCCAAACTAATCCCACAGTTCCACTCTCTCCCCACAGCCCTGTATCAGACCCCAAACTAATCCCACTGTTCACCCACTCCCCACAGCGCTGTATCAGACCCCAAACTAATCCCACTGTTCCACTCTCTCCCCACAGCCCTGTATCAGTCCCCAAACTAATCCCACTGTTCACCCACTCCCCACAGCCCTGTATCAGACCCCAAACTAATCCCACTGTTCACCCACTCCCCAAAGCCCTGTATCAGACCCCAAACTAATCCCACTGTTCACCCACTCCCCACAGCCCTGTATCAGACCCCAAACTAATCCCACTGTCCCTCTCTCTCCCCACAGCCCTGTAACAGACCTCAAACTAATCCCACTGTTCCACTCTCCCCACAGCCCTGTATCAGACCGCAAACTAATCCCACTGTTCACCCACTCCCCACAGCCCTGTATCAGACCCCAAACTAATCCCACTGTCCCACTCTCTCCCCACAGCCCTGTATCAGACCCCAAACTAATCCCACA
The DNA here is from genome assembly GCF_048418815.1 of Hemitrygon akajei. Classification (NCBI taxonomy): domain Eukaryota; kingdom Metazoa; phylum Chordata; class Chondrichthyes; order Myliobatiformes; family Dasyatidae; genus Hemitrygon; species Hemitrygon akajei. The sequence continues at coordinate 4,658,471 of NC_133129.1, forward strand.
GTTCCACTCTCTCCCCACAGCCCTGTATCAGACCCCAAACTAATCCCACTTTTCACCCACTCCCCACAGCCCTGTATCAGACCCCAAACTAATCCCACTGTTCACCCACTCCCCACAGCCCTGTATCAGACCCCAAACTAATCCCACTGTCCCACTCTCTCCCCACAGCCCTGTATCAGACCCCAAACTAATCCCACTGTCCCACTCTCTCCCCACAGCTCTGTATCAGACCCCAAACTAATCCCACTGTCCCACTCTCTCCCCACAGCCCTGTATAAGACCCCAAACTAATCCCAATTTTCACCCACTCCCCACAGACCTGTATCAGACCCCAAACTAATCCCACTGTTCACCCACTCCCCACAGCCCTGTATCAGACCCCAAACTAATCCCACTGTTCCACTCTCTCCCCACAGCCCTGTATCAGACCCCAAACTAATCCCACAGTTCCACTCTCTCCCCACAGCCCTGTATCAGACCCCAAACTAATCCCACTGTCCCACTCTGTCCCCACAGCCCTGTATCAGACCCCAAACTAATCCCACTTTTCACCCACTCCCCACAGCCCTGTATCAGACCCCAGACTAATCCCACTGTCCCACTCTCTCCCCACAGCCCTGTATCAGACCCCAAACTAATCCCACTGTCCCACTCTCTCCCCACAGCCCTGTATCAGACCCCAAACTAATCCCACTGTCCCACTCTCTCCCCACAGCTCTGTATCAGACCCCAATCTAATCCCACTGTTCCACTCTCTCCCCACAGCCCTGTATCAGACCCCAAACTAATCCCACTGTCCCACTCTGTCCCCACAGCCCTGTATCAGACCCCAAACTAATCCCACATTTCACCCACTCCCCACAGCCCTGTATCAGACCCCAAACTAATCCCACTGTCCCACTCTCTCCCCACAGCCCTGTATCAGACCCCAAACTAATCCCACTGTCCCACTCTCTCCCCACAGCCCTGTATCAGACCCCAAACAAATCCCACTGTCCCACTCTCTCCCCACAGCTCTGTATCAGACCCCAAACTAATCCCACTGTCCCACTCTCTCCCCACAGCCCTGTATCAGACCCCAAACTAATCCCAATTTTCACCCACTCCCCACAGCCCTCTATCAGACCCCAAACTAATCCCACTGTTCCACTCTCTCCCCACAGCACTGTATCAGTCCCCAAACTAATCCCACTGTTCACCCACTCTCCACAGTCCTATATCAGACCCCAAACAAATCCCACTGTTCACACACTCCCCACAGCCCTGTATCAGACCCCAAACTAATCCCACTCTTCACACACTCCCCACAGTCCTATATCAGACCCCAAACTAATCCCACTGTTCACCCACTCCCCACAGTCCTATATCAGTCCCCAAACTAATCCCACTGTTCACCCACTCCCCACAGCCCTGTATCAGACCCCAAACTAATCCCACTGTTCACCCACTCCCCACAGCCCTGTATCAGTCCCCAAACTAATCCCACTGTCCCTCTCTCTCCCCACAGCCCTGTATCAGACCCCAAACTAATCCCACTGTTCACACACTCCCCACTGCCCTGTATCAGACCCCAATCTAATCCCACTGTTCACCCACTCCCCACAGCCCTGTATCAGACCCCAAACTAATCCCACTCTTCACACACTCCCCACAGTCCTATATCAGACCCCAAACTAATCCCACTGTTCACCCACTCCCCACAGTCCTATATCAGTCCCCAAACTAATCCCACTGTTCACCCACTCCCCACAGCCCTGTATCAGACCCCAAACTAATCCCACTGTTCACCCACTCCCCACAGCCCTGTATCAGTCCCCAAACTAATCCCACTGTCCCACTCTCTCCCCACAACCCTGTATCAGTCCCCAAACTAATCCCACTGTTCCACTCTCTCCCCACAGACCTGTATCAGACCTCAAACTAATCCCACTGTTCACCCACTCCCCACAGCCCTGTATCAGACCCCAAACTAATCCCACTGTCCCTCTCTCTCCCCACAGCCCTGTATCAGACCCCAAACTAATCCCACTGTTCACACACTCCCCACTGCCCTGTATCAGACCCCAATCTAATCCCACTGTTCACCCACTCCCCACAGTCCTATATCAGATCCCAAACTAATACCACTGTTCACCCACTCCCCACAGTCCTATATCAGACCCCAAAATAATCCCACTGTTCACCCACTCCCCACAGCCCTGTATCAGACCCCAAACTAATCCCACTGTCCCACTCTCTCCCCACAGCCCTGTATCAGACCCCAAACTAATCCCACTGTCCCACTCTCTCCCCACAGCCCTGTATCAGACCCCAAACTAATCCCACTGTTCACCCACTCCCCACAGTCCTATATCAGACCCCAAACTAATCCCACTGTTCACCCAATCCCCACAGTCCTATATCAGTACCCAAACTAATCCCACTGTTCACCCATTCCCCACAGCCCTGTATCAGACCCCAAACTAATCCCACTGTTCACCCACTCCCCACAGCCCTGTATCAGTCCCCAAACTAATCCCACTGTCCCACTCTCTCCCCACAACCCTGTATCAGTCCCCAAACTAATCCCACTGTTCCACTCTCTCCCCACAGCCCTGTATCAGACCCCAAACTAATCCCACTGTCCCACTCTCTCCCCACAGCCCTGTATCAGACCCCAAACTAATCCCACTGTCCCACTCTCTCCCCACAGCCCTGTATCAGACCCCAAACTAATCCCACAGTCCCACTCTCTCCCCACAGCCCTGTATCAGACCCCAAACTAATCCCACTGTCCCACTCTCTCCCCACAGCCCTGTATCAGACCCCAAACTAATCCCAATGTTCACCCACTCCCCACAGCCCTGTATCAGATCCCAAACTAATCCCACTGTCCCACTCTCTCCACACAGCCCTGTATCAGTCCCCAAACTAATCCCACTGTCCCACTCTCTCCCCACAGCCCTGTATCAGACCCCAAACTAATCCCACTGTTCCACTCTCCCTACAGTCCTATATCAGACGCCAAACTAATCCCACTGTTCACCCACTCCCCACAGCCCTGTATCAGTCCCCAAAATAATCCCACTGTTCACCCACTCCCCACAGCCCTGTATCAGACCCCAAACTAATCCCACTGTTCACCCACTCCCCACAGCCCTGTATCAGTCCCCAAACAAATCCCACTGTTCACCCACTACCCATAGCCCTGTATCAGACCCCAAACTAATCCCACTGTTCACCCACTCCCCACAGCCCTGTATCAGACCCCAAACTAATCCCACTGTTCCACTCTCTCCCCACAGCACTGTATCAGTCCCCAAACTAATCCCACTGTTCACCCACTCCCCACAGTCCTGTATCAGACCCCAAACTAATCCCACTGTTCCACTCTCTCCCCACAGCCCTGTATCAGTCCCCAAACTAATCCCACTGTTCACCCACTCCCCACAGCCCTGTATCAGACCCCAATCTAATCCCACTGTTCCACTCTCTCCCCACAGCCCTGTATCAGACCCCAAACTAATCCCACTGTCCCACTCTGTCCCCACAGCCCTGTATCAGACCCCAAACTAATCCCACATTTCACCCACTCCCCACAGCCCTGTATCAGACCCCAAACTAATCCCACTGTCCCACTCTCTCCCCAGAGCCCTGTATCAGACCCCAAACTAATCCCACTGTCCCACTCTCTCCCCACAGCCCTGTATCAGACCCCAAACAAATCCCACTGTCCCACTCTCTCCCCACAGCTCTGTATCAGACCCCAAACTAATCCCACTGTTCCACTCTCTCCCCACAGCACTGTATCAGTCCCCAAACTAATCCCACTGTTCACCCTCTCTCCACAGTCCTGTATCAGACCCCAAACTAATCCCAGTGTTCCACTCTCTCCCCACAGCCCTGTATTAGTCCCCAAACTAATCCCACTGTTCACCCACTCCCCACATTCCTCTATAAGACCCCAAACTAATCCCACTGTCCCACTCTCTCCCCACAGCCCTGTATCAGACCCCAAACAAATCCCACTGTCCCACTCTCTCCCCACAGCCCTGTATCAGACCCCAAACTAAACCCACTGTTCACCCACTCCCCACAGTCCTGTATCAGACCCCAAACTAATCCCACTGTTCACCCACTCCCCACAGCCCTGTAGGAGACCCCAAACTAATCCCACTGTTCACCCACTCCCCACAGCCCTGTATCAGACCCCAAAATAATCCCACTGTTCCACTCTCTCCCCACAGCCCTGTAGCAGACCCCAAACTAATCCCACAGTTCCACTCTCTCCCCACAGCCCTGTATCAGACCCCAAACTAATCCCACTGTCCCACTCTGTCCCCACAGCCCTGTATCAGACCCCAAACTAATCCCACTTTTCACCCACTCCCCACAGCCCTGTATCAGACCCCAAACTAATCCCACTGTCCCACTCTCTCCCCACAGACCTGTATCAGACCCCAAACTAATCCCACTGTCCACTCTCTCCCCACAGCTCTGTATCAGACCCCAAACTAATCCCACTGTCCCACTCTCTCCCCACAGCCCTGTATAAGACCCCAAACTAATCCCAATTTTCACCCACTCCCCACAGACCTGTATCAGACCCCAAACTAATCCCACTGTTCACCCACTCCCCACAGCCCTGTATCAGACCCCAAACTAATCCCACTGTTCCACTCTCTCCCCACAGCCCTGTATCAGACCCCAAACTAATCCCACTGTCCCAACCACTCCCCACAGCCCTGTATCAGACGCCAAACTAATCCCACTGTTCACACACTTCCCACAGCCCTGTATCAGACCCCAAACTAATCCCACTGTTCACCCACTCCCCACAGTCCTATATCAGACCCCAAACTAATCCCACTGTTCACCCACTCCCCACAGTCCTATATCAGTCCCCAAACTAATCCCACTGTTCACCCATTCCCCACAGCCCTGTATCAGACCCCAAACTAATCCCACTGTTCACCCACTCCCCACAGCCCTGTATCAGTCCCCAAACTAATCCCACTTTCCCACTCTCTCCCCACAACCCTGTATCAGTCCCCAAACTAATCCCACTGTTCCACTCTCTCCCCACAGCCCTGTATCAGACCCCAAACTAATCCCACTGTCCCACTCTCTCCCCACAGCCCTGTATCAGACCCCAAACTAATCCCACTGTCCCACTATCTCCCCACAGCCCTGTATCAGACCCCAAACTAATCCCACAGTCCCACTCTCTCCCCACAGCCCTGTATCAGACCCCAAACTAATCCCACTGTCCCACTCTCTCCCCACAGCCCTGTATCAGACCCCAAACTAATCCCAATGTTCACCCACTCCCCACAGCCCTGTATCAGACCCCAAACTAATCCCACTGTCCCACTCTCTACACACAGCCCTGTATCAGTCCCCAAACTAATCCCACTGTCCCACTCTCTCCCCACAGCCCTGTATCAGACCCCAAACTAATCCCACTGTTCCACTCTCCCCACAGTCCTATATCAGACGCCAAACTAATCCCACTGTTCACCCACTCCCCACAGCCCTGTATCAGTCCCCAAAATAATCCCACTGCTCACCCACTCCCCACAGCCCTGTATCAGACCCCAAAGTAATCCCACTGTTCACCCACTCCCCACAGCCCTGTATCAGACCCCAAACTAATCCCACTGTTCACCCACTCCCCACAGCCCTGTATCAGTCCCCAAACTAATCCCACTGTTCACCCACTCCCCACAGCCCTGTATCAGACCCCAAACTAATCCCACTGTTCACCCACTCCCCACAGTCCTGTATCAGACCCCAAACTAATCCCACTGTTCACCCACTCCCCACAGCCCTGTATCAGACCCCAAACTAATCCCACGGTTCACCCACTCCCCACAGCCCTGTATCAGACCCCAAACTAATCCCACTGTTCTCCCACTCCCCACAGCCCTGTATCAGACCCCAAACTAATCCCACTGTTCACCCACTCCCCACAGCCCTGTATCAGACCCCTAACTAATCCCACAGTTCCACTCTCTCCCCACAGCCCTGTATCAGACCCCAAACTAATCCCACTTTCCCACTCTGTCCCCACAGTCCTGTATCAGTCCCCAAACTAATCCCACTGTCCCACTCTCTCCCCACAGCCCTGTATCAGACCCCAAACTAATCCCACTGTTCACCCACTCCCCACAGCCCTGTATCAGTCCCCAAACTAATCCCACTGTCCCACTCTCTCCCCACAACCCTGTATCAGTCCCCAAACTAATCCCACTGTTCCACTATCTCCCCACAGCCCTGTATCAGACCCCAAACTAATCCCACTGTCCCACTCTCTCCCCACAGCCCTGTATCAGACCCCAAACTAATCCCACTGTCCCACTCTCTCCCCACAGCCCTGTATCAGACCCCAAACTAATCCCACAGTCCCACTCTCTCCCCACAGCCCTGTATCAGACCCCAAACTAATCCCACTGTCCCACTCTCTCCCACAGCCCTGTATCAGACCCCAAACTAATCCCAATGTTCACCCACTCCCCACAGCCCTGTATCAGACCCCAAACTAATCCCACTGTCCCACTCTCTCCACACAGCCCTGTATCAGTCCCCAAACTAATCCCACAGTCCCACTCTCTCCCCACAGCCCTGTATCAGACCCCAAACTAATCCCACTGTTCCACTCTCCCCACAGTCCTATATCAGACGCCAAACTAATCCCACTGTTCACCCACTCCCCACAGCCCTGTATCAGTCCCCAAAATAATCCCACTGTTCACCCACTCCCCACAGCCCTGTATCAGACCCCAAACTAATCCCACTGTTCACCCACTCCCCACAGTCCTGTATCAGTCCCCAAACTAATCCCACTGTTCACCCACTCCCCACTGCCCTGTATCAGTCCCCAAACTAATCCCACTGTTCACCCACTACCCATAGCCCTGTATCAAACCCCAAACTAATCCCACTGTTCACCCACTCCCCACAGTCCTGTATCAGACCCCAAACTAATCCCACTGTTCACCCACTCCCCACAGCCCTGTATCAGACCCCAAACTAATCCCACGGTTCACCCACTCCCCACAGCCCTGTATCAGACCCCAAACTAATCCCACTGTTCTCCCACTCCCCACAGCCCTGTATCAGACCCCAAACTAATCCCACTGTTCACCCACTCCCCACAGCGCTGTATCAGACCCCAAACTAATCCCACTGTTCCACTCTCTCCCCACAGCCCTGTATCAGTCCCCAAACTAATCCCACTGTTCACCCACTCCCCACAGCCCTGTATCAGACCCCAAACTAATCCCACTGTTCACCCACTCCCCAAAGCCCTGTATCAGACCCCAAACTAATCCCACTGTTCACCCACTCCCCACAGCCCTGTATCAGACCCCAAACTAATCCCACTGTTCCACTCTCCCCACAGCCCTGTATCAGACCGCAAACTAATCCCACTGTTCACCCACTCCCCACAGCCCTGTATCAGACCCCAAACTAATCCCACTGTCCCACTCTCTCCCCACAGCCCTGTATCAGACCCCAAACTAATCCCACAGTTCCACTCTCTCCCCACAGCCCTGTATCAGACCCCAAACTAATCCCACTTTTCACCCACTCCCCACAGCCCTGTATCAGACCCCAAACTAATCCCACTGTTCACCCACTCCCCACAGCCCTGTATCAGATCGCAAACTAATCCCACTGTCCCACTCTCTCCCCACAGCCCTGTATCAGACCCCAAACTAATCCCACTGTCCCACTCTCTCCCCACAGCTCTGTATCAGACCCCAAACTAATCCCACTGTCCCACTCTCTCCCCACAGCCCTGTATAAGACCCCAAACTAATCCCAATTTTCACCCACTCCCCACAGACCTGTATCAGACCCCAAACTAATCCCACTGTTCACCCACTCCCCACAGCCCTGTATCAGACCCCAAACTAATCCCACTGTTCCACTCTCTCCCCACAGCCCTGTATCAGACCCCAAACTAATCCCACAGTTCCACTCTCTCCCCACAGCACTGTATCAGTCCCCAAACTAATCCCACTGTTCACCCACTCTCCACAGTCCTGTATCAGACCCCAAACTAATCCCACTGATCCACTCTCTCCCCACAGCCCTGTATTAGTCCCCAAACTAATCCCACTGTTCACCCACTCCCCACATTCCTCTATAAGACCCCAAACTAATCCCACTGTCCCACTCTCTCCCCACAGCCCTGTATCAGACCCCAAACAAATCCCACTGTCCCACTCTCTCCCCACAGCCCTGTATCAGACCCCAAACTAAACCCACTGTTCACCCACTCCCCACAGTCCTGTATCAGACCCCAAACTAATCCCACTGTTCACCCACTCCCCACAGCCCTGTAGGAGACCCCAAACTAATCCCACTGTTCACCCACTCCCCACAGCCCTGTATCAGACCCCAAAATAATCCCACTGTTCCACTCTCTCCCCACAGCCCTGTAGCAGACCCCAAACTAACCCCACAGTTCCACTCTCTCCCCACAGCCCTGTATCAGACCCCAAACTAATCCCACTGTCCCACTCTGTCCCCACAGCCCTGTATCAGACCCCAAACTAATCCCACTTTTCACCCACTCCCCACAGCCCTGTATCAGACCCCAAACTAATCCCACTGTCCCACTCTCTCCCCACAGACCTGTATCAGACCCCAAACTAATCCCACTGTCCCACTCTCTCCCCACAGCTCTGTATCAGACCCCAAACTAATCCCACTGTCCCACTCTCTCCCCACAGCCCTGTATAAGACCCCAAACTAATCCCAATTTTCACCCACTCCCCACAGACCTGTATCAGACCCCAAACTAATCCCACTGTTCACCCACTCCCCACAGCCCTGTATCAGACCCCAAACTAATCCCACTGTTCCACTCTCTCCCCACAGCCCTGTATCAGACCCCAAACTAATCCCACTGTCCCAACCACTCCCCACAGCCCTGTATCAGACCCCAAACTAATCCCACTTTTCACACACTTCCCACAGCCCTGTATCAGACCCCAAACTAATCCCACTGTTCACCCACTCCCCACAGTCCTATATCAGACCCCAAACTAATCCCACTGTTCACCCACTCCCCACAGTCCTATATCAGTCCCCAAACTAATCCCACTGTTCACCCATTCCCCACAGCCCTGTATCAGACCCCAAACTAATCCCACTGTTCACCCACTCCCCACAGCCCTGTATCAGTCCCCAAACTAATCCCACTTTCCCACTCTCTCCCCACAACCCTGTATCAGTCCCCAAACTAATCCCACTGTTCCACTCTCTCCCCACAGCCCTGTATCAGACCCCAAACTAATCCCACTTTCCCACTCTCTCCCCACAGCCCTGTATCAGACCCCAAACTAATCCCACTGTCCCACTATCTCCCCACAGCCCTGTATCAGACCCCAAACTAATCCCACAGTCCCACTCTCTCCCCACAGCCCTGTATCAGACCCCAAACTAATCCCACTGTCCCACTCTCTCCCCACAGCCCTGTATCAGACCCCAAACTAATCCCAATGTTCACCCACTCCCCACAGCCCTGTATCAGACCCCAAACTAATCCCACTGTCCCACTCTCTCCACACAGCCCTGTATCAGTCCCCAAACTAATCCCACTGTCCCACTCTCTCCCCACAGCCCTGTATCAGACCCCAAACTAATCCCACTGTTCCACTCTCCCCACAGTCCTATATCAGACGCCAAACTAATCCCACTGTTCACCCACTCCCCACAGCCCTGTATCAGTCCCCAAAATAATCCCACTGTTCACCCACTCCCCACAGCCCTGTATCAGACCCCAAAGTAATCCCACTGTTCACCCACTCCCCACAGCCCTGTATCAGACCCCAAACTAATCCCACTGTTCACCCACTCCCCACAGCCCTGTATCAGTCCCCAAAGTAATCCCACTGTTCACCCACTCCCCACAGCCCTGTATCAGACCCCAAACTAATCCCACTGTTCACCCACTCCCCACAGTCCTGTATCAGACCCCAAACTAATCCCACTGTTCACCCACTCCCCACAGCCCTGTATCAGACCCCAAACTAATCCCACGGTTCACCCACTCCCCACAGCCCTGTATCAGACCCCAAACTAATCCCACTGTTCTCCCACTCCCCACAGCCCTGTATCAGACCCCAAACTAATCCCACTGTTCACCCACTCCCCACAGCCCTGTATCAGACACCAAACTAATCCCACTATTCCACTCTCTCCCCACAGGCCTGTATCAGACCCCAAACTAATCCCACAGTTCCACTCTCTCCCCACAGCCCTGTATCAGACCCCAAACTAATCCCACTTTCCCACTCTGTCCCCACAGTCCTGTATCAGTCCCCAAACTAATCCCACTGTCCCACTCTCTCCCCACAGCCCTGTATCAGACCCCAAACTAATCCCACTGTTCACCCACTCCCCACAGCCCTGTATCAGTCCCCAAACTAATCCCACTGTCCCACTCTCTCCCCACAACCCTGTATCAGTCCCCAAACTAATCCCACTGTTCCACTCTCTCCCCACAGCCCTGTATCAGACCCCAAACTAATCCCACTGTCCCACTCTCTCCCCACAGCCCTGTATCAGACCGCAAACTAATCCCACTGTCCCACTCTCTCCCCACAGCCCTGTATCAGACCCCAAACTAATCCCACAGTCCCACTCTCTCCCCACAGCCGTGTATCAGACCCCAAACTAATCCCACTGTCCCACTCTCTCCCACAGCCCTGTATCAGACCCCAAACTAATCCCAATGTTCACCCACTCCCCACAGCCCTGTATCAGACCCCAAACTAATCCCACTGTCCCACTCTCTCCACACAGCCCTGTATCAGTCCCCAAACTAATCCCACAGTCCCACTCTCTCCCCACAGCCCTGTATCAGACCCCAAACTAATCCCACTGTTCCACTCTCCCCACAGTCCTATATCAGACGCCAAACTAATCCCACTGTTCACCCACTCCCCACAGCCCTGTATCAGTCCCCAAAATAATCCCACTGTTCACCCACTCCCCACAGCCCTGTATCAGACCCCAAACTAATCCCACTGTTCACCCACTCCCCACAGTCCTGTATCAGTCCCCAAACTAATCCCACTGTTCACCCACTCCCCACTGCCCTGTATCAGTCCCCAAACTAATCCCACTGTTCACCCACTACCCATAGCCCTGTATCAGACCCCAAACTAATCCCACTGTTCACCCCCTCCCCACAGCCCTGTATCAGACCCCAAACTAATCCCACTGTTCACCCACTCCCCACAGCCCTGTATCAGACCCCAAACTAATCCCACTGTTCCACTCTCCCCACAGCCCTGTATCAGACCCCAAACTAATCCCACTGTTCACCCACTCCCCACAGCCCTGTATCAGTCCCCAAACTAATCCCACTGTTCACCCACTCCCCACAGCGCTGTATCAGACCCCAAACTAATCCCACTGTTCCACTCTCTCCCCACAGCCCTGTATCAGTCCCCAAACTAATCCCACTGTTCACCCACTCCCCACAGCCCTGTATCAGACCCCAAACTAATCCCACTGTTCACCCACTCCCCAAAGCCCTGTATCAGACCCTAAACTAATCCCACTGTTCACCCACTCCCCACAGCCCTGTATCAGACCCCAAACTAATCCCACTGTCCCTCTCTCTCCCCACAGCCCTGTAACAGACCCCAAACTAATCCCACTGTTCCACTCTCCCCACAGCCCTGTATCAGACCGCAAACTAATCCCACTGTTCACCCACTCCCCACAGCCCTGTATCAGACCCCAAACTAATCCCACTGTCCCACTCTCTCCCCACAGCCCTGTATCAGACCCCAAACTAATCCCACAGTTCCACTCTCTCCCCACAGCCCTGTATCAGACCCCAAACTAATCCCACTTTTCACCCACTCCCCACAGCCCTGTATCAGACCCCAAACTAATCCCACTGTTCACCCACTCCCCACAGCCCTGTATCAGACCCCAAACTAATCCCACTGTCCCACTCTCTCCCCACAGCCCTGTATCAGACCCCAAACTAATCCCACTGTCCCACTCTCTCCCCACAGCTCTGTATCAGACCCCAAACTAATCCCACTGTCCCACTCTCTCCCCACAGCCCTGTATAAGACCCCAAACTAATCCCAATTTTCACCCACTCCCCACAGACCTGTATCAGACCCCAAACTAATCCCACTGTTCACCCACTCCCCACAGCCCTGTATCAGACCCCAAACTAATCCCACTGTTCCACTCTCTCCCCACAGCCCTGTATCAGACCCCAAACTAATCCCACAGTTCCACTCTCTCCCCACAGCCCTGTATCAGACCCCAAACTAATCCCACTGTCCCACTCTGTCCCCACAGCCCTGTATCAGACCCCAAACTAATCCCACTTTTCACCCACTCCCCACAGCCCTGTATCAGACCCCAGACTAATCCCACTGTCCCACTCTCTCCCCACAGCCCTGTATCAGACCCCAAACTAATCCCACTGTCCCACTCTCTCCCCACAGCCCTGTATCAGACCCCAAACTAATCCCACTGTACCACTCTCTCCCCACAGCTCTGTATCAGACCCCAATCTAATCCCACTTTTCCACTCTCTCCCCACAGCCCTGTATCAGACCCCAAACTAATCCCACTGTCCCACTCTGTCCCCACAGCCCTGTATCAGACCCCAAACTAATCCCACATTTCACCCACTCCCCACAGCCCTGTATCAGACCCCAAACTAATCCCACTGTCCCACTCTCTCCCCACAGCCCTGTATCAGACCCCAAACTAATCCCACTGTCCCACTCTCTCCCCACAGCCCTGTATCAGACCCCAAACAAATCCCACTGTCCCACTCTCTCCCCACAGCTCTGTATCAGACCCCAAACTAATCCCACTGTCCCACTCTCTCCCCACAGCCCTGTATCAGACCCCAAACTAATCCCAATTTTCACCCACTCCCCACAGCCCTCTATCAGACCCCAAACTAATCCCACTGTTCCACTCTCTCCCCACAGCACTGTATCAGTCCCCAAACTAATCCCACTGTTCACCCACTCTCCACAGTCCTATATCAGACCCCAAACAAATCCCACTGTTCACACACTCCCCACAGCCCTGTATCAGACCCCAAACTAATCCCACTCTTCACACACTCCCCACAGTCCTATATCAGACCCCAAACTAATCCCACTGTTCACCCACTCCCCACAGTCCTATATCAGTCCCCAAACTAATCCCACTGTTCACCCACTCCCCACAGCCCTGTATCAGACCCCAAACTAATCCCACTGTTCACCCACTCCCCACAGCCCTGTATCAGTCCCCAAACTAATCCCACTGTCCCTCTCTCTCCCCACAGCCCTGTATCAGACCCCAAACTAATCCCACTGTTCACACACTCCCCACTGCCCTGTATCAGACCCCAATCTAATCCCACTGTTCACCCACTCCCCACAGCCCTGTATCAGACCCCAAACTAATCCCACTCTTCACACACTCCCCACAGTCCTATATCAGACCCCAAACTAATCCCACTGTTCACCCACTCCCCACAGTCCTATATCAGTCCCCAAACTAATCCCACTGTTCACCCACTCCCCACAGCCCTGTATCAGACCCCAAACTAATCCCACTGTTCACCCACTCCCCACAGCCCTGTATCAGTCCCCAAACTAATCCCACTGTCCCACTCTCTCCCCACAACCCTGTATCAGTCCCCAAACTAATCCCACTGTTCCACTCTCTCCCCACAGACCTGTATCAGACCTCAAACTAATCCCACTGTTCACCCACTCCCCACAGCCCTGTATCAGACCCCAAACGAATCCCACTGTCCCTCTCTCTCCCCACAGCCCTATATCAGACCCCAAACTAATCCCACTGTTCACACACTCCCCACTGCCCTGTATCAGACCCCAATCTAATCCCACTGTTCACCCACTCCCCACAGTCCTATATCAGATCCCAAACTAATATCACTGTTCACCCACTCCCCACAGTCCTATATCAGACCCCAAAATAATCCCACTGTTTACCCACTCCCCACAGCCCTGTATCAGACCCCAAACTAATCCCACTGTCCCACTCTCTCCCCACAGCCCTGTATCAGACCCCAAACTAATCCCACTGTCCCACTCTCTCCCCACAGCCCTGTATCAGACCCCAAACTAATCCCACTGTTCACCCACTCCCCACAGTCCTATATCAGACCCCAAACTAATCCCACTGTTCACCCAATCCCCACAGTCCTATATCAGTACCCAAACTAATCCCACTGTTCACCCATTCCCCACAGCCCTGTATCAGACCCCAAACTAATCCCACTGTTCACCCACTCCCCACAGCCCTGTATCAGTCCCCAAACTAATCCCACTGTCCCACTCTCTCCCCACAACACTGTATCAGTCCCCAAACTAATCCCACTGTTCCACTCTCTCCCCACAGCCCTGTATCAGACCCCAAACTAATCCCACTGTCCCACTCTCTCCCCACAGCCCTGTATCAGACCCCAAACTAATCCCACTGTCCCACTCTCTCCCCACAGCCCTGTATCAGACCCCAAACTAATCCCACAGTCCCACTCTCTCCCCACAGCCCTGTATCAGACCCCAAACTAATCCCACTGTCCCACTCTCTCCCCACAGCCCTGTATCAGACCCCAAACTAATCCCAATGTTCACCCACTCCCCACAGCCCTGTATCAGATCCCAAACTAATCCCACTGTCCCACTCTCTCCACACAGCCCTGTATCAGTCCCCAAACTAATCCCACTGTCCCACTCTCTCCCCACAGCCCTGTATCAGACCCCAAACTAATCCCACTGTTCCACTCTCCCTACAGTCCTATATCAGACGCCAAACTAATCCCACTGTTCACCCACTCCCCACAGCCCTGTATCAGTCCCCAAAATAATCCCACTGTTCACCCACTCCCCACAGCCCTGTATCAGACCCCAAACTAATCCCACTGTTCACCCACTCCCCACAGCCCTGTATCAGTCCCCAAACTAATCCCACTGTTCACCCACTACCCATAGCCCTGTATCAGACCCCAAACTAATCCCACTGTTCACCCACTCCCCACAGCCCTGTATCAGTCCCCAAACTAATCCCACTGTTCACCCACTCCCCACAGTCCTGTATCAGACCCCAAACTAATCCCACTGTTCCACTCTCTCCCCACAGCCCTGTATCAGTCCCCAAACTAATCCCACTGTTCACCCACTCCCCACAGCCCTGTATCAGACCCCAATCTAATCCCACTGTTCCACTCTCTTCCCACAGCCCTGTATCAGACCCCAAACTAATCCCACTGTCCCACTCTGTCCCCACAGCCCTGTATCAGACCCCAAACTAATCCCACATTTCACCCACTCCCCACAGCCCTGTATCAGACCCCAAACTAATCCCACTGTCCCACTCTCTCCCCACAGCCCTGTATCAGACCCCAAACTAATCCCACTGTCCCACTCTCTCCCCACAGCCCTGTATCAGACCCCAAACAAATCCCACTGTCCCACTCTCTCCCCACAGCTCTGTATCAGACCCCAAACTAATCCCACTGTTCCACTCTCTCCCCACAGCACTGTATCAGTCCCCAAACTAATCCCACTGTTCACCCACTCTCCACAGTCCTGTATCAGACCCCAAACTAATCCCAGTGTTCCACTCTCTCCCCACAGCCCTGTATTAGTCCCCAAACTAATCCCACTGTTCACCCACTCCCCACATTCCTCTATAAGACCCCAAACTAATCCCACTGTCCCACTCTCTCCCCACAGCCCTGTATCAGACCCCAAACAAATCCCACTGTCCCACTCTCTCCCCACAGCCCTGTATCAGACCCCAAACTAAACCCACTGTTCACCCACTCCCCACAGTCCTGTATCAGACCCCAAACTAATCCCACTGTTCACCCACTCCCCACAGCCCTGTAGGAGACCCCAAACTAATCCCACTGTTCACCCACTCCCCACAGCCCTGTATCAGACCCCAAAATAATCCCACTGTTCCACTCTCTCCCCACAGCCCTGTAGCAGACCCCAAACTAATCCCACAGTTCCACTCTCTCCCCACAGCCCTGTATCAGACCCCAAACTAATCCCACTGTCCCACTCTGTCCCCACAGCCCTGTATCAGACCCCAAACTAATCCCACTTTTCACCCACTCCCCACAGCCCTGTATCAGACCCCAAACTAATCCCACTGTCCCACTCTCTCCCCACAGACCTGTATCAGACCCCAAACTAATTCCACTGTCCCACTCTCTCCCCACAGCTCTGTATCAGACCCCAAACTAATCCCACTGTCCCACTCTCTCCCCACAGCCCTGTATAAGACCCCAAACTAATCCCAATTTTCACCCACTCCCCACAGACCTGTATCAGACCCCAAACTAATCCCACTGTTCACCCACTCCCCACAGCCCTGTATCAGACCCCAAACTAATCCCACTGTTCCACTCTCTCCCCACAGCCCTGTATCAGACCCCAAACTAATCCCACAGTTCCACTCTCTCCCCACAGCCCTGTATCAGACCCCAAACTAATCCCACTGTCCCACTCTCTCCCCACAGCCCTGTATCAGACCCCAAACTAATCCCACTGTTCCACTCGCTCCCCACAGCCCTGTATCAGACCCCAAACTAATCCCACTGTCCCACTCTCTCCCCACAGCCCTGTATCAGACCCCAAACAAATCCCACTGTCCCACTCTCTCCCCACAGCTCTGTATCAGACCCCAAACTAATCCCACTGTCCCACTCTCTCCCCACAGCCCTGTATCAGACCCCAAACTAATCCCAATTTTCACCCACTCCCCACAGCCCTCTATCAGACCCCAAACTAATCCCACTGTTCCACTCTCTCCCCACAGCACTGTATCAGTCCCCAAACTAATCCCACTGTTCACCCACTCTCCACAGTCCTGTATCAGACCCCAAACTAATCCCACTGTTCCACTCTCTCCCCACAGCCCTGTATTAGTCCCCAAACTAATCCCACTGTTCACCCACTCCCCACAGTCCTCTATAAGACCCCAAACTAATCCCACTGTCCCACTCTCTCCCCACAGCCCTGTATCAGACCCCAAACAAATCCCACTGTCCCACTCTCTCCCCACAGCCCTGTATCAGACCCCAAACTAATCCCACTGTTCACCCACTCCCCACAGTCCTGTATCAGACCCCAAACTAATCCCACTGTTCACCCACTCCCCACAGACCTGTAGGAGACCCCAAACTAATCCCACTGTTCACCCACTCCGCACAGACCTGTATCAGACCCCAAACTAATCCCACTGTTCACCCACTCCCCACAGCCCTGTATCAGACCCCAAACTAATCCCACTGTTCACCCACTCCCCACAGCCCTGCATCAGACCCCAAACTAATCCCACTGTTCCACTCTCTCCCCACAGTCCTGTATCAGACCCCAAACTAATCCCACTGTCCCACTCTGTCCCCACAGCCCTGTATCAGACCCCAAACTAATCCCACATTTCACCCACTCCCCACAGCCCTGTATCAGACCCCAAACTAATCCCACTGTCCCACTCTCTCCCCACAGCCCTGTACAAGACCCCAAACTAATCCCACTGTCCAACTCTCTCCCCACAGCACTGTATCAGACCCCAAACAAATCCCACTGTCCCACTCTCTCCCCACAGCCCTGTATCAGACCCCAAACTAATCCCACTGTCCCACTCTCTCCCCACAGCCCTGTATCAGACCCCAAACTAATTCCACTGTCCCACTCTCTCCCCACAGCCCTGTATCAGACCCCAAACTAATCCCACTGTCCCACTCTCTCCCCACAGCTCTGTATCAGACCCCAAACTAATCCCACTGTCCCACTCTCTCCCCACAGCCCTGTATCAGACCCCAAACTAATCCCAATTTTCACCCACTCCCCACAGCCCTGTATCAGACCCCAAACTAATCCCACTGTCCCACTCTCTCCACACAGCCCTGTATCAGTCCCCAAACTAATCCCACTGTCCCACTCTCTCCCCACAGCCCTGTATCAGACCCCAAACTAATCCCACTGTTCCACTCTCCCCACAGCCCTGTAACAGACCCCAAACTAATCCCACTGTTTATCCATTCCCCACAGCCCTGTATCAGTCCCCAAACTAATCCCACTGTCCCACTCTCTCCCCACAGCCCTGTATCAGACCCCAAACTAATCCCACTGTTCCACACTCCCCACAGCCCTGTATCAAACCCCAAACTAATCCCACTGTTTACCCATTCCCCACAGCCCTGTATCAGTCCCCAAACTAATCCCACTGTCCCACTCTCTCCCCACAACCCTGTATCAATCCCCAAACTAATACCACTGTTCACCCACTCCCACAGCCCTGTATCAGTCCCCAAACTAATCCCACTGTTCACCCACTCCCCACAGTCCTATATCAGACCCCAAACTAATCCCACTGTTCTCCCACTCACCACAGCCCTGTATCAGTCCCCAAACTAATCCCACTGTTCACCCACTCCCCACAGCCCTGTATCAGTCCCCAAACTAATCCCACTGTTCACCCACTCCCCACAGCCCTGTATCAGTCCCCAAACTAATCCCACTGTTCACACACTACCCACAGCACTGTATCAGACCCCAAACTAATCCCACTGTTCACCCACTCCCCACAGCCCTGTATCAGACCCCAAACTAATCCCACTGTTCACCCACTCCCCACAGCCCTGTATCAGACCCCAAACTAATCCCACTGTTCACCCACTCCCCACAGCCCTGTATCAGTCCCCAAACTAATCCCACTGTTCACCCACTCCCCACAGCCCTGTATCAGTCCCCAAACTAATCCCACTGTTCACCCACTCCCCACAGCCCTGTATCAGACCCCAAACTAATCCCACTGTTCACCCACTCCCCACAGCCCTGTATCAGTCCCCAAACTAATCCCATTGTTCACCCACCTCCCACAGCCCTGTATCAGACCCCAAACTAATCCCGCTGTTCACCCACTCCCCACAGCCCTGTATCAGACCCCAAACTAATCCCACTGTTCACCCACTCCCCACAGCCCTGTATCAGACCCCAAACTAATCCCACTGTCCCACTCTCTCCCCACAGCCCTGTATCAGACCCCAAACTATTCCCACTGTTCCACTCTCCCCACAGCCTTGTATCAGACCCCAAACTAATCCCACTGTCCCACTCTCTCCCCACAGCCCTGTATCAGACCCCAAACTAATCCCAATGTTCCACTCTCCCCACAGTCCTGTATCAGACCCCAAACTAATCCCACTGTTCACCCATTCCCCACAGTCCTGTATCAGGCCCCAAACTAATCCCACTGTTCCACTCTCTCCCCACAGCCCTGTATCAGTCCCCAAACTAATCCCACTGTTCACCCACTCCCCACAGTCCTGTATCAGACCCCAAACTAATCCCACTGTTCACCCACTCCCCACAGCCCTGTATCAGTCCCCAAACTAATCCCACTGTTCCACTCTCTCCCCACAGCACTGTATCAGACCCCAAACTAATCCCACTGTTCCACTCTCTCCCCACAGCCCTGTATCAGACCCCAAACTAATCCCACTGTTCACCCACTCCCCACAGCCCTGTATCAGACCCCAAACTAATCCCACTGTTCCACTCTCTCCCCACAGCCCTGTATCAGTCCCCAAACTAATCCCACTGTTCACCCACTCCCCACAGCCCTGTATCAGACCCCAAACTAATCCCACTGTTCACCCACTCCCCACAGCCCTGTATTAGTCCCCAAACTAATCCCACTGTTCACCCACTCCCCACAGCCCTGTATCAGTCCCCAAACTAATCCCACTGTTCACCCACTCCCCACAGTCCTATATCAGACCCCAAACTAATCCCACTGTTCTCCCACTCCCCACAGCCCTGTATCAGTCCCCAAACTAATCCCACTGTTCACCCACTCCCCACAGCCCTGTATCAGTCCCCAAACTAATCCCACTGTTCACCCACTGCCCACAGCCCTGTATCAGTCCCCAAACTAATCCCACTGTTCACCCACTACCCACAGCACTGTATCAGACCCCAAACTAATCCCACTGTTCACCCACTCCCCACAGCCCTGTATCAGACCCCAAACTTATCCCACTGTTCACCCACTCCCCACAGCCCTGTATCAGACCCCAAACTAATCCCACTGTTCCACTCTCCCCACAGCCCTGTATCAGACCCCAAACTAATCCCACTGTTCACCCACTCCCCACAGCCCTGTATCAGTCCCCAAACTAATCCCACTGTTCACCCACTCCCCACAGCCCTGTATCAGTCCCCAAACTAATCCCACTGTTCACCCACTCCCCACAGCCCTGTATCAGTCCCCAAACTAATCCCACTGTTCACACACTACCCACAGCACTGTATCAGACCCCAAACTAATCCCACTGTTCACCCACTCCCCACAGCCCTGTATCAGACCCCAAACTAATCCCACTGTTCACCCACTCCCCACAGCCCTGTATCAGACCCCAAACTAATCCCACTGTTCACCCACTCCCCACAGCCCTGTATCAGACCCCAAACTAATCCCACTGTTCACCCACTCCCCACAGCCCTGTATCAGACCCCAAACTAATCCCACTGTTCCACTCTCCCCACAGCCCTGTATCAGACCCCAAACTAATCCCACTGTTCACCCACTCCCCACAGCCCTGTATCAGTCCCCAAACTAATCCCACTGTTCACCCACTCCCCACAGCCCTGTATCAGACCCCAAACTAATCCCACTGTTCCACTCTCTCCCCACAGCCCTGTATCAGTCCCCAAACTAATCCCATTGTTCACCCACTTCCCACAGCCCTGTATCAGACCCCAAACTAATCCCGCTGTTCACCCACTCCCCACAGCCCTGTATCAGACCCCAAACTAATCCCACTGTTCACCCACTCCCCACAGCCCTGTATCAGACCCCAAACTAATCCCACTGTCCCACTCTCTCCCCACAGCCCTGTATCAGACCCCAAACTAATCCCACTGTTCCACTCTCCCCACAGCCTTGTATCAGACCGCAAACTAATCCCACTGTCCCACTCTCTCCCCACAGCCCTGTATCAGACCCCAAACTAATCCCAATGTTCCACTCTCCCCACAGCCCTGTATCAGACCCCAAACTAATCCCACTGTTCACCCATTCCCCACAGCCCTGTATCATACCCCAAACTAATCCCACTGTTCCACTCTCTCCCCACAGCACTGTATCAGTCCCCAAACTAATCCCACTGTTCACCCACTCCCCACAGTCCTGTATCAGACCCCAAACTAATCCCACTGTTCCACTCTCTCCCCACAGTCCTGTATCAGACCCCAAACAAATCCCACTGTTCACCCATTCCCCACAGCCCTGTATCATACCCCAAACTAATCCCACTGTTCCACTCTCTCCCCACAGCACTGTATCAGTCCCCAAACTAATCCCACTGTTCACCCACTCCCCACAGTCCTGTATCAGACCCCAAACTAATCCCACTGTTCCACTCTCTCCCCACAGCCCTGTATCAGTCCCCAAACTAATCCCACTGTTCACCCACTCCCCACAGTCCTGTATCAGACCCCAAACTAATCCCACTGTTCACCCACTCCCCACAGCCCTGTATCAGTCCCCAAACTAATCCCACTGTTCCACTCTCTCCCCACAGCACTGTATCAGACCCCAAACTAATCCCACTGTTCCACTCTCTCCCCACAGCCCTGTATCAGACCCAAAACTAATCCCACTGTTCACCCACTCCCCACAGCCGTATCAGACCCCAAACTAATCCCACTGTTCCACTCTCTCCCCACAGCCCTGTATCAGTCCCCAAACTAATCCCACTGTTCACCCACTCCCCACAGCCCTGTATCAGACCCCAAACTAATCCCAATGTTCACCCACTCCCCACAGCCCTGTATCAGATCCCAAACTAATCCCACTGTCCCACTCTCTCCACACAGCCCTGTATCAGTCCCCAAACTAATCCCACTGTCCCACTCTCTCCCCACAGCCCTGTATCAGACCCCAAACTAATCCCACTGTTCCACTCTCCCTACAGTCCTATATCAGACGCCAAACTAATCCCACTGTTCACCCACTCCCCACAGCCCTGTATCAGTCCCCAAAATAATCCCACTGTTCACCCACTCCCCACAGCCCTGTATCAGACCCCAAACTAATCCCACTGTTCACCCACTCCCCACAGCCCTGTATCAGTCCCCAAACTAATCCCACTGTTCACCCACTACCCATAGCCCTGTATCAGACCCCAAACTAATCCCACTGTTCACCCACTCCCCACAGCCCTGTATCAGACCCCAAACTAATCCCACTGTTCCACTCTCTCCCCACAGCACTGTATCAGTCCCCAAACTAATCCCACTGTTCACCCACTCCCCACAGTCCTGTATCAGACCCCAAACTAATCCCACTGTTCCACTCTCTCCCCACAGCCCTGTATCAGTCCCCAAACTAATCCCACTGTTCACCCACTCCCCACAGCCCTGTCTCAGACCCCAATCTAATCCCACTGTTCCACTCTCTCCCCACAGCCCTGTATCAGACCCCAAACTAATCCCACTGTCCCACTCTGTCCCCACAGCCCTGTATCAGACCCCAAACTAATCCCACATTTCACCCACTCCCCACAGCCCTGTATCAGACCCCAAACTAATCCCACTGTCCCACTCTCTCCCCACAGCCCTGTATCAGACCCCAAACTAATCCCACTGACCCACTCTCTCCCCACAGCCCTGTATCAGACCCCAAACAAATCCCACTGTCCCACTCTCTCCCCACAGCTCTGTATCAGACCCCAAACTAATCCCACTGTTCCACTCTCTCCCCACAGCACTGTATCAGTCCCCAAACTAATCCCACTGTTCACCCACTCTCCACAGTCCTGTATCAGACCCCAAACTAATCCCAGTGTTCCACTCTCTCCCCACAGCCCTGTATTAGTCCCCAAACTAATCCCACTGTTCACCCACTCCCCACATTCCTCTATAAGACCCCAAACTAATCCCACTGTCCCACTCTCTCCCCACAGCCCTGTATCAGACCCCAAACAAATCCCACTGTCCCACTCTCTCCCCACAGCCCTGTATCAGACCCCAAACTAAACCCACTGTTCACCCACTCCCCACAGTCCTGTATCAGACCCCAAACTAATCCCACTGTTCACCCACTCCCCACAGCCCTGTAGGAGACCCCAAACTAATCCCACTGTTCACCCACTCCCCACAGCCCTGTATCAGACCCCAAAATAATCCCACTGTTCCACTCTCTCCCCACAGCCCTGTAGCAGACCCCAAACTAATCCCACAGTTCCACTCTCTCCCCACAGCCCTGTATCAGACCCCAAACTAATCCCACTGTCCCACTCTGTCCCCACAGCCCTGTATCAGACCCCAAACTAATCCCACTTTTCACCCACTCCCCACAGCCCTGTATCAGACCCCAAACTAATCCCACTGTCCCACTCTCTCCCCACAGACCTGTATCAGACCCCAAACTAATTCCACTGTCCCACTCTCTCCCCACAGCTCTGTATCAGACCCCAAACTAATCCCACTGTCCCACTCTCTCCCCACAGCCCTGTATAAGACCCCAAACTAATCCCAATTTTCACCCACTCCCCACAGACCTGTATCAGACCCCAAACTAATCCCACTGTTCACCCACTCCCCACAGCCCTGTATCAGACCCCAAACTAATCCCACTGTTCCACTCTCTCCCCACAGCCCTGTATCAGACCCCAAACTAATCCCACAGTTCCACTCTCTCCCCACAGCCCTGTATCAGACCCCAAACTAATCCCACTGTCCCACTCTCTCCCCACAGCCCTGTATCAGACCCCAAACTAATCCCACTGTTCCACTCTCTCCCCACAGCCCTGTATCAGACCCCAAACTAATCCCACTGTCCCACTCTCTCCCCACAGCCCTGTATCAGACCCCAAACAAATCCCACTGTCCCACTCTCTCCCCACAGCTCTGTATCAGACCCCAACCTAATCCCACTGTCCCACTCTCTCCCCACAGCCCTGTATCAGACCCCAAACTAATCCCAATTTTCACCCACTCCCCACAGCCCTCTATCAGACCCCAAACTAATCCCACTGTTCCACTCTCTCCCCACAGCACTGTATCAGTCCCCAAACTAATCCCACTGTTCACCCACTCTCCACAGTCCTGTATCAGACCCCAAACTAATCCCACTGTTCCACTCTCTCCCCACAGCCCTGTATTAGTCCCCAAACTAATCCAACTGTTCACCCACTCCCCACAGTCCTCTATAAGACCCCAAACTAATCCCACTGTCCCACTCTCTCCCCACAGCCCTGTATCAGACCCCAAACAAATCCCACTGTCCCACTCTCTCCCCACAGCCCTGTATCAGACCCCAAACTAATCCCACTGTTCACCCACTCCCCACAGTCCTGTATCAGACCCCAAACTAATCCCACTGTTCACCCACTCCCCACAGACCTGTAGGAGACCCCAAACTAATCCCACTGTTCACCCACTCCGCACAGACCTGTATCAGACCCCAAACTAATCCCACTGTTCACCCACTCCCCACAGCCCTGTATCAGACCCCAAACTAATCCCACTGTTCACCCACTCCCCACAGCCCTGTATCAGACCCCAAACTAATCCCACTGTTCCACTCTCTCCCCTCAGCCCTGTAGCAGACCCCAAACTAATCCCACTGTTCACACACTCCCCACTGCCCTGTATCAGACCCCAATCTAATCCCACTGTTCACCCACTCCCCACAGCCCTGTATCAGACCCCAAACTAATCCCACTCTTCACACACTCCCCACAGCCCTGTATCAGACCCCAAACTAATCCCACTTTTCACCCACTCCCCACAGCCCTGTATCAGACCCCAAACTAATCCCACTGTCCCACTCTCTCCCCACAGCCCTGTATCAGACCCCAAACTAATCCCACTGTCCCACTCTCTCCCCACAGCTCTGTATCAGACCCCAAACTAATCCCACTGTCCCACCCTCTCCCCACAGCCCTGTATAAGACCCCAAACTAATCCCAATTTTCACCCACTCCCCACAGCCCTGTATCAGACCCCAAACTAATCCCACTGTTCCACTCTCTCCCCACAGTCCTGTATCAGACCCCAAACTAATCCCACTGTCCCACTCTGTCCCCACAGCCCTGTATCAGACCCCAAACTAATCCCACATTTCACCCACTCCCCACAGCCCTGTAGCAGACCCCAAACTAATCCCACAGTTCCACTCTCTCCCCACAGCCCTGTATCAGACCCCAAACTAATCCCACTGTCCCACTCTGTCCCCACAGCCCTGTATCAGACCCCAAACTAATCCCACTTTTCACCCACTCCCCACAGCCCTGTATCAGAAACCAAACTAATCACACTGTTCACCCATTCCCCACAGCCCTGCATCAGACCCCAAACTAATCCCACTGTTCCACTCTCTCCCCACAGTCCTGTATCAGACCCCAAACTAATCCCACTGTCCCACTCTGTCCCCACAGCCCTGTATCAGACCCCAAACTAATCCCACATTTCACCCACTCCCCACAGCCCTGTATCAGACCCCAAACTAATCCCACTGTCCCACTCTCTCCCCACAGCCCTGTACAAGACCCCAAACTAATCCCACTGTCCAACTCTCTCCCCACAGCACTGTATCAGACCCCAAACAAATCCCACTGTCCCACTCTCTCCCCACAGCCCTGTATCAGACCCCAAACTAATCCCACTGTCCCACTCTCTCCCCACAGCCCTGTATCAGACCCCAAACTAATCCCACTGTCCCACTCTCTCCCCACAGCCCTGTATCAGACCCCAAACTAATCCCACTGTCCCACTCTCTCCCCACAGCTCTGTATCAGACCCCAAACTAATCCCACTGTCCCACTCTCTCCCCACAGCCCTGTATAAGACCCCAAACTAATCCCAATTTTCACCCACTCCCCACAGCCCTGTATCAGACCCCAAACTAATCCCACTGTTCCACTCTCTCCCCACAGTCCTGTATCAGACCCCAAACTAATCCCACTGTCCCACTCTGTCCCCACAGCCCTGTATCAGACCCCAAACTAATCCCACATTTCACCCACTCCCCACAGCCCTGTAGCAGACCCCAAACTAATCCCACAGTTCCACTCTCTCCCCACAGCCCTGTATCAGACCCCAAACTAATCCCACTGTCCCACTCTGTCCCCACAGCCCTGTATCAGACCCCAAACTAATCCCACTTTTCACCCACTCCCCACAGCCCTGTATCAGAAACCAAACTAATCACACTGTTCACCCATTCCCCACAGCCCTGCATCAGACCCCAAACTAATCCCACTGTTCCACTCTCTCCCCACAGTCCTGTATCAGACCCCAAACTAATCCCACTGTCCCACTCTGTCCCCACAGCCCTGTATCAGACCCCAAACTAATCCCACATTTCACCCACACCCCACAGCCCTGTATCAGACCCCAAACTAATCCCACTGTCCCACTCTCTCCCCACAGCCCTGTACAAGACCCCAAACTAATCCCACTGTCCAACTCTCTCCCCACAGCACTGTATCAGACCCCAAACAAATCCCACTGTCCCACTCTCTCCCCACAGCCCTGTATCAGACCCCAAACTAATCCCACTGTCCCACTCTCTCCCCACAGCCCTGTATCAGACCCCAAACTAATCCCACTGTCCCACTCTCTCCCCACAGCCCTGTATCAGACCCCAAACTAATCCCACTGTCCCACTCTCTCCCCACAGCTCTGTATCAGACCCCAAACTAATCCCACTGTCCCACTCTCTCCCCACAGCCCTGTATCAGACCCCAAACTAATCCCAATTTTCACCCACTCCCCACAGCCCTGTATCAGACCCCAAACTAATCCCACTGTCCCACTCTCTCCACACAGCCCTGTATCAGTCCCCAAACTAATCCCACTGTCCCACTCTCTCCCCACAGCCCTGTATCAGACCCCAAACTAATCCCACTGTTCCACTCTCCCCACATCCCTGTAACAGACCCCAAACTAATCCGACTGTTTATCCATTCCCCACAGCCCTGTATCAGTCCCCAAACTAATCCCACTGTCCCACTCTCTCCCCACAGCCCTGTATCAGACCCCAAACTAATCCCACTGTTCCACACTCCCCACAGCCCTGTATCAAACCCCAAACTAATCCCACTGTTTACCCATTCCCCACAGCCCTGTATCAGTCCCCAAACTAATCCCACTGTCCCACTCTCTCCCCACAACCCTGTATCAATCCCCAAACTAATACCACTGTTCACCCACTCCCACAGCCCTGTATCAGTCCCCAAACTAATCCCACTGTTCACCCACTCCCCACAGTCCTATATCAGACCCCAAACTAATCCCACTGTTCTCCCACTCACCACAGCCCTGTATCAGTCCCCAAACTAATCCCACTGTTCACCCACTCCCCACAGCCCTGTATCAGTCCCCAAACTAATCCCACTGTTCACCCACTCCCCACAGCCCTGTATCAGTCCCCAAACTAATCCCACTGTTCACACACTACCCACAGCACTGTATCAGACCCCAAACTAATCCCACTGTTCACCCACTCCCCACAGCCCTGTATCAGACCCCAAACTAATCCCACTGTTCACCCACTCCCCACAGCCCTGTATCAGACCCCAAACTAATCCCACTGTTCACCCACTCCCCACAGCCCTGTATCAGACCCCAAACTAATCCCACTGTTCCACTCTCTCCCCACAGCCCTGTATCAGACCCCAAACTAATCCCACAGTTCCACTCTCTCCCCACAGCCCTGTATCAGACCCCAAACTAATCCCACTGTCCCACTCTCTCCCCACAGCCCTGTATCAGTCCCCAAACTAATCCCACTGTTCCACTCTCTCCCCACAGCCCTGTATCAGACCCCAAACTAATCCCACTGTCCCACTCTCTCCCCACAGCCCTGTATCAGACCCCAAACAAATCCCACTGTCCCACTCTCTCCCCACAGCTCTGTATCAGACCCCAAACTAATCCCACTGTCCCACTCTCTCCCCACAGCCCTGTATCAGACCCCAAACTAATCCCAATTTTCACCCACTCCCCACAGCCCTCTATCAGACCCCAAACTAATCCCACTGTTCCACTCTCTCCCCACAGCACTGTATCAGTCCCCAAACTAATCCCACTGTTCACCCACTCTCCACAGTCCTGTATCAGACCCCAAACTAATCCCACTGTTCCACTCTCTCCCCACAGCCCTGTATTAGTCCCCAAACTAATCCAACTGTTCACCCACTCCCCACAGTCCTCTATAAGACCCCAAACTAATCCCACTGTCCCACTCTCTCCCCACAGCCCTGTATCAGACCCCAAACAAATCCCACTGTCCCACTCTCTCCCCACAGCCCTGTATCAGACCCCAAACTAATCCCACTGTTCACCCACTCCCCACAGTCCTGTATCAGACCCCAAACTAATCCCACTGTTCACCCACTCCCCACAGACCTGTAGGAGACCCCAAACTAATCCCACTGTTCACCCACTCCGCACAGACCTGTATCAGACCCCAAACTAATCCCACTGTTCACCCACTCCCCACAGCCCTGTATCAGACCCCAAACTAATCCCACTGTTCACCCACTCCCCACAGCCCTGTATCAGACCCCAAACTAATCCCACTGTTCCACTCTCTCCCCTCAGCCCTGTAGCAGACCCCAAACTAATCCCACTGTTCACACACTCCCCACTGCCCTGTATCAGACCCCAATCTAATCCCACTGTTCACCCACTCCCCACAGCCCTGTATCAGACCCCAAACTAATCCCACTCTTCACACACTCCCCACAGCCCTGTATCAGACCCCAAACTAATCCCACTTTTCACCCACTCCCCACAGCCCTGTATCAGACCCCAAACTAATCCCACTGTTCCACTCTCTCCCCACAGTCCTGTATCAGACCCCAAACTAATCCCACTGTCCCACTCTGTCCCCACAGCCCTGTATCAGACCCCAAACTAATCCCACATTTCACCCACTCCCCACAGCCCTGTAGCAGACCCCAAACTAATCCCACAGTTCCACTCTCTCCCCACAGCCCTGTATCAGACCCCAAACTAATCCCACTGTCCCACTCTGTCCCCACAGCCCTGTATCAGACCCCAAACTAATCCCACTTTTCACCCACTCCCCACAGCCCTGTATCAGAAACCAAACTAATCACACTGTTCACCCATTCCCCACAGCCCTGCATCAGACCCCAAACTAATCCCACTGTTCCACTCTCTCCCCACAGTCCTGTATCAGACCCCAAACTAATCCCACTGTCCCACTCTGTCCCCACAGCCCTGTATCAGACCCAAAACTAATCCCACATTTCACCCACTCCCCACAGCCCTGTATCAGACCCCAAACTAATCCCACTGTCCCACTCTCTCCCCACAGCCCTGTACAAGACCCCAAACTAATCCCACTGTCCAACCCTCTCCCCACAGCACTGTATCAGACCCCAAACAAATCCCACTGTCCCACTCTCTCCCCACAGCCCTGTATCAGACCCCAAACTAATCCCACTGTCCCACTCTCTCCCCACAGCCCTGTATCAGACCCCAAACTAATCCCACTGTCCCACTCTCTCCCCACAGCCCTGTATCAGACCCCAAACTAATCCCACTGTCCCACTCTCTCCCCACAGCTCTGTATCAGACCCCAAACTAATCCCACTGTCCCACTCTCTCCCCACAGCCCTGTATCAGACCCCAAACTAATCCCAATTTTCACCCACTCCCCACAGCCCTGTATCAGACCCCAAACTAATCCCACTGTCCCACTCTCTCCACACAGCCCTGTATCAGTCCCCAAACTAATCCCACTGTCCCACTCTCTCCCCACAGCCCTGTATCAGACCCCAAACTAATCCCACTGTTCCACTCTCCCCACAGCCCTGTAACAGACCCCAAACTAATCCCACTGTTTATCCATTCCCCACAGCCCTGTATCAGTCCCCAAACAAATCCCACTGTCCCACTCTCTCCCCACAGCCCTGTATCAGACCCCAAACTAATCCCACTGTTCCACACTCCCCACAGCCCTGTATCAAACCCCAAACTAATCCCACTGTTTACCCATTCCCCACAGCCCTGTATCAGTCCCCAAACTAATCCCACTGTCCCACTCTCTCCCCACAACCCTGTATCAATCCCCAAACTAATACCACTGTTCACCCACTCCCACAGCCCTGTATCAGTCCCCAAACTAATCCCACTGTTCACCCACTCCCCACAGTCCTATATCAGACCCCAAACTAATCCCACTGTTCTCCCACTCACCACAGCCCTGTATCAGTCCCCAAACTAATCCCACTGTTCACCCACTCCCCACAGCCCTGTATCAGTCCCCAAACTAATCCCACTGTTCACCCACTCCCCACAGCCCTGTATCAGTCCCCAAACTAATCCCACTGTTCACACACTACCCACAGCACTGTATCAGACCCCAAACTAATCCCACTGTTCACCCACTCCCCACAGCCCTGTATCAGACCCCAAACTAATCCCACTGTTCACCCACTCCCCACAGCCCTGTATCAGACCCCAAACTAATCCCACTGTTCACCCACTCCCCACAGCCCTGTATCAGTCCCCAAACTAATCCCACTGTTCACCCACTCCCCACAGCCCTGTATCAGTCCCCAAACTAATCCCACTGTTCACCCACTCCCCACAGCCCTGTATCAGACCCCAAACTAATCCCACTGTTCACCCACTCCCCACAGCCCTGTATCAGTCCCCAAACTAATCCCATTGTTCACCCACCTCCCACAGCCCTGTATCAGACCCCAAACTAATCCCGCTGTTCACCCACTCCCCACAGCCCTGTATCAGACCCCAAACTAATCCCACTGTTCACCCACTCCCCACAGCCCTGTATCAGACCCCAAACTAATCCCACTGTCCCACTCTCTCCCCACAGCCCTGTATCAGACCCCAAACTATTCCCACTGTTCCACTCTCCCCACAGCCTTGTATCAGACCCCAAACTAATCCCACTGTCCCACTCTCTCCCCACAGCCCTGTATCAGACCCCAAACTAATCCCAATGTTCCACTCTCCCCACAGTCCTGTATCAGACCCCAAACTAATCCCACTGTTCACCCATTCCCCACAGCCCTGTATCATACCCCAAACTAATCCCACTGTTCCACTCTCTCCCCACAGCACTGTATCAGTCCCCAAACTAATCCCACTGTTCACCCACTCCCCACAGTCCTGTATCAGGCCCCAAACTAATCCCACTGTTCCACTCTCTCCCCACAGCCCTGTATCAGTCCCCAAACTAATCCCACTGTTCACCCACTCCCCACAGTCCTGTATCAGACCCCAAACTAATCCCACTGTTCACCCACTCCCCACAGCCCTGTATCAGTCCCCAAACTAATCCCACTGTTCCACTCTCTCCCCACAGCACTGTATCAGACCCCAAACTAATCCCACTGTTCCACTCTCTCCCCACAGCCCTGTATCAGACCCCAAACTAATCCCACTGTTCACCCACTCCCCACAGCCGTATCAGACCCCAAACTAATCCCACTGTTCCACTCTCTCCCCACAGCCCTGTATCAGTCCCCAAACTAATCCCACTGTTCACCCCACTCCCCACAGCCCTGTATCAGACCCCAAACTAATCCCACTGTTCACCCACTCCCCACAGCCCTGTATTAGTCCCCAAACTAATCCCACTGTTCACCCACTCCCCACAGCCCTGTATCAGTCCCCAAACTAATCCCACTGTTCACCCACTCCCCACAGTCCTATATCAGACCCCAAACTAATCCCACTGTTCTCCCACTCCCCACAGCCCTGTATCAGTCCCCAAACTAATCCCACTGTTCACCCACTCCCCACAGCCCTGTATCAGTCCCCAAACTAATCCCACTGTTCACCCACTGCCCACAGCCCTGTATGTCCCCAAACTAATCCCACTGTTCACCCACTACCCACAGCACTGTATCAGACCCCAAACTAATCCCACTGTTCACCCACTCCCCACAGCCCTGTATCAGACCCCAAACTAATCCCACTGTTCACCCACTCCCCACAGCCCTGTATCAGACCCCAAACTAATCCCACTATTCCACTCTCCCCACAGCCCTGTATCAGACCCCAAACTAATCCCACTGTTCACCCACTCCCCACAGCCCTGTATCAGTCCCCAAACTAATCCCACTGTTCACCCACTCCCCACAGCCCTGTATCAGTCCCCAAACTAATCCCACTGTTCACCCACTCCCCACAGCCCTGTATCAGTCCCCAAACTAATCCCACTGTTCACACACTACCCACAGCACTGTATCAGACCCCAAACTAATCCCACTGTTCACCCACTCCCCACAGCCCTGTATCAGACCCCAAA
This sequence comes from Hemitrygon akajei, assembly GCF_048418815.1. Lineage (NCBI taxonomy): Eukaryota > Metazoa > Chordata > Chondrichthyes > Myliobatiformes > Dasyatidae > Hemitrygon > Hemitrygon akajei. Next base: position 4,690,817 of record NC_133129.1, read on the forward strand.
CTAATCCCACTGTTCACCCACTCCCCACAGCCCTGTATCAGACCCCAAACTAATCCCACTGTTCACCCACTCCCCACAGCCCTGTATCAGACCCCAAACTAATCCCACTGTTCACCCACTCCCCACAGCCCTGTATCAGACCCCAAACTAATCCCACTGTTCCACTCTCCCCACAGCCCTGTATCAGACCCCAAACTAATCCCACTGTTCACCCACTCCCCACAGCCCTGTATCAGTCCCCAAACTAATCCCACTGTTCACCCACTCCCCACAGCCCTGTATCAGACCCCAAACTAATCCCACTGTTCCACTCTCTCCCCACAGCCCTGTATCAGTCCCCAAACTAATCCCATTGTTCACCCACTTCCCACAGCCCTGTATCAGACCCCAAACTAATCCCGCTGTTCACCCACTCCCCACAGCCCTGTATCAGACCCCAAACTAATCCCACTGTTCACCCACTCCCCACAGCCCTGTATCAGACCCCAAACTAATCCCACTGTCCCACACTCTCCCCACAGCCCTGTATCAGACCCCAAACTAATCCCACTGTTCCACTCTCCCCACAGCCTTGTATCAGACCGCAAACTAATCCCACTGTCCCACTCTCTCCCCACAGCCCTGTATCAGACCCCAAACTAATCCCAATGTTCCACTCTCCCCACAGCCCTGTATCAGACCCCAAACTAATCCCACTGTTCACCCATTCCCCACAGCCCTGTATCATACCCCAAACTAATCCCACTGTTCCACTCTCTCCCCACAGCACTGTATCAGTCCCCAAACTAATCCCACTGTTCACCCACTCCCCACAGTCCTGTATCAGACCCCAAACTAATCCCACTGTTCCACTCTCTCCCCACAGTCCTGTATCAGACCCCAAACAAATCCCACTGTTCACCCATTCCCCACAGCCCTGTATCATACCCCAAACTAATCCCACTGTTCCACTCTCTCCCCACAGCACTGTATCAGTCCCCAAACTAATCCCACTGTTCACCCACTCCCCACAGTCCTGTATCAGACCCCAAACTAATCCCACTGTTCCACTCTCTCCCCACAGCCCTGTATCAGTCCCCAAACTAATCCCACTGTTCACCCACTCCCCACAGTCCTGTATCAGACCCCAAACTAATCCCACTGTTCACCCACTCCCCACAGCCCTGTATCAGTCCCCAAACTAATCCCACTGTTCCACTCTCTCCCCACAGCACTGTATCAGACCCCAAACTAATCCCACTGTTCCACTCTCTCCCCACAGCCCTGTATCAGACCCAAAACTAATCCCACTGTTCACCCACTCCCCACAGCCGTATCAGACCCCAAACTAATCCCACTGTTCCACTCTCTCCCCACAGCCCTGTATCAGTCCCCAAACTAATCCCACTGTTCACCCACTCCCCACAGCCCTGTATCAGACCCCAAACTAATCCCACTGTTCACCCACTCCCCACAGCCCTGTATTAGTCCCCAAACTAATCCCACTGTTCACCCACTCCCCACAGCCCTGTATCAGTCCCCAAACTAATCCCACTGTTCACCCACTCCCCACAGTCCTATATCAGACCCCAAACTAATCCCACTGTTCTCCCACTCCCCACAGCCCTGTATCAGTCCCCAAACTAATCCCACTGTTCACCCACTCCCCACAGCCCTGTATCAGTCCCCAAACTAATCCCACTGTTCACCCACTCCCCACAGCACTGTATCAGACCCCAAACTAATCCCACTGTTCACCCACTCCCCACAGCCCTGTATCAGTCCCCAAACTAATCCCACTGTTCACCCACTCCCCACAGCACTGTATCAGTCCCCAAACTAATCCCACTGTTCACCCACTCCCCACAGCCCTGTATCAGTCCCCAAACTAATCCCACTGTTCACCCACTACCCACAGCACTGTATCAGACCCCAAACTAATCCCACTGTTCACCCACTCCCCACAGCCCTGTATCAGACCCCAAACTAATCCCACTGTTCACCCACTCCCCACAGCCCTGTATCAGACCCCAAACTAATCCCACTGTTCCACTCTCCCCACAGCCCTGTATCAGACCTCAAACTAATCCCACTGTTCACCCACTCCCCACAGCCCTGTATCAGTCCCCAAACTAATCCCACTGTTCACCCACTGCCCACAGCCCTGTATCAGACCCCAAACTAATCCCACTGTTCCACTCTCTCCCCACAGCCCTGTATCAGTCCCCAAACTAATCCCATTGTTCACCCACTTCCCACAGCCCTGTATCAGACCCCAAACTAATCCCACTGTTCACCCACTCCCCACAGCCCTGTATCAGACCCCAAACTAATCCCACTGTTCACCCACTCCCCACAGCCCTGTATCAGACCCCAAACTAATCCCACTGTCCCACTCTCTCCCCACAGCCCTGTATCAGACCCCAAACTAATCCCACTGTTCCACTCTCCCCACAGCCTTGTATCAGACCGCAAACTAATCCCACTGTCCCACTCTCTCCTCACAGCCCTGTATCAGACCCCAAACTAATCCCAATGTTCCACTCTCCCCACAGCCCTGTATCAGACCCCAAACTAATCCCACTGTTCACCCATTCCCCACAGCCCTGTTTCAGACCCCAAACTAATCCCACTGTTCCACTCTCTCCCCACAGTCCTGTATCAGACCCCAAACTAATCCCACTGTTCCACTCTCTCCCCACAGCACTGTATCAGTCCCCAAACTAATCCCACTGTTCACCCACTCCCCACAGTCCTGTATCAGACCCCAAACTAATCCCACTGTTCCACTCTCTCCCCACAGCCCTGTATCAGTCCCCAAACTAATCCCACTGTTCACCCACTCCCCACAGTCCTGTATCAGACCCCAAACTAATCCCACTGTTCACCCACTCCCCACAGCCCTGTATCAGACCCCAAACTAATCCCACTGTTCCACTCTCTCCCCACAGCCCTGTATCAGACCCCAAACTAATCCCACTGTTCACCCACTCCCCACAGCCGTATCAGACCCCAAACTAATCCCACTGTTCCACTCTCTCCCCACAGCCCTGTATCAGTCCCCAAACTAATCCCACTGTTCACCCACTCCCCACAGCCCTGTATCAGACCCCAAACTAATCCCACTGTTCACCCACTCCCCACAGGTCTGTATCAGTCCCCAAACTAATCCCACTGTTCACCCACTCCCCACAGCCCTGTATCAGACCCCAAACCAATCCCACTGTTCACCCACTCCCCACAGTCCTGTATCAGACTCGAAACTAATCCCACTGTTCACCCACTCCCCACAGCCCTGTATCAGACCCCAAACTAATCCCACTGTTCACCCACTCCCCACAGTCCTGTATCAGACCCCAAACTAATCCCACTGTTCACCCAATCCCCACAGCCCTGTATCAGACCTCAAACTAATCACACTGTTCACCCACTCCCCACAGCCCTGTATCAGACCCCAAACTAATCACGCTGTTCACCCACTCCCCACAGCCCTGTATCAGACCCCAAACTAATCCCACTGTTCACCCACTCCCCACAGCCCTGTATCAGACCTCAAACTAATCCCACTGTTCCACTCTCTCCCCACAGCCCTGTATCAGACCCCAAACTAATCACACTGTTCATCCACTCCCCACAGCCCTGTATCAGACCCCAAACTAATCCCACTGTTCCACTCTCTCCCCACAGCCCTGTATCAGACCCCAAACTAATCCCACTGTTCCACTCTCTCCCCACAGCCCTGTATCAGACCCCAAACTAATCCCACTGTTCCACTCTCTCCCCACAGCCCTGTATCAGTCCCCACACTAATCCCACTGTTCACCCACTCCGCACAGCCCTGTATCAGACCCCAAACTAATCCCACTGTTCACCCACTCCCCACAGCCCTGTATCAGACCCCAAAGTAATCCCACTGTCCCACTCTCTCCCCACAGCCCTGTATCAGCCCCCGAACTAATCCCACTGTTCCACTCTCCCCACAGCCCTGTATCAGACCCCAAACTAATCCCACTGTCCCACTCTCTCCCCACAGCCCTGTATCAGACCCCAAACTAATCCCACTGTTCCACTCTCCCCACAGCACTGTATCAGTCCCCAAACTAATCCCTCTGTTCACCCATTCCCCACAGTCCTGTATCAGACCCCAAACTAATCCCACTGTTCCACTCTCTCCCCACAGCCCTGTATCAGTCCCCAAACTAATCCCACTGTCCCACTCTCTCCCCACAGCCCTGTATCAGTCCCCAAACTAATCCCACTGTCCCACTCTCTCCCCACAGCCCTGTATCAGTCCCCAAACTAATCCCACTGTCCCACTCTCTCCCCACAGCACTGTATCAGACCCCAAACTAATCCCACTGTTCCACTCTCCCCACAGCCCTGTATCAGACCCCAAACTAATCCCACTGTTCACCCATTCCCCACAGCCCTGTATCAGACCCCAAACTAATCCCACTGTTCCACTCTCTCCCCACAACCCTGTATCAATCCCGAAACTAATCCCACTGTTCACCCACTCCCCACAGCCCTGTATCAGTCCCCAAACTAATCCCACTGTTCACCCACTCCCCACAGCCCTGTATCAGTCCCCAAACTAATCCCACTGTTCACCCACTCCCCACAGCCCTGTATCAGTCCCCTAACTAATCCCACTGTTCACCCACTCCCCACAGCCCTGTATCAGACCCCAAACTAATCCTACTGTTCACCCACTCCCCACAGTCCTGTATCAGACCCCAAACTAATCCCACTGTTCACCCACTCCCCACAGCCCTGTATCAGTCCCCAAACTAATCCCACTGTTCACCCACTCCCCACAGCCCTGTATCAGTCCCCAAACTAATCCCACTGTTCACCCACTACCCACAGCCCTGTATCAGACCCCAAACTAATCCCACTGTTCACCCACTCCCCACAGCCCTGTATCAGACCCCAAACTAATCCCACTGTTCACCCACTCCCCCAGCCCTGTATCAGACCCCAAACTAATCCCACTGTTCCACTCTCCCCACAGCCCTGTATCAGACCCCAATCTAATCCCACTGTTCACCCACTCCCCACAGCCCTGTATCAGTCCCCAAACTAATCCCACTGTTCACCCACTCCCCACATCCCTGTATCAGACCCCAAACTAATCCCACTGTTCCACTCTCTCCCCACAGCCCTGTATCAGTCCCCAAACTAATCCCACTGTTCACCCACTCCCCACAGCCCTGTATCAGACCCCAAACTAATCCCACTGTTCACCCACTCCCCACCGCCCTGTATCTGACCCCAAACTAATCCCACTGTTCACCCACTCCCCACAGCCCTGTATCAGACCCCATACTAATCCCACTGTCCCACTCTCTCCCCACAGCCCTGTATCAGTCCCCAAACTAATCCCACTGTTCCACTCTCCCCACAGCCCTGTATCAGACCCCACACTAATCCCACTGTCCCACTCTCTCCCCACAGCCCTGTATCAGACCCCAAACTAATCCCACTGTTCCACTCTCCCCACAGCCCTGTATCAGACCCCAAACTAATCCCACTGTTCACCCATTCCCCACAGCCCTGTATCAGACCCGAAACTAATCCCACTGTTCCACTCTCTCCCCACAGTCCTGTATCAGACCCCAAACTAATCCCACTGTTCCACTCTCTCCCCACAGCACTGTATCAGTCCCCAAACTAATCCCACTGTTCACCCACTCCCCACAGTCCTGTATCAGACCCCAAACTAATCCCACTGTTCCCCTCTCTCCCCACAGCCCTGTATCAGACCCCAAACTAATCCCACTGTTCACCCACTCCCCACAGCCCTGTATCAGACCCCAAACTAATCCCACTGTACACCCACTCCCCACAGCCCTGTATCAGTCCCCAAACTAATCCCACTGTCCCACTCTCTCCCCACTGCCCTGTATCAGTCCCCAAACTAATCCCACTGTTCACCCACTCCCCACAGCCCTGTATCAGTCCCCAAACTAATCCCACTGTTCACACACTACCCACAGCACTGTATCAGACCCCAAACTAATCCCACTGTTCACCCACTCCCCACAGCCCTGTATCAGACCCCAAACTAATCCCACTGTTCACCCACTCCCCACAGCCCTGTATCAGACCCCAAACTAATCCCACTGTTCACCCACTCCCCACAGCCCTGTATCAGACCCCAAACTAATCCCACTGTTCACCCACTCCCCACAGCCCTGTATCAGACCCCAAACTAATCCCACTGTTCCACTCTCCCCACAGCCCTGTATCAGACCCCAAACTAATCCCACTGTTCACCCACTCCCCACAGCCCTGTATCAGTCCCCAAACTAATCCCACTGTTCACCCACTCCCCACAGCCCTGTATCAGACCCCAAACTAATCCCACTGTTCCACTCTCTCCCCACAGCCCTGTATCAGTCCCCAAACTAATCCCATTGTTCACCCACTTCCCACAGCCCTGTATCAGACCCCAAACTAATCCCGCTGTTCACCCACTCCCCACAGCCCTGTATCAGACCCCAAACTAATCCCACTGTTCACCCACTCCCCACAGCCCTGTATCAGACCCCAAACTAATCCCACTGTCCCACTCTCTCCCCACAGCCCTGTATCAGACCCCAAACTAATCCCACTGTTCCACTCTCCCCACAGCCTTGTATCAGACCGCAAACTAATCCCACTGTCCCACTCTCTCCCCACAGCCCTGTATCAGACCCCAAACTAATCCCAATGTTCCACTCTCCCCACAGCCCTGTATCAGACCCCAAACTAATCCCACTGTTCACCCATTCCCCACAGCCCTGTATCATACCCCAAACTAATCCCACTGTTCCACTCTCTCCCCACAGCACTGTATCAGTCCCCAAACTAATCCCACTGTTCACCCACTCCCCACAGTCCTGTATCAGACCCCAAACTAATCCCACTGTTCCACTCTCTCCCCACAGTCCTGTATCAGACCCCAAACAAATCCCACTGTTCACCCATTCCCCACAGCCCTGTATCATACCCCAAACTAATCCCACTGTTCCACTCTCTCCCCACAGCACTGTATCAGTCCCCAAACTAATCCCACTGTTCACCCACTCCCCACAGTCCTGTATCAGACCCCAAACTAATCCCACTGTTCCACTCTCTCCCCACAGCCCTGTATCAGTCCCCAAACTAATCCCACTGTTCACCCACTCCCCACAGTCCTGTATCAGACCCCAAACTAATCCCACTGTTCACCCACTCCCCACAGCCCTGTATCAGTCCCCAAACTAATCCCACTGTTCCACTCTCTCCCCACAGCACTGTATCAGACCCCAAACTAATCCCACTGTTCCACTCTCTCCCCACAGCCCTGTATCAGACCCAAAACTAATCCCACTGTTCACCCACTCCCCACAGCCGTATCAGACCCCAAACTAATCCCACTGTTCCACTCTCTCCCCACAGCCCTGTATCAGTCCCCAAACTAATCCCACTGTTCACCCACTCCCCACAGCCCTGTATCAGACCCCAAACTAATCCCACTGTTCACCCACTCCCCACAGCCCTGTATTAGTCCCCAAACTAATCCCACTGTTCACCCACTCCCCACAGCCCTGTATCAGTCCCCAAACTAATCCCACTGTTCACCCACTCCCCACAGTCCTATATCAGACCCCAAACTAATCCCACTGTTCTCCCACTCCCCACAGCCCTGTATCAGTCCCCAAACTAATCCCACTGTTCACCCACTCCCCACAGCCCTGTATCAGTCCCCAAACTAATCCCACTGTTCACCCACTCCCCACAGTCCTATATCAGACCCCAAACTAATCCCACTGTTCACCCACTCCCCACAGCCCTGTATCAGTCCCCAAACTAATCCCACTGTTCACCCACTCCCCACAGCCCTGTATCAGACCCCAAACTAATCCCACTGTTCACCCACTCCCCACAGCCCTGTATCAGACCCCAAACTAATCCCACTGTTCCACTCTCCCCACAGCCCTGTATCAGACCTCAAACTAATCCCACTGTTCACCCACTCCCCACAGCCCTGTATCAGTCCCCAAACTAATCCCACTGTTCACCCACTGCCCACAGCCCTGTATCAGACCCCAAACTAATCCCACTGTTCCACTCTCTCCCCACAGCCCTGTATCAGTCCCCAAACTAATCCCATTGTTCACCCACTTCCCACAGCCTTGTATCAGACCCCAAACTAATCCCACTGTTCACCCACTCCCCACAGCCCTGTATCAGACCCCAAACTAATCCCACTGTTCACCCACTCCCCACAGCCCTGTATCAGACCCCAAACTAATCCCACTGTCCCACTCTCTCCCCACAGCCCTGTATCAGACCCCAAACTAATCCCACTGTTCCACTCTCCCCACAGCCTTGTATCAGACCGCAAACTAATCCCACTGTCCCACTCTCTCCTCACAGCCCTGTATCAGACCCCAAACTAATCCCAATGTTCCACTCTCCCCACAGCCCTGTATCAGACCCCAAACTAATCCCACTGTTCACCCATTCCCCACAGCCCTGTTTCAGACCCCAAACTAATCCCACTGTTCCACTCTCTCCCCACAGTCCTGTATCAGACCCCAAACTAATCCCACTGTTCCACTCTCTCCCCACAGCACTGTATCAGTCCCCAAACTAATCCCACTGTTCACCCACTCCCCACAGTCCTGTATCAGACCCCAAACTAATCCCACTGTTCCACTCTCTCCCCACAGCCCTGTATCAGTCCCCAAACTAATCCCACTGTTCACCCACTCCCCACAGTCCTGTATCAGACCCCAAACTAATCCCACTGTTCAGCCACTCCCCACAGCCCTGTATCAGACCCCAAACTAATCCCACTGTTCCACTCTCTCCCCACAGCCCTGTATCAGACCCCAAACTAATCCCACTGTTCACCCACTCCCCACAGCCGTATCAGACCCCAAACTAATCCCACTGTTCCACTCTCTCCCCACAGCCCTGTATCAGTCCCCAAACTAATCCCACTGTTCACCCACTCCCCACAGCCCTGTATCAGACCCCAAACTAATCCCACTGTTCACCCACTCCCCACAGGTCTGTATCAGTCCCCAAACTAATCCCACTGTTCACCCACTCCCCACAGCCCTGTATCAGACCCCAAACCAATCCCACTGTTCACCCACTCCCCACAGTCCTGTATCAGACTCAAAACTAATCCCACTGTTCACCCACTCCCCACAGCCCTGTATCAGACCCCAAACTAATCCCACTGTTCACCCACTCCCCACAGTCCTGTATCAGACCCCAAACTAATCCCACTGTTCACCCAATCCCCACAGCCCTGTATCAGACCTCAAACTAATCACACTGTTCACCCACTCCCCACAGCCCTGTATCAGACCCCAAACTAATCACACTGTTCACCCACTCCCCACAGCCCTGTATCAGACCCCAAACTAATCCCACTGTTCACCCACTCCCCACAGCCCTGTATCAGACCTCAAACTAATCCCACTGTTCCACTCTCTCCCCACAGCCCTGTATCAGACCCCAAACTAATCACACTGTTCATCCACTCTCCACAGCCCTGTATCAGACCCCAAACTAATCCCACTGTTCCACTCTCTCCCCACAGCCCTGTATCAGACCCCAAACTAATCCCACTGTTCCACTCTCTCCCCACAGCCCTGTATCAGACCCCAAACTAATCCCACTGTTCCACTCTCTCCCCACAGCCCTGTATCAGTCCCCACACTAATCCCACTGTTCACCCACTCCGCACAGCCCTGTATCAGACCCCAAACTAATCCCACTGTTCACCCACTCCCCACAGCCCTGTATCAGACCCCAAAGTAATCCCACTGTCCCACTCTCTCCCCACAGCCCTGTATCAGCCCCCGAACTAATCCCACTGTTCCACTCTCCCCACAGCCCTGTATCAGACCCCAAACTAATCCCACTGTCCCACTCTCTCCCCACAGCCCTGTATCAGACCCCAAACTAATCCCACTGTTCCACTCTCCCCACAGCACTGTATCAGTCCCCAAACTAATCCCTCTGTTCACCCATTCCCCACAGTCCTGTATCAGACCCCAAACTAATCCCACTGTTCCACTCTCTCCCCACAGCCCTGTATCAGTCCCCAAACTAATCCCACTGTCCCACTCTCTCCCCACAGCCCTGTATCAGACCCCAAACTAATCCCACTGTTCCACTCTCTCCCCACAACCCTGTATCAATCCCGAAACTAATCCCACTGTTCACCCACTCCCCACAGCCCTGTATCAGTCCCCAAACTAATCCCACTGTTCACCCACTCCCCACAGCCCTGTATCAGTCCCCAAACTAATCCCACTGTTCACCCACTCCCCACAGCCCTGTATCAGTCCCCTAACTAATCCCACTGTTCACCCACTCCCCACAGCCCTGTATCAGACCCCAAACTAATCCTACTGTTCACCCACTCCCCACAGTCCTGTATCAGACCCCAAACTAATCCCACTGTTCACCCACTCCCCACAGCCCTGTATCAGTCCCCAAACTAATCCCACTGTTCACCCACTCCCCACAGCCCTGTATCAGTCCCCAAACTAATCCCACTGTTCACCCACTACCCACAGCCCTGTATCAGACCCCAAACTAATCCCACTGTTCACCCACTCCCCACAGCCCTGTATCAGACCCCAAACTAATCCCACTGTTCACCCACTCCCCCAGCCCTGTATCAGACCCCAAACTAATCCCACTGTTCCACTCTCCCCACAGCCCTGTATCAGACCCCAATCTAATCCCACTGTTCACCCACTCCCCACAGCCCTGTATCAGTCCCCAAACTAATCCCACTGTTCACCCACTCCCCACATCCCTGTATCAGACCCCAAACTAATCCCACTGTTCCACTCTCTCCCCACAGCCCTGTATCAGTCCCCAAACTAATCCCACTGTTCACCCACTCCCCACAGCCCTGTATCAGACCCCAAACTAATCCCACTGTTCACCCACTCCCCACCGCCCTGTATCTGACCCCAAACTAATCCCACTGTTCACCCACTCCCCACAGCCCTGTATCAGACCCCATACTAATCCCACTGTCCCACTCTCTCCCCACAGCCCTGTATCAGTCCCCAAACTAATCCCACTGTTCCACTCTCCCCACAGCCCTGTATCAGACCCCACACTAATCCCACTGTCCCACTCTCTCCCCACAGCCCTGTATCAGACCCCAAACTAATCCCACTGTTCCACTCTCCCCACAGCCCTGTATCAGACCCCAAACTAATCCCACTGTTCACCCATTCCCCACAGCCCTGTATCAGACCCGAAACTAATCCCACTGTTCCACTCTCTCCCCACAGTCCTGTATCAGACCCCAAACTAATCCCACTGTTCCACTCTCTCCCCACAGCACTGTATCAGTCCCCAAACTAATCCCACTGTTCACCCACTCCCCACAGTCCTGTATCAGACCCCAAACTAATCCCACTGTTCCCCTCTCTCCCCACAGCCCTGTATCAGACCCCAAACTAATCCCACTGTTCACCCACTCCCCACAGCCCTGTATCAGACCCCAAACTAATCCCACTGTTCACCCACTCCCCACAGCCCTGTATCAGTCCCCAAACTAATCCCACTGTCCCACTCTCTCCCCACTGCCCTGTATCAGACCCCAAACTAATCCCACTGTCCCACTCTCTCCCCACAGCCCTGTATCAGTCCCCAAACTAATCCCACTGTCCCACTCTCTCCCCACTGCCCTGTATCAGACCCCAAACTAATCCCACTGTCCCACTCTCTCCCCACAGCCCTGTATCAGTCCCCAAACTAATCCCACTGTCCCACTCTCTCCCCACAGCCCTGTATCAGACCCCAAACTAATCCCACTGTCCCACTCTCTCCCCACAGCCCTGTATCAGACCCCAAACTAATCCCACTGTCCCACTCTCTCCCCACAGCCCTGTATCAGACCCCAAACTAATCCCACTGTCCCACTTTATCCCCACTGCCCTGTATCAGTCACCAAACTATCCCACTGCCCTTTGTCTTTCTCCAAACTAAACACACCGCCCACTCATTATCCACTACCGGTGTCAATCCCCAAACTAATCCCACTGACGCACTCTCACACACAGAGCCATGTCTGTACAAAAACCAATGCCACTGTGCTGCGCTCACCCAACTCCCGGTATCAACTGTCTTGTGCTCTCCCCACACCTGTGTCAGTCTAAAAACTAATCCTACTGCCCCGTACTCCCACAGCACCCCATGTCTGTCCCACAATTAATCCCACTTGCAGCCCTGTATCAGACTCCAAATTAATCCCACTGATACACTCTCTCGTCACACCACGTCACTCCCTGAACTAATCACACAGACCCACGCTCATCCCAGTCAGTCCCCAGAATGAATCCCAATGCCCCGCTTTGTACCCACAAGCCTGTCTCAGTCTGCAAACTAATCTCACTGCCCTGTTCCCTCCCAACATAGAATCAGTCCCAAGAGACTCCCACAGCTCCACTGTCCCTCTAGACCATATATGTCAAACTCAAGGCCCGCGGGCCAAATCCGGCCCGCGGTGGAATTATCTTTGGCCTGCGAGATAATATCTAATTACTATTAAAGCTGGCCCCAGTAATCGAAGCGCCTATGGCGTATGATATGGCTAATGCTGAGTTTATTCAGGTACCAGGTTTTCAGGGTTTTTAGTGTTTATTCGGCAGTCTTCTTCATAAGAAACGGAATTTGTAAAGTGAAACACTTTGTAGTTATAGCAGAAACTGAGACACATGAGAGCAGGCTGAAAAAACGGAGGCAACGAAAGCTGCGTTCGCACGCGTCCGACTGATCCGGCCCGCATGAAGCTGCATTTTGCTCAATCCGGCCCGTGACCTAAAATGAGTTTGACACCCCTGCTCTAGACCCCTGATTATTCCTTGAACTGATCTCACCACCCACTCTCTCCCCACAGCCCTTGCCCACGCTGAGGAAAAGACTGTTACATCCACCTTATCTCTGCCTCTCCTATTTTAAACTCTTCTCTAAGGTCACCCATCAATCTCCTGTTTACTGACCTCGCCTAGTCAATCTTTTCCTCTAACCCAGGCCCTCTCGTCCTGGCAGCATCCTTGTGAACCGCTTTGGCATTCTTTCCACTTTAACCATTTCTCTCCTTTAACCGGATAACCAAAACTGTATACAGTGTGGCCTCACCGATGATTTATACAACTGTTACATAACATCCCCACTCCTATGCACAATGCGTACCTGCCACCCTGTCACCTGTGAAGCTGGTCAATGGACTATGCCTTGTACTCGCAGGTCCCGCAGTTCCATTAATCTCCCTAGTGCCTGACCATTCTAGGTTGCTTTGACACCCACCCTGGCCATTCTCTCTGCTCCCTCTTCCATGGGTCAGAAGACACAAACCCTGAACGCACGCCTTACCAAACTGAAGGACAGCTTCCACCGCACCGTTATGAGGGATTCAAAGTACATTTATTCTCAAACTATGTTTGCAGTGTTCAACCCTGAGATTCACCTTCCCCACAGACAGCCACGAAACCGTGGAACCTGCTCAAAGGAAAAAACATCAAAACCCCCCTCCACCTCTCCCCACATGCAAAAAAACATAACAAACCATGCAAACAGCAACAAAAAAGAGTGAAAACACAAAATCAAAAGGCATATTTTGGTTCACTTCAGCTCAGTGTTCATTGTCGACAAACTGCCCCAATCCAAAAATCAACCAAGCATAGTAACAAAAACAGAAGTCAGCAGAACTAGAACACATCATAACGTGAATTAGAGTCCAAACCTACAAATGGTATTGATTGCAATGGCACCATCCTCCGACAGTATTGACGGAGAAAGAGATCACCCTTTGTTCTCCTCCAGTCCAAGGAAGAACGAATCAACTTGCTCAACTCAGTCCTTTGAGTCCCAGCAACATCGCTGGAAATCTCTTTTCAGAGTAAGGACATCACGGGGTTTTTCAGGGACCATTCTCTTTGGACACCCTCCCCGGTCCACTCCCATCCCCTCCCCATTACTGCACTTCCTCAACAACTGCAACATCCTCATAAGTGAAATATTGAGAGCAAAGAATTTGCATGTTCCTGTTGGAATAAAAGGCACCTAAACACCTTGGTTTTTGAGGGACATTAAGGCCCTGGTTAAGAAAACGGAGGCGCATATCAGGTGAAGGCAGTTTGAATCAAATGATGTGTTTACGGGCCCTTACCAAAGTTGTCAGTGACCTTAGGCAGAGCACTGAAGTCAAAAGGGTCTCACTTCTAATTCTGCTAGATCCAAGTGCTGCCTTAACACACTTAACCACAACCTTCTCCCAGCTTGCCTGGAGAACTGGGTTGGCTTCTCAATTGGTTTCGCTCATACATCTTAGGAAGAAAATGTTTTGTCTGTCTTGGAAACCGATTTTCTAAGAGATAAGATGTGCCTTTTGGTGTTGTTCAGGGAGGCTGCCTGGGCCACTCCCTCTCTCCTTATACATGCTCCCTTTAAGAGATATCATTAGAGACCATAATCTTGATTTCCAGTTATGCAGATGACAGACGATTGTATCACTCAGTTGAGCCTGACAATAACACCCTATCTATCATCTCTGACTTCTGGTGAGGCTGCAATAAACAAATGGGTAAGCAATAATTTCCCAAAGTAAATGAAGGTAAAACTGAAATACATTTAGTTGGTCCCAAAGCCAAAAGACATAAACCTGTTGATAAGCTTGGGAACTTGGCTCCCACTGTAAAATTGAAAGTAACAGGCTTGGGTGTTACCTTTGATTCAGATTTGAATGTTAAAACCCACATAAAGAAAGTGATCAGAGCAGAATTTCTACACTTAAGAAATATCGCATAGAGACGTCCATTTTTGTCATATAATGATGCTGAGAAGCTAATTCGTGCTTTTGTCTACGGAGGTTCTCAGTCACCCAGGTCATTGTATATCAAGCAGTAGTGAATCAAGGCAACTGGACTTGCTCTGTTGTCTAGAAGGCATTTCGCCAGCATCTCCACACCTCCATTCACGTGAGGATAGGACTAATGACGCTCTCATTACCTCTATGACCCTTAATGACCCTCATGTGATTGCTATACCTTTAAACAACTCACTGAGTTTATAAACCAGAAAACTACCCACCCTGGATCAGAACTGAAGAAGCCTCGGATGAGTGGTGAAATGTCTTCTAGACAGTACAGCAAGTCCAGTTGCCTTGATTTACATCTGTTTACATCTGATCTACAATTCACGTTTTTACATCGAATAGACTCGATTACTGTAACACGCTTTTTACTGGCCTTCCAAAGCAACCTATGGACAAATGCCAACTCATTCAGAACACCGCTGCCAGATTTTATCCAAAACCAGGATAAGGGAGCGTATGAGGGATTCGGAACAAGAAGGCAGTGGGAGAGCACCTAAAGATTTCCAGCGGGAAGACATTTTGAGTTCTCGGGGGAAGAGAGAGGCCAGACTGCGCAGGCGCGTGATGTCAGCCAGTTGAGCACGGACAGTTAAAAAGAAGGCAGCCATGTCCAGCGGGCAGCATTGGTAGCGGGCAGCAGAGTGAAAGGGCTTTGGATCCACGGGCTTCAGCGGTAATGGGATGAGGCGAGGCAGTTGTTGATTGCAAAAGGAAGCAGTATGTGTGTGAGGCCGGTTTTCTGTGGTCGGTGTCAGATGTGGGAGGTTCTGGAGTCTCCCAGTGTCCCGGACGACCACATCTGCACCCGGTGCAACTCCTAAGGGACCATGTTAGGGAACTGGAGCTGCTCGATGACCTTCGTCTGGTCAGGGAGAGTGAGGAGGTGATAGAGAGGAGTTACAGGCAGGCGGTCACTCCGGGGCCACGGGGGACAGAGAAATGGGTCACAGTCAGGAGAGGGAAGGGGAAGAGTCAGGTACTGGAGGATACCCCTGTGGCTGTACCCCTTGACAATAAGTACTCCTGTTTGAGTACTATTGGTGGGGACAGCCTACCTGAGGGAAGCGACAGTGGCTAAGTCCGGCCCTGTGGCTCAGAAGGGTAGGGAAAGGAAGAGGAAGGCAGTAGTGATAGGGGACTCTATAGTCAGGGGGTCAGACAGGCGATTCTGTGGACGTAGGAAAAAAAATTTGGATGGTAGTTTGCCTCCCAGGTGTCAGGGACCGGGATGTTTCTGATCGTGTCCAAGATATTCTGCGGTGGGAGGGAGAACAGCCAGAGGTCGTGGTACATATTGGTACCAATGACATAGGTAGGAAAAGGGAAGAGGTCCTGAAAGAAGACTACAGGGAGTTAGGAAGGAAGTTGAAAAGCAGGACTTCAAAGGTAGTAATCTCGGGATTACCGCCTGTGCCACGCGACAGTGAGAATAGGAATAGAATGAGGTGGAGGATAAATGCGCGGCTGAGGGATTGGAGCAGGGGGCAGGGATTCAGATTTCTGGATCATTGGGACCTCTTTTGGGGCGGGTGTGACCTGTACAAAAAGGACGGGTTGCACTTGAATCCCAGGGGGACCAATATCCTGGTGGGCAGGTTTGATAGAGCTGTTGGGGAGGGTTTAAACTAGTTTGGCAGGGGGGTGGGAATCAGATTGTGAGTGCAGGGATTAAGGTAGAAGGACAAGGGCATGATGCTAAGAGTTCTGAGTTTACGAGGAAGGACAGGCAGGGGACAGAACATAATTGTAGCCAGTTAAAGGGGTTGAAATGTGTCTATTTCAATGCTAGGAGTATTAGGAACAAGGAGGATGAACTTAGAACATGGATCAGTACATGAAACTACGATGTTGTGGCCGTTACTGAAACTTGGCTGGAGGAAGGGCAGGATTGGCTGATGCAGGTCCCGGAGTTCAGGTGTTTTAAAAGGAATAGGATGGGAGGTAGAAAAGGGGGGGAGTGTCATTGCTGGTCAGGGATAGTATCACGGCTATAGAAAGGGAGGACACTGCAGAGGGAGTGTCCACTGAGTCGGTCTGGGTGGAAGTCAGAAATAGGAAGGGATCGATCACTGTGCTGGGAGTAGTCTATAGGCCCCCAAATAGCCCTCGGGACACCAAGGAGCAGATAAGCAGGCAGATTTTAGAATGGTGCAGGAAATACAGGGTAGTAGTTATGCGTGATTTCAACTTCCCTCATATTGACTGGCACCTCCTGAGTGCAAGGGGGATAGATGGGGCTGAATTTGTCAGGTGTGTTCAAGAAGGATTCCTGACACAGTATGTGGACCAGCCGATGAGAGGAGAGGCCATACTGGATCTAGTTCTGGGTAATGAACCTGGTCAGGTGGCAGACCTCTTGGTGGGGGAGCATTTTGGTGACCACAACTCCCTTAGCTTCAGCATAGCTAAGGAAAAGGATAAAAACAGACAAAATGGGAAAGTGCTTAACTGGGGAAGGGCTAACAATGAAGGGATGAGGCAGGAACTAGCGAGAGTAAATTGGAAACAGATGTTTAAAGGGGAAAGCACAGAAGTAATGTGGGAGAAGTTTAGGGACCACTTGTGCTGGGTTCAGGATAGATTTGTCCCACTGAGGCAAGGAAAAAATGGTAGGAAAAGGGAACCGTGGCTGATGAAACACGTGAGGTAACTCATCCAGAGGAAGAAGGAAGCATATGTTAGATATAAGAAGCAGGAAGCAGGAGGGGCTCATGAGAAATATAGGGTAGCCAGGAAGGAGCTTAAGAAAGGACTTAGGAGAGCTCGAAGGGGACATGAGAAGGCCGAGGCATGTAGGATTAAAGAGAACCCCAATGTGAAGAATAGGAGGATGACGAGAACGAAGGTGGGGCCACTAAAGGATAAAGAGGGCGTCATGTGCCTGGAGGCGGAGGAGGTTGGGGAGGTCCTAAATGAATACTTTGCTTCAGTATTCATAAGTGAAAAGAATATTGATCAGGGTGAGGTTGAAGTAGAGCAGGTCTGTGTGCTGGACAATGTGGAGGTTATGGAAGTAGAAGTGCTGGATCTTCTTAAAAATATCAAGATTGATAAATCCCCAGGGCTGGATATGATACACCCCAGGTTGTTGTGGGAATTGAGAGAAGAGATTGCTGGAGCATTAGCTATGATCTTTGAATCCTCTTTGGCTACAGGGGAAGTGCCAGAGGACTGGAGAATGGCAAATGTAGTTCCCTTATTTAAAACAGGTAATAGGGAGAAACCTGGGAACTATAGACTTACATCAGTGGTCTGCAAACTACTGGAAAGGATTCTTAAGGATAGGATCTACGAGTATTTAGATAAGTACAGTCTACTCATGGATAGTCAACTTGGCTTTGTGAAGGGAATATCGTGCCTCACGAGCCTGATTGAGTTTTTAGAAGAGGTAACAAAAAAAATTGATGAGGGTAGTGCAGTAGATGTGGTCTACATGGATTTTAGCAAAGCATTTGACAAGGTCCCTCACAAAAGACTCATCCAGAAAGTCATGAGGCATGGGATAAGTGGAACCTTGGCTGTTTGGATAAAAAATTAGCTTAAAGGAAGAAAACAGAGGGTAGTCGTGAAAGGAAAGTATTCTGCCTGGAGGTCGGTGACTAGTGGAGTGCTAGAGAGATCTGTCCTGGGACCCCTGCTCTTTGTGATTTTTATAAATGACCTGGATGTAGAGGCAGAAGGATGGGTGAGTAAGTTTGCAGATGACATGAAGATTGAAGGAATTGTGGATGGAGCTGCAGGTTGTTGAAGGTTACAAGAGGATATAGACAGGCTGCAGAGTTGGGCAGAAAAATGGCAGATGGAGTTCAATTCGGATAAGTGTGAGGTGATGCATTGTGGAAGGAGAAACCAGAAGACTGAGTACAAGATTAATGGTCAGTTACTTAAGAGTGTGGATGAATAAAGGGACCTTGGGGTTCAAATCCATACATCCCTCAAGGTCTCTGCGCAGGTTGATAGAGTAGTTAAGAAGGCCTATGGGATACTAGGCTTCATTAATAGGGGGATTGATTTCAAGAGTAGAGAGGTCATGTTGCAACTCTACAAATCTCTGGTGAGACCGCGCTTAAAGTATTGTGTTCAGTTCTGGTCACCTCATTATAGGAAGGATGTGGAAGCTATGGAGAGGGTGCAGAGGAGATTTACCAGGATGTTGCCTGGTTTGGAGAACAAGTCATATGAAGCAAGGTTAGCAGAGCTGGGATTTTTCTCTTTGGAGCATAGAAGAATGAGAGGGGACTTGATAGAGGTCTACAAGATTATGAGAGGCATAGATGGGGTGAATAGTCAGTACCTGTTTCCCAGGGCACCGATAGCAAACACCAGAGGGCATATGTACAAAATTAAGGGAAGGAAGTTTAGGGGAGACATCAGGGGTAAGTTTTTTTTTACACAGAGGGTTGTGAGTGCCTGGAATGACTTGCCAGGGATGGTGGTGGAGGCTAAAACATTTGGGGTATTTAAGAGCCTCTTGGATAGGCACATGGATGAAAGAAAAATGGAGGGTTATGGGGTAGTGTGGGTTTAGTACTTTTTTTAAGGATTATATGGGTTGGCACAACATGGAGGGCTGAAGGGCCTGTACTGTGCTGTAGTGTTCTATGGTTCTATCACTCCCGTCCTAACCATGCTGCGTTGGTTTCCTGTATTTCAGAATAGATTTTAAGCTGCTCGAGCTCTCAGGTCTTCCACCAGTCTCTTAAATATAAACAAACTCCCTCGAAAGATAGTTGACAGGTCAGCTTTCTTGAACTACACTCTTAAACTATGAAGAACTATGTCATGTGAAGAGCGTTTGATGGCTCTGGGCCTGTATTCACTGCAATTCAGATGAATGAGGGGTGATTTCATGGAAACCTATCGAATGGTGAAAGACCTTGATAGAGTGGATATGAAAAGGATGTTCCCCATGGTGGGAGAGTCTAAGACCAGAGGACACAGCCTCAGAATAGAGGGATGTCCTTTTGAAAAAGAGATGAAGAGGAATTTCTTTAGCCAGAGAGTGGTGAATCTATGGAATTCTTTGTCACAGGCAACAGTGGAGGTCAAGTCTTTATGTATACTTAAGGAACACACACAAAATGCTGGAGGAACTCAGCAGGCCAGGCAGCATCTATGGAAAAGGGGACAGTCATCTTTTTGGGCTGAGACCCTTCAGCAGGACTGGAGAGAAAAAAAGATGAGCAGGTTTAAAAGGTGGGGGGGGGAGGGAAGACAAACACGAGGTGATAGTGAAACCGGGAGTGGGAGAGGTGCAGTTAAGAGCTGGGAAGTTGATTGGTGAAAGAGACACTGGGCTGGAGAAGGGGGGATCTGATGGGAGAGGACAGAAGGCCAATGAAGAAAGAAAAGGGGGAGAGAACCAGAGGGAGGTGACAGACAGGCATGGAGATAAAGGAGAGAGAGGGAAAGGGGGCTGGGAAACGGTGATGGAGTTGGGGGGGCATTACTGGAAGTTTGAGAAATTGGTGTTCGTGCCATCAGGAGGGTAGCCAGACGGTGTTGTTCCTCCAACCTCCGTGTGGCCTCATCACGACAGTGGAGGAGGCCATGGATGGACATATTGGAATGGGAATGGGAAGTGGAATTAAAATGGGTGGCCACTAGGAGATCCAGCTTCCTCTGGCAGACCGAGCATAGGTGATCAGTGAAGCTGTCCCCCAATCTATATCAGAGCTGCCTCCAATATACAGGAGGCCACACTGGGAGCACCGAACACAGTATATGACCCCAATAGGTGGAGCACTTGTTCTGCTTGCAAGATAAGTACCAGAAGGGAGATCAGTGGGGAGGGAAGAATGGATAAGGGAGTCACGTAGGGAGCGAACCCTGCGGAAAGCAGAAAGTTGGGGGAGTTGGGGAAGGAAAGATGTGCTTGGTGGTGGGATCCCAGGATACATGGCTATGGTAGTGGATCTGGGTAAGCACGTGGTCGAGGAGTTGGAGAGCCGCAGAGATCACAGAGGGGGAGCAGTGAGGGAGGGATTCACTGAGGATACTCGGCTGTGGTAGCAGGATATTTAAGGCAGAGGGTGATAGACTATTGATTAGTCAGGGTATGAAGGGATATGGGCAGAAGACGGGAGATTGGGGCTGAGAGGAAAATGGATCAGCCATAATGAAATGGCGGAGCAGACTCGATGGGCCAAATGGCCTAATTCTGTTTCTATATCTTACATTCTACTGGTCTAAACTGTGGAACTCAATACCTAAAACTGTAAGGGATGCAGACTCGGTTGACCTGTTTAAACACCAGCTCAAAAATTTTTTTATTTAACCTTGCTTTAAACTAACATCTTTTTGTCTTTTATTTTCATGTTTATTTTTATTTTCATGTTTGCACTTCATCCCATTGTAAAGGATTGTCTGTATTCAGTTATAGTGCCCAATAAATAAATTATTATTATTATCTCATCGTTGCAAGAGAACACTTAAGAGGGAAATGAGAGAACTAAAATTGGACATGAGGTTGCTCTCGCAGACAAGGTGAAAGAGAACCCCACGGGCTTCTATAAATATATTATGGGCAAATGGATAGCAAGGGGTGGGGTTGATCTTTTTGAAGATCATTGTGGAGAACTATGCGAGGAACCGAAGGGGAGGGAGAGATCTTAAATTAATTTGTTTTGCATTTATTTTTACTCAGGAAACAGATACAGGGTCTAAAGAATTGAGGCATAAGGGAAATAAGGTGATGGCCACGTCTCGGTTACTGAAGAAGAGCTGTTTGCTGTCTTGAGGTGCAGTCTTTCATTGATTCTACTATATTGCTTCAATGCATGCCCATGAGAAAATGAATCTCAGGGTAGTGTATGGTGATATTTTTGCTCATAAATCTACTTTGAACTTTGAATTAGGGTGGATAAATCCCAAGGGCCTGAAAGGCTGTCCCCTCTAATTTGTGAAAAGCTAGTGTAGAAATTGCCGGGGCCTGGGCAGAGATATTAAGAAAACTATTCTTAGTCACTGATGAGGTGCCAGAGGGCTGGAGGGTTGTCCCAATGAGAAGAGCTCTAAGAATAAGCCCATCAGTGAAGGGTAAATTATTCACAGGTATTCTAAGGGACAGGATATTTACAGCTAGTGGTTGGATAGACATGCCCTGATCAATATGGCTTTGTGTGTGGTAGGTTGTATCTAAGCAATCTTACAGTTTTTTGTGAGGTTTGTCAGGAAGGCTGATGAAGGAGAGGAAGTGGACATTGAGGGTGTTTAAAGATCAGTTGCAGAGTACAGCAAAGGTATGTTCCTGTTAGAAAGAAGGACAGGGATGGAAAAATAAGAGAACCTTGGATATCTGGAGAGGTGATGAATTTAGTCAAGGAGAAAAAGGAAAAACATGCAACACTTTGGAAAGATCAAATGAAGCACATGAGGAGTATAGAGAAGCCAGAAAGGAACTGAAGAAGAGAAGTAGGAAAGACAGGAAGGGCCGTGACAAGTCCTTGGCAAGGTGAATCCCAAGGCATTCATTACATACATCAAGAGTAAAAGGATAACTAGGGAGAGGGTGGGACCACTCAAGGATAAAGGGGGGAACATTTGTTTGCATGCGGAGAATGTGAGTGAGGTACTGTACTTAATGAGCAATTTGCTTCAGTATTTACCAAGGAAATGGATATGGAGGACCAGGAGTTGAGTGCTGAGTGTGTAAATACATTAGGGTGTTTAGAGATCAAGGAAAAGGAAGTGTTGAGTATCAAAGTGGAGAAGTCTCCAGGGCCTGGTGGGACTGAGCCCAGGTTATTGAAGGAGACAAGAGATGAGATTGCTGGGCCCTGAGCAGTATCTTTATGTCCTCTCTGGCCCCAGGCGAGGTCCCAGAGGACTGGCGTGTGGCTAATTCTGTACCTCTATATTTAAGAAGGAAACAGAGTAAAATCCTGGGAGCTATCGACCAGTGAGTCTCACGTCAGTTGTAGAGAAATTGCTGAACAACCCATGGCCTAATGAGGGAGAGCCAGCATGGCAGGTTGTGCCTTGCCAAACTGGAGTGAGTTTTTTGACAAGACACAGAGAGACGGATGAGGGTAGGGCAGTGAATGTTGTCTACATGGATATTAGTAAGGTGTTTGACAAAGTCCTCATGGGAGGCTAATCCTGATGATTAAGATGCACAGGGTCCTTGGCCAATTGGCTGCTTGGATTCAGAACTGGTCTGTGTATAGAGAACAGGTTAGTGGTTCACAAGATCACAAGACAAAGGAGCAGAAGTAGGCCATTCGGCCCATCGAGTCTGCTCCGCCACTCCACCATGAGCTAAACTATTCTCCCGTTTAGTTCCAATTTCCGGCTTTTTTCCCATATCCCTTGATACCCTGACTAATTAGATACCTATCAATCTCCTCCTTAAAAACCCTCAATGATTGGGCCTCCACAGCTGTATGTGGCAACGAATTCCATAAATCCACGACCCTCTGGCTAAAGAAATTTCTCCTCATCTCTGTTTTAAATGGGCACCCTCTAATTCTAAGACTGTGGCCTCTTGTCCTGGACTCACCCACCAAAGGAAACAGCCTTTCCACATCTACTCTGTCCAACCCTTTCAACATTCGAAATGTTTCTATGAGATCCCCTCTCATTCTTCTATACTCTAATGAATACAATCCAAGAGCTGACAAACAATTGATAGTTGATGGGACTTAACTGAGCTGGAGCTCTGTAATTAGTGGAGTTGCACAGAGATCTGTGCTGGGACCTCTGCTGTTTGTGATGTATATAAATGACCTGGATGAAAATGTAGATGGATGGGTAGGTAAATTTGCAGATGATACCAAGATTGGTGAAGTTGTGGATAGTGTAGAAGACTGGGAAAGAATATAACACATTATAGATCAGTTGCAGATATGGGCTGAGAAATGGCAGATGGAGTTTAACCCAGATAAATGTGAGGCGTTGTACCTCAGTAGGTCAAATGCAAGGAGACAGTACACTGTAAAGGACAAGGTCATTGACAGTGCTGCTGAGCAGAGAGATCTTGGGGTCCAAGTTCATAGCTTCTTGAAAGTGGTGACACAGGTCAACAAGGTGGTTAAGAAGGCTTGTTTTTATTAGTCGAGATATAGAGTTCAAAAGTCAAGAAGTTATGTTGCAACTTTATAAAATGTTGATGGGCCATATGTGGAGTATTGTGTACTGTCTGGTTGCTCCAACTATAGGTAAGATGTTTTGGCTTTGGAGAAGGTGCAGAAGAATGCTGCTTGGTTTAAGAGGCATCTGCTATCACAAGAAGCTGGATAAAACGGATTGTTTTCTCTGGAGCGGTAAACTAAATTTACAACCCTCTGCAGCTTGTTTCGGTCCTGTGTAGGAGCCCCCACCCCTCCATACCAGACAGTGATGCAGTCTGTCAGAATGCTCTCCACAGTACATCTCTAGAAGTTTTTGTGTGCATTTGTTGACAAACTGAATCTCTTCAAAGTCCTATTGAAGTATAGCTGCTGTCTTGCCTTCTTTATAGCTGGATCAATATGTTGGGACCAGGTTAGATACTCAGAGATCTTGACACCCAGGAACTTGAAGCTGCTCACTCTCTCCACCTCTATGAGGATTGGTATGTATACCTTCATCTTACCCTTCCTGAAGTCCACAATCAGCTCTTTCATCTTACTGACGTTGACTGCCAGGTTGTTGCTGCTACACCACTCCACCAGTTGGCATATCTCACTCCTGTACGCCCTGTCATCACCATCTGAGATTCTGCCAACAATGGTTGTATTGTCAGCAAATTTATAGATGGTATTTGAGCTATGCCTAGCCACACAGTCATGGTTATATGGAGAGTAGAGTAGTGGGCTAAGATCCCACCCCTGAGGTGCGCCAGTGTTGATCATCAGCGAGGAGGATATGTTATCACCAATCCGCACAGATTGTGGTCTTTTGGTTAGGAAGTCGAGGATCCAATTGCAGAGTGAGGTACAGAGGCCCAGGTTCTGCAACTTCTCAATCAGGATTGTGGGAATGATGATGTTAAATGCAGAGCTATAATCGATGAACAGCATCCTGACGTAGGTGTTTATGTTGTCCAGGTGGTCTAAAGCCGTGTGGAGAGCCATTGAGATTGTGTCTGCCACTGACCTATTGTGGCGACAGACAAATTGCAATGGATCCAGTTCCTTGCTGAGGCAGGAGTTCAGTCTAGTCATGACCAACCTCTCAAAGCATTTCATCACTGTCGATGTGAGTGCTACTGGGCGATAGTCACCACTTCTGCAGTGTCATTTTCCTGTGCTCCAATGTCTACTCTTGCCTCTGTTTTACTCTTCATATCTCTGAAAAAAACTTTTGGTATCTTCTTTTATTTTATTGGCAAGCTTACCTTCATGTTACATCTTTTCAGAAACAGAATCGGGTTTATTATCACTGGCATGTGACATGAAATTTGTTAACTTAGCAGCAGCAGTTCAATGCAATACATTATATAGAAAGAGAATAAATAAACAAATACATTACAGTAAGTATATAAATGTATATTGATAGATTAAAAATAGAGCAAAAATGGAAATAATATATATTAAACAGTAGTGAGGGAGTGTTCACGGTTTCAATGTCCATTCAGGAATCGTGTGGTAGAGGGGAAGAAGCTGTTCCCGAATCGCTGAGTGTGTGTCTTCAGGCTTCTGTACCTCCTACCTGATGGTAATAGTGAGAAAAGGGCATGCCCTGGGTGGTGGGGGTCCTTAATAATGGACGCCACCTTTCAGAGGCACCGCTCCTTGAAGGTGTCTTGGATACGACAGAGACTCGTACCCAAGATTCAGCTGACTAAATTTACAACTCTCTGCAGCTTCTTTCGGTCCTGTGCAGTACCCCCCCCCCCCATACTAGACAGTGGTGCAGCCTGTCAGAATGGTCTCCACTGTACCACTGTACATCTATAGAAATTTCTGAATGTTTTAGTTGACAAACCGAATCTCTTCGAAGTTATTCCTTTGTCTTACCCTTCCTGAAGTCCACAATCAGCTTTTTCGTCTTATTGACATTGACTGCCAGGTTGTTGCTGTGACACCATTCAACTAGTTGGTAGATCTTGCTCCTGTATGTCCTCTCGTCTCCATCTGAGATCCTACCAACAATGGTTGCATCATGAGTAAATTTATAGATGGCATTTGAGCCTTGCCTAGGCACACAGTCATGTGTATCTAGAGAGTAGAGCAATGGGCTAAGCACACACCCTGAGGTGCACCAGTGTTGATCGTCAGCGAGGAGGATATGTTATCACCAATCCACACAGATTGTGGTCTTCCAGTTGGGAAGTTGAGGATCCAATTGCAGAGGGAGGTACAGAGGCCCAGGTTCTGCAACTTCTCAATCAGGTTTGTGGGAATGATGGTATTAAATGCTGAGCTATAGTCAATGAACAGCCTCCTGACAGTGTTTGTGCAACACACACAAAATGCTGGAGAGACTCAGCAGACCAGGCAGCATCTAAGGAAAACAATACAGCTAAAGGGGTTTTGGCTCAAAAAGAGTACAGTCAACGTTTCAGGCTGAAACCCTTCGCTGGGACAGGTTTTGGCCTGAAACATTGACCGTACTCTTTTCCATAGTTGTTGCCTGGCCTGCTGACTTCCTACAGCATTTAGTGTGTGTTGCTCGGATTTTCAACATCTGCAGATTTTCGTGTTTGTGATAGGTGGTCTAAGGCCGTGTGAAGAGCCATTGAGATTGCGTCTGTCATAGACCTATTGTGGCGATAGGAGGATTGCAGTGGGTCCAGGTCCTCGCTGAGGCAGGGGTGCTCTCCTTAGGGCTTTTTCAGTTGACTTCTGCTGGTTTGTAAAGCTTCCCAGTCCTCAGCTTCCCACTATTTTTGCTCTGTGGTATACCTTCCCTTTGTTTTTATGTTGTCTTTCAATTCCCTTGTCAGCCACAGTTGCCTCATCCTCCTTTGGAAAACTTCTTCATCATTAAGATGTAACTATACTGTGCCTTCAAGATTGCTCTCAGAAACTCCAGCCATTGCTGTTCTGCCATCATCCCTGCTAGTGTCCCTTTCCAATCAACTCTGGTCAGTTATTGGAGGAGGGAAGGGTTTGATCGATGGTGGAGTTGGCTAAAATCTCCTCACAATATTATGTGCTGTAATGTTCAGTGTTCTCTATGTTCTAAAGACAGTGATCAGAGACAAAGAACAAAGTCCACTATTGTATTGAGAGGTTGCAGTGGAACTGTACTGCTTCCTTCAAGAACATAAATGGTAGACAGGAAGTAACTGTCCCTGGGGGAGGACAATAAACACCTCCAAACATTCGAGAAGGCAACGTCCAAGCACTTTAGAAGACACTGGGACAAGTACGTGGAGAGAGGGAGATGGGTCAACACAAGCAGACTGGTGGAGGTTCTTGTTGGCATGGAGCAGAGAGGCTAGACACCTCAGGCTGTTTCTGATCAGTACGTTTTACAAATTCAGTTCAAAGGTCAAGTTCAAAGTAAATTTATTATCAATGTATAGCAACCATATACCATCTTAAGATTCATTTTCTTGTAGGTATGGCAACTCAATGCACAGCCCCAGCCTGGGAATGCGGATGATGAGGGGAGCAGTAGTCTGGGACCTCTTAAGGAAATTCTCCCTCCCCCCTCTTCCCTCCTCCATTTCCCCCCTCCCTCCCCTTCACCCCTTTTCCCCCACCCTTGCCCCGCCCCTTCCACCTCCTCCCTTCCCCATCCCCCTCCCATTCTGCCTTCACCTTACCTCTCCCCTTCCCTCTCTCCCCCTCCCCTTTCCCCTCCCTTCTCCCTCTTTTCCCCTTCCATTCCCCCATCTCCCACTCCCCATTTCTCCTCTCCTTCCCCTTCCCCTCCCCTTCCTCCTCTACTTCCTCCTCCCCTTCCCCTCCCTTTCCTCCTCTCCCTCCCATTCCCCCTCTCTGCCCCCTTCCACTTCCCCCCTCCCCTTACCCATCTCGCTCACCCCTCCTCCCTCTCTTCCCCACTTCCCCATTGCCCTCTCCCTCCTTTCCACTTCCCCACATCCACTCCCCTCCCCATAAAACCCTCCCTTCCCCTTTCCCCTCACCCCTTCTCCCCTTCTCTCTTTCCCCTTCCACCTCCCTTCCCCTTCTCCTCCTTCCCTCTTCCATCTTCTCCTCTTACCCTTTCTCCCCTTATCCTTTCTCCCCATCCCCTTCCCCCTCCACCATCCCCTTCCCCACTTTTCCCCTTCCTCCTTTCCCCTTCCCTTGTCCATTTCCTCTTTCCCCTTCCTCTTCCTCCTTTCCCTCCCTTTCCCTTACCTCCTACCTCCTTTCCCCTTCCCCTCCTTTTCCCTCTCCCCTCCTCTAATTTCTTCCCCCAACTTCCTTTCTTCTGCTCCCTTCCTCCACACTCTTTCCTCTTCCCCCTCCCCATCCCCTGCCCTTTCCCCTTCCCATTCTCCCTCCCACTTCCTACTTCCCCTTCCCCTTCCACCTCCCTAACCCTCCTACTTCCCCCTCCCCTCCAACCCCCACCCACTCCATCCACTCCCCCAATTGTGAGGGGGGCATGGGGAAGTGGGGAAATGGAGGGGGAGAGGTTGGAGGTGGATGAGGGGGGATGGGGTGAGAGTTGAGAGGAGCTGCTGAGAGGGTTAGGAGGGGAGGAGAGCACTAGGGGTGTTAGAGTGGGACGGGGAGGGGGTAGATGAGGGTGAGGGTCGTAGTCGTGGAGGATGCGGTATACGCCGCAGAGTTCGCGGTGTGAGCGAAACGTGACGGTAGGCTACAGTGTGCGAGGGTTGCAGGGTACACAAGGGGTGTGTAGGGGAGTGTGTGGTGGATTTGCATGCTTGTAGGAGGGCAAACACGTTGGTGGGCAGGGGTATCGTTGGAGTGGTGGGGCAGGATTATTTTCTCTACCTCACACACAGACATATACACAGGGGGTGTGAGGAATGAGGGGTGCTGGGGGAAATGGAGGGGTAGCAGTTGGGAAGAGAATGTGAAGGGGAGGAGCAAGAGAATGGAAGGGAAGGGAAAGGGGAGAGGGAGGGGAAAGGGAGAGGGAGGGAAAAAGAGGAGGCAGGGGAGGGCAAGAGGGGGAAGGGAAAAGGAGGGGAAGAGGAAGGGGCAGAGAGGGTGGGGGAAGGGGAGAAGGGGAAAGGGAGGGGACAGTAAGGGGAAGGAGGACGGGAGAGGGGAAGGGGAAAGGAAGGGAGGGTAGAGGGAGGGGCAAGGGGAGGGGCAAGGGGAGGGGATGGGGAGGTGGGAGGGGAAGGGGAAGGGGACAGAGGAAGGGGAACGGTGGAGGGGGAAGCAGAGGGGAAGAGGAGAGGGGAAAGGGGAGGGGAAAGGGGGAAGGGGAAGGAGAGGGTTAGTGGGAGGGGGAGGGGAAGGGGAGAAGGAGGGGAGGTAGAGGGAGAGGGAAGGGTGAGGGAGGAGCGGGGAGGAGGATGGAGGTGTTCCCTCACTGGAGGACCCAGGCAGTGGCAGTGAGAATGGCCCGGATTGGGGGCAGAGGGTGGTTGAAGGAGGGGAGGCTGGGGCCAGGGACCAAGGGCCAAAGAGACGGGGCCACTGGTGCAGATATTGGGAGTTGCCCTGGGACTGGTTGGTCCCTGATCATTCACCAATACAATCAGCATGGCCTGATTCAAATTGCTGGGTCATCGAATTGGCTGTGGCAGGTCTGGCCCATTGCAGGAGGCACTTGGTGGTGCCGTGCTTGAGTCATTGGTGGAGTCAACCAGTGCTGAATTGATCAGTGAGCCAGTTGCTGTTGAGTCAATGGAGGATCCAATAGCAAAGGCCATACTGAAATTAGTCATCAAGCCAATCAGAGCTGACATTCTGGTGTTAATTAATGGGCCAATCAGGGTTGTTGATTTGGAACTGTGATGAAACCTGCAGTGTTGCCATACAAAGCTGTTGGGCTGGAGTCCAATGATGAGCCAGCAATGAGGTCACCCAGTGAGGATCAGCAGTGTTATTGCGTAGGAGCCAATCAGTGATGATGTTGGAGGTGAGTCAATTGGTGATGGTTATCCACTGAAGCCAATAACTGATGCTGTTGCTGGAGGACCGCCCACAGATGACAGATGAATGTGGAAGAGTAGTCAGTCACTGAGTCACAGAGGATGAGCTAGTCACCAGCGAGACAGGCCTGGAGCCAAGTGGAGCCCATCACAGGGGTGAAATTGGTCAGTCTGCATGATGACATCAAAGCTCCAGAACCAATCACCATCACCATGGGCACAGCCCCTACATCAATCACAGGAGTCACTGCTGCTGAACCTGTTGGAGATGACAGTGTCCAGAGACCAATCAGAGCCAAGGGCTTGGTCCACTAAGTTGTGATGTCATTGTCCTGGAGCCAATCACAGAGACTGGTCTGGAAGGATTGGTCTATGATATCGATGTCCCAGAGCCAATCAGGTAACTCATTTTAGACAGATCGATTGATGACATTATCAACAATTGAGTGAATTGTGTCAGCTGGTTTGGTAATAGAGGGGGAAGGAGTAAAGGGGTGGTTGAAGGGGGTTGGAGGGATCTCCATCTGCCTGTATCCAGCCTGTAAACCTTTAAACCTTTCATATCCATGTACCTACTGGATTCTGTTTTAAACTCTGTTAATGTACGTTACTGCCTCAACCACTTCATCTGGCAGCTTGTTCCATATATGGACCACCCTCCAGGTTAATAATTTTCCCCTCTGGTCCCTCTCACCTTAAACCTGTGCCCTTTGGTTCTTGATTCCCCAACCATGGGAGGAAAGGCTGTCATTCACTCTCTCTGTACACCTGTGTAAGGTCACCCCTCATTATCCTGTGCTTCAAGGATTGAAGACCCATCCTGCCCAACCTCCCTCCATAACTCAGTCCTTCGAGTGCTGGCACCAGTCTCGTAAATATCCTTTGCACTCTTTCCAGATTAATGGTATCTGTCCTCTAGCAGAATGACCAAAACCAAACACAATACTCCTAGAACAGCCTCACTAATATCTTGTTCAATTAGACCATAAGACATAGCAGCAGAATTAGGCTACTTGGCCCATCAGCTCTGCTCTGTCATCCAATCTTGGCTAATTTATTATCCCTCTCAACGCCATCTTCTGTCTTCTCCCTGTTAGCCTTTGATGTCCTGATTAATCAAGAACTGATCAACCTTCACTTTAAAAATACCCAATGACTTGGCCTCCACAGCCATCTGTGGTAATGAATTCCACAGAATCACCACCCTCTGTCTAAAGAAATTCCTTCTCTTCTCAGTTCTAAAGCAATGTCTTGTATCCTGAGGCTGTGCTCTCTGGTCCTAGACGCCCAACATTGGAAACATCCTCTTCACACCCACTCTATCCAGCCCTTTCAATGTTTGATAGGTTTCAATGACATCATCCTCATTCTTCTAAATTCCAGTGAACACAGGCACAGAGCTATTGTATGCCTTGAAGAACGTGCAACAAAGGGATCGAGGAATACGCAGACATGGATCCTTGTCTGGACATGATTCACCCCTCCCCACACATTCTTCTAAACTACAGCAAGTACAGGCCCAGTGCCAACAAACACTCCTCATATGTTAACTCTTTCACTTATAACCATATAATGATTACAGCACAGAAACAGGCCATCTCAGCCCTTCTAGTCCGTGCTGAACACTTAGGCTCACCTAGTCCCACCGACCTGCACTCAGCCCATAACCCTCCATTCCTTTCCTGTCCATATACCTATCCAATTTTACTTTAAATGACAATATCGAAACTGCCTCTACCACTTCTACTGGAAGCTCATTCCACAAAGCTGCCACTCTCTAAGTAAAGAAGTTCCCCCTTGTGTTACCCCTAAACTTTTGCCCTTTAACTCTCAATTCATGTCCTTTTGTTTGAATCTCCCCTACTCTCAATGGAAAAAGCCTATCCACGTCAACTCTATCTATCCCCTTCATAATTTTAAATACCTCTATCAAGTCCCCCCTCAACATTCTACATTCCAAAGAATAAAGACTTAACTTGTTCAACCTTTCTCTGTAACTTAGGTGCTGAAACCCAGGTAACATTCTCATAAATCTTCTCTGTACTCTCTCTATTTTGTTGACATCTTTCCTATCATTTGGTAACCAGAACTGTACACAATACTCCAAATTTGGCCTCACCAATGCCTTGTACAATTTTAACATTACATCCCAACTCCTATACTCAATGCTCCGATTTATAAAGGCCAGCATACCAAAAGCTTTCTTCACCACCCTATCCACATGTGATTCCACCTTCAGGGAACTATGCATCATTATTCTTAGGCCACTCTGTTCTTCTGCATTCTTCAATGCGCTACCATTTACCATGTATGTCCTATTTGGATTATTCCTACCAAAATGTAGCACCTCACACTTATCAGCATTAAACTCCATCTGCCATCTTTCAGCCCACTGTTCTAACTGGCCTAAATCTCTCTGCAAGCTTTGAAAACCGACTTCATTATCCACAGCGCCACCTATCTTAGTATCATCTGCATACTTACTAATCCAGTTTACCACCCCATCATCCAGATCATTAATGTATATGACTAACAACATTGGACCCAGTACAGATCCCTGAGGCACACCACTAGTCATCGGCCTCCAACCTAACAAACAGTTATCCACCACTACTCTCTGGCTTCTCCCATCCAGCCACTGTTGAATCCATTTTATTACGTCAATATTAATACCTAATGATTGAACCTTCCTAACTAACCTTCCGCGTGGAACCTTGTCAAAGGTCTTACTGAAGTCCATATAGACAACATCCACTGCTTTACCCACGTCAACTTTCCTAGTAACCTCTTCAAAAAATACAATAAGATTTGTCAAACATGACCTTCCATGCACAAATCCATGTTGACTGTTTCTAATCAGACCCTGTCTGTCCAGGTAATTATACATACCATCTCTAAGAATATTTTCCATTAATTTACCCACCACTGACATCAAACTGACAGGGCTATAATTGCTAGGTTTACTCTTAGAACCCTTTTTAAACAATGGAACCACATGAACAATATGCCAATCCTCCAGCACCATCCCCGTTTCTAATGACATTTGAAATATCTCTGTCAGAGCCCCTACTGTTTCTACACTAACTTCCCTCAAGGTCCTAGGGATATCCTGTCAGGATCCGGAGATTTATCCACTTTTATATTCCTTAAAAGCACCAGTACTTCCTCTTCTTTAATCATCATAGTTTCCATAACTTCCCTACTTGTTTCCCTTACCTTACACAATTCAATATCCTTCTCCTTAGTGAATACCGAAGAAAAGAAATTGTTCAAAATCTCCCCCATCTCTTTTGGCTCCGCACATAGCTGTCCACTCTGATTCTCTAAGGGACCAATTTTATCCCTCACTATCCTTTTGCTATTAATATAACTTTAGAAACCCTTTGGATTTATTTTCACTTAACTTGCCAAAGCAACCTCATATCTTCTTTTAGCTTTTCTAATTTCTTTCGTAAGATTCTTTTTATGTTCTTTATATTCCTTGAGCACCTCATTTACTCCATGCTGCCTATATTTATTGTAGATCTCGCTCTTTTTCCGAACCATGTTTCCAATATCCCTTGAAAACCATGGCTCTCTCAAACTTTTAACCTTTCCTTTCAATCTAACAGGAACATAAAGATTCTGTACCCTCAAAGTTTCACATTTAAATGACTTCTATTTCTCTACTACATCCTTCCCATAAAACAAATTGTCCCAATCCGCTCCTTCTAAATCCTTTTGCATCTCCTCAAAGTTAGCCTTTCTCCAATCAAAAATCTCAACCCTGGGTCCAGTCCTATCCTTCTCCATAATTATATTGAAACTAATGGCATCGTGATGACTGGACCCAAAATGCTCCCTAACACATACCTCTGTCACCTGATCTTTCTCATTCCCTAACAGGAGATCCAACACTGCCCCTTCTCTAGTTGGTACCTCTATGTATTGCTGCAAAGAACTGTCCTGCACACATTTTACAAATTCCAAACCATCCAGCCCTTTTACAGTACAGGCTTCCCAGTCTATGTGTGTAGAATTAAAATCTCTCACGATCGGAACCCTGTGTTTACTACAAATATCTGCTATCTCCTTACAAATTTGCTCCTCCAATTCTTGCTCCTCATTAGGTGGTCTATAATACACCCCTATAAGTGTTACTACACCTTTCCCATTCCTCAATTCCACCCAAATAGACTCCCTAGATGAACCCTCTAATCTATCCTGCCAGAGCACCACTGTAATATTTTCTCTGACAAGCAATGCAACACCTCCCCCTCTTGTCCCTCCAATTCCATCACACCTGAAGCAACAAAATCCAGGAATATTTAGTTGCCAATCACACCCCTCCTGCAACCATATTTCACTAATAGCTACAACATCATATTTCCAGGTATCAATCCATGCTCTAAGCTCATCCACCTTTCTGACAATGCTCCTAGCATTAAAATAAATGCATTTAAGAAATTCTCCAGTTCTGGAACCTCTTCATTATCAGGCCATCTTTTCTTAGATCAGGGGCCCAAAACTGTTCACAGTACCCCAGGTGCAGTCTGACCAATGCCTTATAAAGCCTCAGCATCACATCCTTGCTCTCATATTCTATCCTCTTGAAATGAATGCTAACATTACCTTTGCCTTCCTTACCATCTACTCAACTTGCAAGTTAACCTTTAGTGAATCCTGCACGGATTCCCGAGTCCCTTTG
Source organism: Hemitrygon akajei (assembly GCF_048418815.1). Classification (NCBI taxonomy): domain Eukaryota; kingdom Metazoa; phylum Chordata; class Chondrichthyes; order Myliobatiformes; family Dasyatidae; genus Hemitrygon; species Hemitrygon akajei. The sequence continues at coordinate 4,725,332 of NC_133129.1, forward strand.
CTCCTCTGATTTCTGGATTTTCTCCCCGTCAAGGAAGAGTTGAAAAGATTAGAAAATTATGGGCTCATAGAAAAATGCAACAAATGAGAATTCATTAAACTGTGGTCGCACTATTGATGCACAAGGATTAAACAAGTGTACTGAGAAACTTCAAGCAGTGCTGGATGCCCTAAGGCCAAAGGACGTGTTATATTTGTGGTTCTTTTTAGTATTTGTCAATACTATATCAAGTTCTTGCCAAACCTGGCTACTATGCTCCACCCCCGAACTCATCCCTACAGATCAGGAAGAAACGACAATGGACAAGCCAATGTGAGGTGGCTTTCCAAAAAGCGAAGGAAATGGTGACGTCAGACACTGTCCTCACACAGTGTGATCCACATCATCCAGTGAAGCTTGCCGTACAGTGTTCCTGAGGCCACCCTGTTCTGAAAAAACGTGCCCAGAGCTGTCAGAATCACTTCCTGCAGTCCCAGAGTCAGGGATAATTTCACTCAACTTCACTTACTCCATCACTGAACTGTTTCCTCAACCTATGGACTCAATTTCAAGACTCTTCATTTCATGTTCTCGATATTTATGGCTTATTTATTTATTATTATTCATTTCTTTCTCTTTTGCAATTACAGTTTGTTGTCTTTTGCATGTTGTTTGTTTGTCCGTCCTGTTGGGGGCGGTCTTTCATTGATTCAATTATGATTCTTGGGTTTACTGAGTTTTCCAGCAAGAAAACAAACCTCAGGGTTGTACGTAGTGATGTATATATACACACACACATACTTTGATAAAAAATTGACTTTGAACTTTGGTGCTGGACGGGTGGTTTGAATGTCTCAGAACCTGCTCGACCTAAACATCGAAACACAGAAATGTAGAAAACCTACAGCACAATACAGGCCCTTCAGCCCACAAAGCTGTGCCAAGCATGTCCTTACTTTAGAAATTACCTAGGGTGACCCATAGTCCTCTATTTTACTAAGCTCCATGTACCTATCCAGGAGTCTCTTAAAAGACACTATTGTATCCGCCTCCACCACCGTAGCCGGCAGCCCATTCCACACACTCACCACTCTGCGTAAAAAGAAACTTACCCTGACAACTCCTCTGTACCTACTCCCCAGCACCTTAAAACTGTGCCCTCTCGTGCTAGCCATTTCAGCCCTGGGAAAAAGCCTCTGACTATCCACGCGATCAATGTCTCTCATCATCTTATACATCTTTATCAGGTCACATCTCATCCTCTGTCGCTCCAAGGAGAAAAGGCCGAGTTCACTCAACCTATTCTCATAAGGCATGCTCCCCAATCCAGGCAACATCCTTGTAAATCTCCTTTGCACTCTCTCTATAGTATCCACATCCTTCCTGTAGTGAGGTGACCAGAACAGAGCACAGTACTCCAAGTGGGGTCTGACCAGGGTCCTACATAGCTGGAACATTACCTCTCGGCTCCTAAATTCAATTCCACGATTGATGAAGGCCAATACACCATACGCCTTCTTAACCACAGAGTCAACCTGCGCAGGTGCTTTGAGTGCCCTATGGACTCGGACCCCTAGATCCCTCTGATCCTCCACACTGCCAAGAGTCTTACCATTAATATTATGTTCTGCAATCATATTTGACCTACCAAAATGAACCACTTCACACTTATCTGGGTTGAACTCCATCTCCCATTTTCAGCCCAGTTTTGCATCCTATCAATGTCCCACTGTAATCTCTGACAGCCCTCCATACTATCCACAACACCCCCAACCTTTGTGTCATCAGCAAATTTACTAACCCACCCCTCCACTTCCTCATCCAGGTCACTTATAAAAATCATGAAGAGTAAGGTTCCCAGAACAGATCCCTGAGGCACACCACTGGTGACCGACCTCCAAGCAGAATATGACCCGTCTACAACCACTCTTTGTCTTCTGTGGGCAAGCCAGTTCTGGATCCACAAAGCAATGTCCCCTTGGATCCCATGCCTCCTTACTTTCTCAATAAGCATTGCATGGGGTACCTTGTCAAATGCCTTGCTAAAATCCATATACACTACATCTACTGCTCTTTCTTCATGAATGTGTTTAGTCACATCCTCAAAAAATTCAATCAGGCTCGTAAGGCACAACCTTCCTTTGACAAAGCCATGCTGACTACTCCTAATCATATTTTATCTCTCCAAATGTTCATGAATGCTGCCTTTCAGGATCTTCTCCATCAACTCACCAACCACTGAAGTAAGACTCACTGGTCTATAATTTCCTGGTCTATCTCTACTCCCTTTCTTGAATATTGGAACAGCATCCACAACCCTCCAATCCTCTGGAACCTCTCCCGTCCCAATTGATGATGCATAGATCATTGCCAGAGGCTCAGCAATCTCCTCCCTCGCCTCCCACAGTAGCCTGGGGTATATCTTGTCTGGTCCCTGTGACTTATCCAACTTGAAGCTTTCCAAAAGCTCCAGCACATTTTCTTTCCTAATATCTACACACAAGCTTTTCAGTTCACTGTAAGTCATCCCTACAATTGCCATGAGCCTTTGCTATAATGAATACTGAAGCAAAGTATTCATTAAATACTTCTGCTATCTCCTCTGGTTTCATACACAGTTTTCCACTGTCATACTTGATTGGTCTTATTCTTTCACGTCTTATCCTCTTGCTCTTCACATACTTGTAGAATGCCTTGGAGTTTCCCTTAATCCTGTCTGCCAAGGCCTTCTCATGGCCTCTTCTGGCTCCTAATTTATTTATTGAGCTCCTTCCTGCTAGCCTTATAATCTTCTAGATCTCTATCAATACCTAGTTTTTTGAACCTTTCGTAAGCTCTTCTTTTTTTCTTAATTAGATTTACAACAACCTTTGTACACCACAGTTCCTGTACCCTACCATCCTTTCCCTCTCATTGGAACGTACCTATACAGAATTCCATGCAAATATCCCCTGAACATTTGCCACATTTCTTCTGTACATTTCCCTGAGAACATCTGTTCCCAATTTATGCTTCCAAGTTCCTGACTGATAGCCTTATATTTTGTCTTGCTCCAATTAAATACTTTCCTAACTTGTCTGTTCCTATCCCTCTCCAATGCTATGGTAAAGGAAATAAAATTGTGATCACTATCTCCAAAATGCTCTCCCACTGAGAGATCTGACACCTGACCAGGTTCATTTCCCAATACCAGATCAAGTACAGCCTCTCCTCTTGTAGGCTTATCTACATATTGTTTCAAGAAACTTTCTTGAACACACCTAACAAACTCCACTCCATCTAACCCCCTTGCTCTAGGGAAATGCCAATCAATATTTGGGAAATTAAAATTTCCCACCACTACAACCCTGTTATTAGAACCATAGAACATTACAGCACAGAAAACAGGCCATTTGGCCCTTCTAGTCTGTGCCAAAACTTTATTCCACTAGTCCCATTGACCTGCACACAGTCCATAACCCTCCATACCTCTCCCAGCTGTGTACCTATCCAATTTATTCTTAAAATTTGGAGAGACCACATTTACCACATCAGATGGCAGCTTGCTCCACACTCTCACCACTCTCTGAGTGAAGTTCCCCCTAATGTTCCCCCAAACCTTTCCCCTTTCACCCTAAAGCTATGTCCTCTCATATTTATCTCTCCTAATCTAAGTGGAAAGAGCCTACTCACACTTATTCTGGTTATACCCCTCATAATTTTGTGAACCTCTATCAAATCCCCCCTCATTCTTCTATGCTCCAAGGAATAAAGTCCTAACCTGTTCAATCTTTCCCTGTAACTCAACTCCTGAAGACCCGGCAACATCCTAGTAAATCTTCTCTGCACTCTTTCAATCTTACTGATATCCTTCCTATAGCTAGGTGACCAGAACTGCACACAATACTCCAAATTTGGCCTCACCAATGTCTTATACAACCTCACTATAACATCCCAATTCCTATACTCAATACTTTGATTTATGAATGCCAGGGTGCCAAAAGCCTTCTTTACAATCCTGTCTACCTGTGATCCCACTTTCAGGGAATTACGTATCTGAACTCCCAGATCCCTTTGTTCATCTGCACTCCTCAGTGCCCTACCATTTACTGTGTATGTCCTTCCAAAATGCAACACCTCACACTTTTCTGCATTTTGTAGCCTATGTTTCTAGTTGGTCCAGAATCCTCTGCAAGCTTTGAAAGACTTCCTCGCTGTCCACAATGCCTCCAATCTTACTGTCATCAGCAAACTTGCTGATCCAATTTACCACATTATCATCAAGATCATTGATATAGACAACAAACAACTATGGTCCCAGCACAGATCCCTGAGGCACACCACTAGTCACAGACCTCCAGTCTGAGAAGCAATCATCCACTACCACTCTCTGTCTTCTCCCACACAGCCAATTTCAAATCCAGTGTACAACCTCTCCATCGATACCTAGTGTCTGAACCTTCTGAACTAACCTCCCATGTGGGACCTTGTCAAAGGCCTTATTAAAGTCCATGTAGACAACATCCACAGCCTTCATCTACTTTGTAAGTAGCCTCCTTGAAAAACACTACAAGTTTCATTAAACACGATCTACCATGCACAAAGCCATGATGACTATCCTTAATCAGCCCTTGGCTGTCCAAATACTTGTATATCCAATCTTTCAGAACACCTTCCAATAATTTACCTATCACTGATGTCAGGCTCACCGGCCTGTAATTACATGGTTTACTTTTGGAGCCTTTTTTAAGCAATGTAACATCATGAGCTACCCTCCAATCCTCTGGCACCACACCTGTGGCTAAGGACATTTTAAATATTTCTGCCAGGTCCCTTGCAATTTCTACACTAGTCTCTCTCAAGGTTTCCCTTCCTTCCATATACGCTATGCCAGTTTCCTGAGTAACTGATGCAAAAAAACTGTTTAAGATCTCCCCCATCTGGTGAGGCTCCACACATAGAGGACCACTCTGATCTTCTAGGGGACCAATTTTGTCCCTTACTATCCTTTTACTCTTAATATACTTGTAGAAACCCTTTGGGTTTACCTCCACATTATCTGCCAAAGCAACCTCATGTCTTCTTTTTGCCTCTCTGATTTCCTTCTTTAGTATTTTCTTACATTTTCTATACTCTTCAAGTACCTCATTTGTTCCTTGTTGCCTATACCTGCTATACACCTCTCTCTTTTTCTTAACCAGATCACCAATATCCCTTGAAAACCAAGGTTCCCTATGCCTGTTAACTTTGCCTTGAATCCTGGCAGAAACATGCAAACTCTGCACTCTAAAAATTTCGCCTTTGAAGGCCTTCCACTAACTGAACATATCTTTGCCAGAAAACAACTTATCCCAATCCACTCTTCCTAGATCCTTTCTCATTTCCACAAAATTGGCTCTTCTCCAATTTAGAACCTCAACGCAAGGACCAGACCTATCCTTATCCATAATTAACTTGAAATGAATAACATTATGGTCACTGGACCCAAAATGTTCACCTACACATATTTCTGTGATCTGACCCATTCAGTTCTGTAATAGGAGATCAAGTATTGTATCCTCTCTCGTAGGTACCTCTATATATTGATTTAGAAAACTTTCCTGAACACATTTGACAAACTCTAAGCCACCTAGCCCTTTCACAGTGTGGGAGTTCCAGTCAATATGTGGAAAGTTAAAATCCCCTACTATTACAATTTTCTGTTTCTTACATCGGTCCGCTATCTCTCTACAGATTTGCTCCCCCAATTCTCTCTGACTATTGGGTGGTCTATAATACAGCCCTATTGGTGTGGTCACTGCTCTCCCGTAATTAGTATTACACCTTTCCAGAATTTGTCTCCTTATCTGCTCCTTGATGTCCCTGTTACTATTGAGTGGTCTATAAAAAATACCCAGTAGAGTTATTGACCTCTTCCTGTTCCTAACCTTCACCCACAGAGACTCTGTAGACAATCCCTCCATGTCTTCCTACTTTCCTGCAGCCGTGACACTATCTCTGATCAACAGTGCCATGCCCCCACCTCTTTTGTCTCCCTCCCTGTCCTTTCTGAAATATCTAAAGCCTGTTACTCTAAGTAACCATTCCTGCCCCTGAGTCATCCAAGTCTCTGTAATGGCCACAACATCATAGCTCCAAGTACTGATCCACGCTCTAAGCTCATCCGTTTTGTTCATAATACTCCTTGCATTAAAGTAGACACATCTCAAGCCATCGGTCTAAGCGTGTCTCTTCTCTATCACCTACCCATCCTCCCTCTCACACTGTCTCCAAGCTCTCTCTGTTTGTGAGCCAACCTCCCTTTCCTCCGTCACTTCAGTTCGGTTCCCACCCCCCAGCAATTCTAGTTTAAACTCTCCCCAATAGCCTTAGCAAACCTTCCCGCCAGGATATTGGTCCCCCTCAGATTCAAGTGCAACCCGTCCTTTTTGTACATACCTGCCCCAGAAGAGGTCCCAATGATCCAGAAATCTCAATCCCTGCCCCCTGCTCCAATCCCTCAGCCATGCATTTATCCTCCACCTCATTCTATTCCTATACTCACTGTCACGTGGCACAGGCAGTAATCCCGAGATGACTACCTTTGTGGTCCTGCTTCTCAACTTACTTCCTAACTCCCTGTAGTCCGCTTTCAGGACCTCCTCCCTATTCCTAGCGGTGTCATTGGTACCAATATGTACCACGACGTCTGGCTCATCTCCTTCGCACTTCAGGTTATCATGGATGCGATCAGAAACATCCTGGACCCTGGCACCTGGGAGGCTAAGTACCATCCTGGGATCTCCTGGGATTTTCACGCACAACAGTCTCCAGAGTTTACAGGGAATGGTGCAAAATATTTTAAAAAAACATTCAGTGAGTGGCAGTTCTGTGGGCAAAAACACTTCATTAATGAGAGAAGTCAGAGGAGAACGGTCAGACTGGTTCAAGCTGATGGGAAGGTGACAGTAACTCAAATAACTATGTGTTACAACAGTGGTGTGCAGAAGAGCATCTCTGAACACACAACACGTTGAACCTTGAAGTGGATGGGCTACAGACAGAAGACCACAAACAGGAGATACCTGGTAAAGTGGCCACTGAGTGTATATTTTAAGAAAGTGGACAGTGCAGGGTTCCGGCTAGCAACCGTAACGCTCTGGGCAAAGAGAGGAATGTGAAGAGGAGAGTCTCTGTTGGATTATTCTCGGGGTGGTATTTGATTACATTTGCTGTACGTATTTTGACAAATGTTTACTTTGAACTTTGAGTGCACCATCTAAGGGTTGGCAAGCGTGTCAAGTCTTTCCAGAGTGCGAGGATGAATTAACACTGTAGGGAAACCAAGATGTGGGAAGTCCGAATGCACGTTCACTGTCCAGGCAGATTTATAAATGAAGGGGAACTTCTTCACTCAGAGGGTGGTGAGAGTGTGGAACGAGCTGCCAGTGGAAGTGGTGGATGTGCGTTTGATTTCAACATTTAAGAGAAGTTTAGATAGGTACTGTACTCACATACATTTAGCTAGGGGGGCTAAGACTTTTGCACAGTACAGTATTTGTCAACGTGGACTGGAGAGCAAGTTTGTAAATTTAGCGGGAACAAAGGCTGTTAGGAATGGTGGGGGCGGGAGGGGTGTGGGACAGGTGGCAGAGAAAGAGTGCTGGGGGCGGGAGGGGTGTGGGACAGGTGGCAGAGAAAGAGTGCTGGGGTGGGACAGGTGGCAGAGAAAGAGTGCTGGGGGTGGGAGGGTGGACACAAGCACCCCTGAGACACCAGGCAAAGTCATTTGATTCCAAACAATTAGTTTATTGATAATTACAAAATATATCTCTGATGCTTCCTGCTCCCTCCCCTCTCCCTTCCCCTTTTCCCAACCATGATTCCCCTCTCCCCATCCCCTTTCCCATTCTCAGTCCACAATCGAGACCCGTATCAGATTCAGGTTTATCATCACTTGCATATGTCATGAAATCTGTTTTTGCTTGCAGCAGCAGAACAGTGTAATACATAAAATTACTACAGTACTAGCAATATATATAGTATGTGCCCAAGATAATTACACAGTAATGTATATGGAGTGGAGGTGTATAGAGGTCTAGCGTCTGGATATCGGTTGATGGGACTACATTTGGCTCAGATTAGATGGGCCGAAGGGCCTGGTGGGGGATTGTAGTGTTCAACCACTCTAAAATATTGTCATAGGCTGTAATACTTGACTCCAGTATCGAAAAGCAGCTTGTAAACATTCCAATAGTGATAAGGTGCCTGAGTTCAGAAGTGGATTGGAAAGAGATGCCAACTGCAATTGGTCCCACAGTCACTGAATGAAGCCGTTGGCCACCCTGGTCTCGGAATCCATCGCTGGTCCATCTTCTCAGCTTCTGGCCTTGCATTGCTTCTTGCTTTTGTTTTTCAGCATCCACTTTTTCAGCTGGTGGTTCTTTGGATCTGCACAAAGTTTCCGTGAATCCACATGGAAGCTGCAGGGAAAAATTGGACATGTCAGAAGGTTGCCACTGTCTGTAGTTGTGCATGAACAAAGAGCTGTAGAGCACAGAAGCAGCCCACAATGTTGTGCTGAACCAATAAATTAGTAACCGAATGGCTAAACTGATCCCCTCTGCCTACAGTGTCTGTTTCCTTCCATTTCCCTCACGTCCATGTGCTGACCTAAACATCTCTTAAATGTCCCCAATATATCTGCCTCTACCCCCTCCCCAGGCACCCACCACACTCTGTGTAAAAGAACTTGCCCCCCCACCACATCCCCTTTGAACCTACCCGATCACACCTTCAATGCAGACCCTCTGGTATTAGTTATTTCAACCCAGACAAACAGATACTCCCTGTCCACTCTCTCTCTCTCTCTGCCTCTCGTAATCTTATTAGCCTCTATCAGATCTCCCCACAGCCTCTGCCGCTCCAGAGAAAACGTCCCACATTTCTCCAACCGCTCATTATAGCCCCTGGCCTCTAACCAGGCAGCATCCTGGTGAAACTCATTACCATAAGGCAGAGGAGCAGAATTCAGCCATTTGGCCCATCTAGCCTGTACTGCCATTCCATTATGGCCGATTTATGGTCCCTCTCAGCCCCATTCTCCTGCCTTCTCCCTGTAACCTTTGATTAATTGAGAAGCTATGACCACAGCTGTGTTTGGCGATGGAGGATGAGAGTTGAGTTGATAGAGGTAATCAAGATGATAATAGGTGCCATAGATCGAGTGGACAGCCAGCAACATTTCTCCAGGGTGGATATGGCTAATTTGAGGGGGCATAATTTGTAGGATTTTTGGAGGGGAGTATAGGGGGGATATCAGAGGTAGGTGTTTACACAGAGAGCGGTGGGTGTGTGGAATGCTCTGCCAAGAGTGCTGGTAGAGGCAGGTACTTTATGGAGTTTTAAGAGACTCTTAGACACATGAATGGTAGAAAAATGGAGGGTTATGTAGGAGGGAAGGGGTAGATAGTAGATTAAAAGTTTGTCACAACACTCAATGCCAAAGGGCCTGCGCTGTGCTGTAGTGTTCTGTGTTCAACGGGTATGGAATAAGACGTGCGCAAATACTTCAACACCTGCATTTTACAAAATAAACTGTATGGGTGGTGTGTAGGAGGGATGGGTTAGATTGATCTTGGAGTAGGTTAAAGTATTTGTGGGCTGAAGGGCCTGTACTGTAGTGTTTAATGTTCTAACCTCTCATCTGAGATCTCTGCGCCACCCTCTCCACCGTCCAGCTCTCCAAAATAAGAGACAGCAGTGGCCGGACTCTGGAGCGGCTGGGGGAGCTCTGTGGGTCGAGCGGCACCTGTTGGGGCGCGTGAGTGGGAAGAGGAGAGCTGACCTCTTGAACGATGCAAGGCACCAACCCAAAATGTCGTCAATTCCTTTCCTCTCTCATCTACTCTGTAACAAACTGTTATTCTGTCCAAGACCATGGACCTTCACCCCTTCGTACTCCTCCCAGCCACATACGGATCCCAACTTCCGTTAGATTTGGCAAGGTTGTTTAGCAAGCTCAGTTTGTTGTCACACGCTCTAAATGATCTCACTGATCCTGTTTACAGTTATGATTCTATAGGCTTGCTGAGTACGCCCACAGGAGAAAGAATCTCAGGGCTGCATGTAGTGACACTTGCTGTATGCACTCTGATAATAAAATTTACTCTGTACATTCGCTCGAGTGTTTGGCCATGTAGTCATGTGTCAGCAGAGTGTACAGCAATGGGCTCAGCACACAGCCCACCTCACCCAGACAGGGTGTTGCTCTGTCTCACCAGTCGAACAAGTCTCCAACAGCTTCCTCCCAATGCCAAAGGATCTCAGTCGCTTCCATGCACTCTTTCTCTCCCCACCCCTTGTCTGTGAGAGAACTCCCCGCGCCCCCACCCCTCAGTGATACTCACATCACTGCCTTGATGTTGCACATCTGCGTGTCCTGGATTTCAAAGCAGTCCACTTGCCTCAGCATATTCTTTTTGATGTGATTGGACACCTCAGTGCAGCAGCTCATCACGATACTGGATGGCATCGCTGGAAATGGAAGGATAAGAATTAGTGCGGAAATCATTACCAGGGTAGAGCCTGGTTCTAGGACCCACATTCCGAGACGGGCCGTGCTGAAGCAGACCCCCTGGCATTCACTTGGGAAGGTTGAACTTGAAGGGTTAATGGCAGGATTCCTAGCACTGTGGAGCAACAGAGGGATCTTGGGGTTCACACCCACGGATCCCTCAAAGTTTCTGTGGAAGCTGATAGCATGGTTAAGAAGGTGTATGTTGCGTTGGCCTTCGTTAGTCAGGGGATCGAATTCAAGAGTGGCCAGGTAATGTTGCAGCTCTACAAAACCCTGGTTAGACCACACCTGGAATATTATGTTCAGTTCTGGTCACCTCATTACGGGAAGAATGTGGAAGCTTTTGGGAGGGTGTGGAGGAAATTTACCAGGATTAGAGGAGGACAGGATAATCCCGCGAGGGCTTTTCTCTTTGGAGTGAAGGATGATGAGAGATGACTTGATAGAAGTGTACAAGAGGATATGAGGCATAGACTACGTGGACAGACAGAGATTTTTCCACGGGGAGGCAATGGCTAATATGAGGGGGCATAATTGTAAAGTGTTCGGAGTAAAGTATAGGGGATGGGTTTATTACACAGAGACTGGTGAGTGCGTGGAACCTGCTGCCAGGGGTGGTGATAGAGGCAGATACTTTTAAGAGACTCTTGGATAGACACAAGAATGATAGAAAAATGGAGGGCTGTGTGGGAGGGTCAGATTGATCTTACAGAAGGTTAAAGGGTTGGCACAATATTGTGGGCCGAAGGGCCTGTACTATGCTATTCTATGTTCTAAGAACATCGGCCATTCATTTACACAATTCCTACACTGATCACAGTCCATTTTCCCTCACAAACACTCCCTGGTCCACTGAGTTCGTCCAGCAGATTTTTCAACATCTGAAGTGGATTGTGTCTCCCACGTGACCATGAATTCCCACCAGATTCTCCCCCTCACCTACACAAAATCCACAGCGGAAGTAACCCGACGCATCTGCACGACTCTGCGGTGTGAGAGCCTGCAGACTCCACACACGGACCGCTTCTCTGGAATGGCGAGGCAGTGGCTCTACCGGCTGTGGCCCCGTGTCTTTGGGCAGAATGAGAGGGGTGGGGGTGGGGGGTATTATGTGATTCTTAACCAAGACTAATTTCTGCAGATGTACCATGGAGAGCGTTCTAACTGGTCGCATCACCGTCTGGTGTGGAGGGGCCACTGCACAGGATCGGGAAAAGCTGCAGAAAGTTGCAAACTCAGTCAGCTCCATCGTGGGCACCGGCCTCCTCAGCATCCAGGAGACCCTCAAGGAGTGATCACTCAAAAAGATCCCACACCACCCAAGACATGCCCTTTTCTCATCGGGGAGGAGGGACAGGAGCCTGAAGACACACACTCAATGTTTCAGGAACAGATTTTCCCCCTCCACCATCAGATGTCTGAACGGCCCATGAACACAATCTCACTATTCCTCTTTCAGCTCTATTGCTCTATTTTGTAGCTATACGCCTTTGCAATGTAATGTCGCTACAAAACAACAGGTGCACAACAGTGACAATAAACCACAAAATACTGGAGGAACTCGGCAGGCCAAGCAGCATCTATGGAAAGGAATAAACTGTCAATATTTCGGAACTGAAGCCCTTCTTCAGGACTGGAAAGGAAGGGGGGGAGACGTCAGAATTAGAAGGTGGGGGAGGGGAAGGAGGCCAGGCTAGAAGATGATGGGTGAAGCCAGGTGAGTGGGGAAAGTGGGTGAATGAAGTAAGAAGCTGAGTGATGATAGGTGAAAAGGAGACGGGCTGAAGAAGAAGGAATCTGATAGGAGAGGAGACTGGACCACGGGGGAAAGGAAAGGGGGAGGGGACCCAAGGGGGTTGATGGCAGGTGAGGAGAAGAGATTTGCAGTATTTGCACAATCTCATGTGGTTGCATAAAACTAATTCTGATTCTAAACTGTGGGATGACAGGATTTACCAAATTTAACAGATACATTTATCTCTCACGTGTACGTTAAAACACACAGTGAAATGCATCACCTAAGGATGGGCTGGGGGCAGCCTGCAAGTGTCACCACACATTCCAGCGCCAACATGGCATCCCCACAAAGTGGGGCACAGGGGCAGCTCCAGAACTTCAGCACTGGTGTCCTAACCGGAGGCACAGTTTGGCTGCTGAGAGTCTTGCCCAGGAGTGCCAGGGCAAATCAGCTGATCCCAGGGAAGTACCTATTCAAGACTGGGCTAGCAAGGCAGTGGATGGGCCAAATGGCTGCAATGCTTAAATTTGGAGGAGCCTAATGCCAGGCGGCACCTACCTGTGGCAGCGCAGAGAAGAGCAACGCCGATGAGGAGGGCGATCATCTTGTGATTCATCCTTTTTCTTGCGATGTGCGTACAGACGCTGTTGTCCTTCTGTGTGTGTGTGTGTGTGTCTCTGTGCGGAGCCTTCTCCCTGCTGTCTCCCACTTCCCAAAACCCTCCTTATATTGGATGCCGACTCCTGACTGTCACGTCATTCATATTGACAACAAAGATTTCCACTGAATTCATCTCGCCCCCGGGATTGTGAATGAATGAAGAGCCAAGTGGAATCTTGCCAAGCAATTACAGTGTAGGCATGAAATTGGAATCAGATTTATGATCACTGATGTTTCCGGGCGGGTTATTAACTTCAAATATTCTGTAACAAGAGCTGTATTTCCTTCTACCTTAGGCCACAAACTTATCAATCACCCCTCGTACATTGTATACATTCCTCTGACATTAAATGTCCCTTTGACTGTCTCTTCCCCTTACTGCTCCTGGTTCAGAAAAGTTCAACTCTCAAAGTAAATTTATTATCAAGGTGCATTTAGTATAGAATCAGACTGCTCTGCAGCTGAGTAAAAAGGGTCCGGAGGATTATCAAGGACTCCAGCCACCCCAACCTCAAACTGTTTCAGCTGCTACTGTCTGGCAAGCAGTACCACAGCATTAAGGGCAGGACGAACAGGCTCCAGGACAGCTTCTTTCACCAGGCCATCAGATTTATCAATACATATTGATCTGACTGTGCATACATGTGTACAAAACAATTCTGTATACAGTCTTAGTGTCTAGGCAATACCCTCCCACATTTCCCTTCCTTATTGCTTGTACGCAGTGATGGAGACACAACATAAAGACTTCTACTTTCTCATGTTGTCAGATGGATGTAAGAAATAAAATTCTAATTCTAATTCTAGTTCTCCTGCCTTCTCCCAGTAACCTTTGACACCCGGATTAATCAAGAATCTATCAACCTCGAGGAAATCTGCAGATGCTGGAAATCCAAACAACACACACAAAATGCTGGTGGAACACAGCAGGCCAGGCAGCATCTATAAGGAGAAGCACTGTCGACATTTCAGGCCGAGACCCTTCGTCAGGACTAACGTTAGGATCTCGGCCCGAAACGTCGACAGTGCTTCTCCTTATAGATGCTGCCTGGCCTGCTGTGTCCCACCAGCATTTTGTGTGTGTGTTGTTTTAATCTATCAACCTCCACTCCGTTGTCTTTTCTCTGTTCATTCTTCTTGGTGTCCCTGCACCAATATGCCATGCACACAACTCACTAACCCTAACCTCTACAGTGCACCTTTGGAGGGAATTTGTTGAATACCTATAAGATGGCTTTTTAGAGCAGCTGGTGCTCGAGCTTACTCAGGGAAAGGCTATCTTAGATTCGGTGTTGTGAAATAACCCAGATCTTATTAGGGAGCTTAACATAGAGGAACCCTTAGGAGGCAGTGATCATAATATGATTGAATTCATACAGCAATTTGAGAGGGAGAAGCATAAGTCACATGTACTGGTATCGAAATGGAATAAAGAAAATTACAGAGGTATGAAAGAGGAGCTTGTTCTGGTGGATCGGAGAGGAATAATGGCACAGCAGAGATGGCTGAAGTTTCTGGGAATAGTTCACAAGGTGCAGGATGGATATGCCCTACAGAAGAAGAAGTTCTCTAGGCAACCATGGCTGACAAGGGAAGTTAAGGACTGTATAAAAGACAAGAAAGGGTACATAAGGTAGCATAAGGATGATAGGGAAGCTTTTAAAATCCAACAAAAGACAACTAAAAAAGCTACAAGAAGGGAAAAGACTAGTTATGAGGGCAAACTGGCTGATAATATAAAGCAGGATACGAAAAGTTTTTACAGTTATATAAAGAGTAAAAGGGAGGTGAGAGTTGATATTGGACCACTGGAAAGTGATGCTGGTGAGGTAGTAATGGGGGACAAAGAAATGAACTTAATAAGTTCATTAATTCACAAGTTCATTCTTAATAAGTTAACTTATAAGTTCATAACTTAATAAGTTCATTCAATAAGAAATGAACTTAAAAAGCAGATGAACTTCATAAGTTTGCATCTGTCTTCACTGTGGAAGACACTAACAGTATGCCAGAAGTCTGTGAGTGCCATTGCTATTACAAAGGAAAAAGTGCCAGTCAAACTGAAAGGTTTTAATGTGGATAAGTCACCTGGACCAGATGGACTACATCCCAGAGTCCTGAGAGTGGTTGCTGAAGAGATAACAGATGCATTGATCATGTTTTTTTCAAGAATCACCTTAAACTGACAAGGTCCCGGAGGTCTGGAAAATTTCAAATGTCACTCCACTCTTTAAGAAGGGAGGAAGACAAAAAAGAGGAAATTAGAGACCAGTTAGCCTAACCGGAGTAATTGGGAAAGTATTGGGAGTCTATTACTAAGGACAAGGTTTTGGGGTACTTGGAGACTAATGATAAAATAAGTCAAAGTCAGCATGGTTTCTGTGAAGGGAAACCTAGCCTGACAAATCTGATGGAGTTCTTTGAGGAAGTAACAAGCAGGGCGGACAAAGGAGAGGCAGTGGATGTCATTTACTTGGATTTTCAGGTGTTTGATAAGGTGCCTCACATGAATCAGAATCGGGTTTATTATCACTGGCATTTGTCATGAAATTTGTTAACTTAGCAGCAGCAGTTCAATGCAATACACTATATAGAAGAAAAAAAAAAGAAAATAAATAAATAAATATATAAATTATGTATATTAAATTGATTAAAAATTGTGCAAAAACAGAAATTATATATATTTAAAAAGGGAGGTAATGTTTAGGGGTTCAATGTCCATTTAGGAATCAGATGGCAGAGGGGAAGAAGCTGTTCCTGAATCTCTGAGTGTGTGCCTTCAGGCTTCTGTACTTCCTCCTGATGGTAACAGTGAGAAAAGGGCATGCCCTGGGTGCTGGAGGTCCTTAATAATGAACGCTGCCTTTCTGAGACACTGCTCTTTAAAGATGTCCTGGGTATTTTGTAGGCTTGTATTCAAGATGGAGCTGACTAAATTTACAACCCTCTGCAGCTTCTTTCGGTGCTGTGTAGTAGCCCCTCCCCTTCCCCCCCCCCCCCCCCCCCACACCAGACAGTGATGCAGCCTGTTAGAATGCTCTCCATGGTACATCTATAGCAGTTTTTGAGTGTTTTTGTTGACATATCAAATCTCTTCAAACTCCCAATGAAGTATGTCTTGCCTTCTTTGTAACTGCATCAATATGTTGGGACTAGGTTAGATCCTCAGAGATCTTGACACCCAGGAACTTGAAACTGCTCACTCTCTCCACTTCTGATTCCTCTATGAGGATTGGTGTGTGTTCCTTCATCTTACCCTTCCTGAAGTCCAGAATCAGCTCTTACTGACGTCTCGTGCCAGGTTGTTGCAGCGGTACCATTCCACTAGTTGTCATATCTTGCTCCTGTACGCCCTCTCGTCACCACCTGAGATTCTCCCAACAATGGTTGTATTGTCAGCAAATTGTATTATGAAGCTGCTTAACAAGAAAAAATCCTATGATGTTTCAGGAAAGATACTGGCATGGATAGAGGAATGGCTGACAGGAAGGAGGCAGTGAGTGAGAATAAAGGGGGCCTTTTCTGGTTGGCTGCTAGTGTCTAGTGGTGTTTCTCAGGGGTCAGTATTGGGACCGTTACATTTCACATTGTTTGTCAGTGATTTTGATAGTGGAATTGATGGCATTGCGGCAAAGTTTGTGGATGATACAAAGATAGGTGGAGGGGTAGGTGGTGCTGAGGAAGCAGCAGTAAGACAAATTGGAAGAATGGGCAAAAAAGTGGCAGATAGAATACAGTGTTGGGAAATGTATGATAATGTATTTTGGTAAAAGGAACAATAGTGCGGACCTTTATCGAAATGGGGAGAAGGTTCAAACATCAGAGGTGCAGAGGAACTTAGGAGTCCTTGTGTAAGACTCCCAGAAGGCTAATTCACAGATTGAATGCGGTAAAGAAGGCAAATGCAATGTTGACATTTATTTCAAGGGGAATAGAATAGAATACAGGAGATAATGCAGAGGCTTTGTAAGACACCAGTCAGGCTGCACTTGGAGTATTGTCAACAGTTTTGGGCCCCATAGCTCAAAAAGGATGTGGTGTCATTGGAGAGAGTCCAGAGGGGGTTCATGAGGATGATTCTGGGAATGAAGGGGTTAACTTACGAGTAGTGTTTGACAGTGTTAGGCCTGTACTCACTGGAATTTAGAAGAGTGTGGGGAATCTCATTGAAACCTACCAAACGTTGAAAGGACTAGATAGAGTGGATGTGGAGAGGATGTTTCCTCTGGTGGTGGTGTCTAGAACCAAAGGGTGCAGCCTCAAAATTGATGGGTGATCTTTTAGAACAGAAGTAAGGAGGAATTTTTTTAGCCAGAGAGTGGCGAAGCTGTGAAATGCTTTGCTACAGACTGCGATGGAGGCCAAGCCCTGAGTATATTTAAAGCAGAAGTTAATAGATTCCTGATTGGTAGGGGCATCCAGGGTGCAGGCAGATGTATGGGATCCAGGATCAGCCATAGTGAAATGGCGGAGCAGTCTCGATGGGCTGAAAATTGCCTAATTCTTCTCCTGTGTCTTATGGTCTTATTGTGTGTGGGAGGAAACCGAAGCACTCAGAGGAAACCCACGTGATCACTGGGAGTACATGCAGACTCCTTACCGACAGAGCCGGAACTGAACCTCTATCACTGATACACTGCTGTGCCCCAGTACCATTCAGAAGCACTTGCATAAGTACGTGTGGGGAAGGGGTGGCTTGGTGGGATAAATGCAGGATGTTAGGATTAGCATGGTGGGCACAGTGGTCTTCACTGATGGGCCTGTGTCTGTGCTGTATTGCTCTGTGTTTCTGTGGCTCTAACCGAAACCACTCCTGGGACCAACAGGACTGGTTGTGAACCAGACCAGGATTAATAGTGTTTCAGCCAGACGTACTAGCCACCCTCGAACCCTGCTCCTGGGGAAGAGATTATCCAACAGACTAGTGGTGGTCAAGTTGGGCAAATTCAATGCTTGCTGTATACTGACACAAGCACACGCTTACTCACACACACACACTTGTGCACACACTCACAAACCGCACACACATAAACTCACACACACAGATAAACACCACCCCCCAGAAGTTTTCATGTTTTATTGTTTTACTTTTATTTGATGTTTTAGGGTCTTTTAAGAGCTCCCAAAACATATCTCCATTTAACTAATTATGTGACTTCAAAAACCAATTGGCTGCACCAGTGATGATTTGGTGTCTCATATTAAAGGGGGGGGGTGAATAAACTATGCAATCAATTATTTTGCGTTTTATATTTGTAATTAAGTTAGATCACTTTGTAGAGATCTGTTTTCACTTTGATACAAGTCTTTTTCTGTTGATCAGTGTCAAAAAAGCCAAATTAAATCCACTGTGATGCAATGTTATAAAACATGAAAACTTCCAAGAGGGGTGAATACTTTTTATAAGCACTATACACTCACAGAGACACGCACACATACTCTTTTGAATTGAATTGACTTTATTTCTTACATCCTTCACATACATGAGTAAAAATCTTTATGTTACGTCTCCATCTGAATGTAAAATGTGCAATTTATAGTAATTTATAATAAATAGTATGTACAACAGGACAGTCACTATAACATAGAAACACAGTTGTGTCAGCATGAGTTAATCACTCTGATGGCCTGGTGGAAGAAGCCTGCTGGTCCTGTTTCCTGGATGGAGCAGCTGGATCAGTTTGTGGTTGGGGTGACTCGGGTCCCCAATCATCCTTTGGGCCCTTCTTACACACCTGTCACTGTAATTGTCCTGAATAATGGGACGTCAACATCTACAGATACTGTTTTTACTCTGTATTCTAGTTATTTGTGATGCACCATCAATAACTCACTCTGAGACGTAAGAAGCGAAATATCGGCTTTTATTGACTGGAAGAATGAACAACACTACATCCTGGAGAATGAGGCCGGGCTCAGGCCTCAATCGCCTTTATACAGGGGTCTGTGGGAGGAGCCACAGGAGCAGTCCAGACAGGTATATGTAGTTCACCACAATTTGTTTATTTAGAGATACAATGTGGAACAGGCCCTACTAGCCCTTCAAACCACACAGCCCAGCAAGCCCTAATTTAATCCTAACCTAATCACAGGACGATTAACTTACTAACCTGGTCTTTGGACTGTGGGAGGTACCCAGAGATCCCGGAGGAAACCCACGGGAAGGGCGTACAACATTTATCACAGAGCATGCTAGAATTGCACTCTGACCCCAAGCTGTAATAGTGTCATGCTAGCCCGAGATTCACACAGATCTTTACAAGTCTGTGGGACTTTACTCTGTTCAGCCAACAAGTCCTCATAGAGCTAATCCAGTCAGATAAACAAGCAACGCACACAAAAGTACTGGAGGAATTTTGCAGGCCAGACATCTATGTAAAAGAGTAAACAGCTGACGTTTTGGGCCAAAGCCTCCTGCATTTTGTATCTGTTGCTTGGATTTCCAACATTTGCAAATCAGATAAACAATCAGTTTCTCAGAAATTTATTGTAATTTTCCAGAGAAAGACATTCCAAAGGAGTGTATTTGCACCACAAAAAATGAGCCTGTGCCATAAAGTCACAGAGTATGGAAATTGGGCCTTCAGCCCATCTCGGTCATATGGACACTCAAGCTAAGGTTGGCACTCACTCCATCTAACAGTGCTTCTCTGCCTTGGACAGATGGGGCTTACTGGCTCATCTGGGTAAAGGAAAACGCTGATCTCAAACCTAGCCTAGGCTGAGATAGATAGGACATGTATAAAGGTAGTTACAAGCAAGGTGCAGGACACAGGAAACTGAGTGACAGTCAGGAAGGGGAAAGGCGTTGAACACAGTGCATCTCCCTCAACAACAGGTAGATCACTTTGGATACTGTTAGGGAGGATGACCTAGCAGAGGGAAGTCACGGCAGTCCGGTCTCTGGCACTGAGTCTGACTCTGTGGCTCAGGAAGGAAGTGGGGGGGGGGGGGGGGGAGAAGAGGTGAGCTGTAGTGATAGGAGATTTGTTTGTTAGATGAACAGACAGGACGAGAACGCGATTCCTGAAAGGTATGTTGCCTCCCGGGTGCCATGGCCCAGGATACCTCAAATTGAGTCCACATGTTGTTAACTGGAAAGGTGAAGAGCCAGAAGTCGTGGACCATGTGGGTACCAGTGACCTGGGTAGAAAGTGATGAGGTTCTGCAAAGGGAGTTCAGAGGGTTTGGTGCTGAGTTAAAGGGCAGGACCTCCAAGGCTGTGATCTCAGGATTGCTACCTGTGCCACAGGCTGGTGAAGGCAAGACTAGAAAGGTTATACAATTTAATACTTGGCTAAGGTGTTGGTGTAGGAGGGAGGACATAAGATTTTTGGATCACTGGGCTCTCTTCCAGGGAAGGTGGGACCTTTACAGAAGGAACAGTTTGCACCTGAACTGGAGGGAGGACTAATTTCCTTGTGGGGAGGTTTGTTAATGCTGCAGGGTGGGTTTAAACTAGAGTGGCAGGGGGATAAGAACCAGAGTGCCAGAACAGTTAGTGGAGAGGTTGTGGAGGCAGATGTTAAGACCTCAGACAAGGTCAGGAATCAAAAGGTTGGGCATGGTGCAAAAACAATTTTGGGCTGCATATATTTCAATGCAAGAGGTATAGTAGGAAAGGCGGATAAGCTCAGAGCATGAATCAACATCAGGAATTATGATATTGTAGCCGTTAATGAGACTTGGTTGCAGGAGGGACAGGACTGGCAGCTCGATATTCTAGGATTCCACTGTTGTAGATGCAACCGAGTGAGAAGGATTAAAGGAGAAGGGGTGTCGTTACTAGTAAAGGAAAATGTCTTGGCAGTGCTCAGTCAGATCATTAAGGGTGAAACATTTTGGGTGGAACTGAGGAATAAGAAAGATATGACCATGTTACTGGAGCTATATTACAAACCATCCTGAGATTTAGAGGAACAAATTTGTGAGAGATGGCAGACTGTTGCAAGAAACATATGGTTGTAATTGTAGGTGATTTTAACTTTCCACATTTTGACTGGGACTCCCATACTGTAAAAGGACTAGATGGGAAAGGATCTGTGAAATGTGCTCAGGAATGTTTCCTTCATCAACACATAGAAGTCCTAGCCAGAGAGAATGTGATACTTGATCTGTCATTAGGGAATGAGACAGGGCAGCTGGCAGAAGTTTGTAGGGGAACGCTTGTCACCAAGTGATCGTAATGCTATTAGTTTCAAAGTAAATACTCCTGGGTCCACAGGTTGACGTTTTACATTGGCAAAAGGCCAATTTTGATGGTGTCAGAAAGGATTTGGCAAGTGTGGATTAGGACGGGCTGTTTTCTGGCAAAGGTGAACTTGGTAAGTGGGAGGCCTTCAAAAGTGACATTTTGAGAGTGCAAAGCTCATATGAGCCTGTCAGAATAAAAGGTAAAAATACCAGGTGTTGGGAACCTTGGTTTTCAGGAAATATTGAGCCCTGGTTAAGAAAAAAACAAATGTGTAGCAGGTATAGACAGGTCGGAACAAATGAGGTGCTTATGGAGTATAAGAAATGCAAGAGAACACTTAAGAAAGAAATTAGAAGGGCTAAGAGAAGGTATGAGGTTTCCCTAATGGACTCTACAGATATCATAAGAGCCAAATGATTGCAAGGGACAAAATTGGTCCTCTGGAAGAGCAGAATGATAATCCATGTGTGGAGCCAAAAGAGTTGGAGGAGATGTTAAATGAATTTTTGCATCTATATTTACTCAGGAGGCAGACACATTCTAAAGAAGTGAGGCAAAAGAGCATCGACTTCAGGAACACTGTATAAATTGCAGAGGAGGAGCTGTTTGCTACTCTGAGGCAAATTAGCGTAGATATATCCCCAGGGTCTGACAAAGTGTCTCTCAGACCCGTGAGGAGGCAAGTGCAGAAATTTCAGGGGTCCTAGCAGAGATATTTAAAATATGCTTAGCTACTGGAGGATTGGAGGATGGCTAACATTGCTCCACTGCTTAAGACAGACTGTAAAAAAAACTAGAAAATTATAGTAGTGGGAAAGTTACTGGAAGGTATTCTAAGGGACCGGATGTATCAGTATTTGGATAGACAGGGACTGACTAAGGATAGTCAGCATGGTTTTGCATGTGGTAGAGATTTTCGAGGAAGTTACCAGGAAAGTTGATGAAGGCAAGACAGTGGATGTTGTCTACATGGACTTTCACAAGGCATTTGCCAAGATCCCACATGGGAGGCTAAACATAGAAACACAGAAAAACCTGCAGCACAATACAGGCCCTTTGGCCCACAAATTTGTGCCAAACGTGTCCTTACTTTAGAAATTACCTAAGGTTACCCATAAGCCCTCTATTTTTCTGAGCTCCATGTACCTATCCAGGAGTCTCTTAAAAGACCCTATCGTATCCGCCTCCACCACCTTTGCCGGCAGCCCATTCCACTCACTCACCACTCTCTGCATAAAACTCTTACCCCTGACATCTCCGCTGTACCTATTTCCAAGCACCTTAAAACTGTGTCTTCTTGTGCTAGCCATTTCAGCCCTGGGAAAAAGCCTCTGACTATCCACACGATCAATGCTTCTCATCACCTTGTACACCTCTATCTGGTCACCCCTCATCCTCTGTCACTCCAAGGAGAAAAGGCCAAGTTCACTCAACCTATTCTCATAAGGCATGTTCCCCAATCCAGGCAACATCCTTGTAAATCTCCTCTGCACCCTTTCTATGGTTTCCACATCCTTCCTGTAGTGAGGCAACCAGAACTGAGCATAGTTCTCTGGGTGGGGTCTGACCAAGGTCCTATATAGCTGCAACATTACCTCTCAGCTCCTAATCCCACGATTAATGAAGGCCATTGCACTGCATGCTTTCTTAACCACAGAGTTAACCTGCGCAGCTGTTTTGAGCATCCTATGGACTTGGGCCCCAAGATCCTCCATACTGCTAGGAGTCTTACCATTAATACTATATTCTGCCATCGTATTTGACCTACCAAAATGAACCACTTCACACTTATCTGGGTTTAACTCCATCTGCTACTTCTCAGCCCAGTTTTGCATCCTATCAATGTCCCGCTGTAACCTCTGACAGCCCTCCACACTATCCACAACACCTCCAACCTTTGTGTCATCAGCAAATTAACTAACACATCCCTCCACTTCTTCATCCAGGTCATTTATAAAAATGACCCGGAGTAGGGGTCCCAGAACAGATCCCTGAGTCACTCCATTGGTGACCGACCTCCATGCAGAATATGACCCGTCTACAACCACTCTTTGCCTTCTATGGGCAAGCCAGTTCTGGATCCACAAAGCAATGTCCCCTTGGATCCCATGCCTCCTTACTTTCTTAATAAGCCTTGCATGGGGTACCTTGTCAAATGCCTTGCTAAAATCCATATACACTACATCTACTGCTCTTCCTTCATCAATGTGTTTAGTCACATCCTCAAGTAATTCATTTAGGCTCATAAGGCATGACCTGCCTTTTACAAAGCCATGCTAACTATTCCAAATCATATTATACCTCTCCAAATGTTCATAAATCCTGCCTTTCAGGATCTTTTCCATCAACTTACCAACCACTGAAGTAAGACTCATTGGTCTATAATTTCCTGGACTATCTTTACTCCCTTTCTTGAATAAGGGAACAACATCCACAACCCTCCAATCCTCTGGAACCTCTCCTGTCCCCAACGATGATGCAAAGATCATCACCAGAGGCTCAGCAAACTCCTGCCCCTGGGATATTGGTCCTCCTGGGATTCAACCTGTCCTTTTTGTACAGGTCACACCTGCCCCAGAAGAGGTCCCAATGATCCAGAAATCTGTATCCCTTCCCCCTGCTCCAATCCCTCAGCCATTCAATTATCCTCCACCTCATTCTATTCCTATACTCACTGTCATGTGGCACAGGCAGTAATTCTGAGATTACTACCTTTGTGGTCCTGCTTCTCAACTTCCTTCCAAACTCCCTGTAGTCTGTTTTCAGGACTTCCTCCCTGCTTTCAGGTTGGTCAGGAAGGTTCAGTCACTCAACATTCAAGATAAGGTTGTAAATTGGGTTAGACACTGGCTTTGTGGGAGAAGCCAGAGAGTGGAGGCCTGTGATTTGTGGAGTGCTGCAGGAATTGGTGATGGGTCCATTGGTGTTTGTAATCTATATCAATGATCTGGAACATAGAAAATTGAGGGGAGAATTGATAGAGGTATATAAAATTATGAAGGGTATAGCTTTTTCCTCTGAGGTTGGGTGGAACTACAGCTAGAGGTTATGGGTTACACTCACACACACACTCTCACACACACACACACACTCACACACACACACACTCACTCTCACACACACTCACACTCACACACACACTCACTCTCACACACACACACACTCACACTCTCAGACACACACATTCACACACACTCTCACACTCACACAACTCACACACACACACACACACTCACACACGCATGCACACGCAAACACACATGCACATGCGCACACATACGCACATACACACATGCACACACACACGCGCACACACATGCACACATACACACACAGACACATACACCCACATGCACACACACACATACATGCAGAAGTTTTACAAAGTACTTTGATGTTCTGAGCCAGTTTACTCCCCTCTTCTGCCTCTCCTGTGACTGACCTGTGTCAATTCTATAGTGGGGGAGTCTAGGACCAGATGACACAGGCTCAGAATAGAGGGACGTCTGTCTAGAACAAAGATGAGGAGGAATTTCTTTATCCAGAAGGTGGTGAATCTCTGGAATTGTTGACACTGATGACTGTGGAGGCGAAATCATTGGGTATTTGTAAAGCAGAGGCTGATAGATGGGGAGGAGGCAGGAGATTGGGGCTGAGAGGGGAATGGATCAGCCATGATGAAATGGCAGAACAGACTCGATGGGCCAAATGGCCTAATTCTGCTCCTATATCTTATGGTCTTAATGTCAAAATATCATCAGTAACTTTATATCATGGACCTACCCTGCCAGGGTTCTTGAGCTAAGTAATTACCCCAGTGTGGTTACAGGGATCAGAGGGAGTGGAAAATTTATTTAACAGATCGAAACACTTGTAATGGAATAGAAGGACATCCTTTTCGAACACAGATGAGGCAGTATTCATTGTTGTTGATATCTGTGGAGACCACGTCATTGAGTCTATTTAAAGATGATCGGTTCTTGATTCTTACGGGTGTCAAAGGTAGGAGAAGGCAGGAGAACGGGGTTGCGAGGGATAATAAATCAGCTATGATGGAATAGTGGAGGAGACTCGAAGGGCTGAGTAGCCTAATTCTGCTCCTGTGTCTTATGACCTTACGGTTCAGTGAAAGAGGTGACTAAAGGAAAAAATTTGCAGGGGTGGAGATGATATCAGAATGATATGTCAATTTGTGCAATAACCTCCTTAGTATGAACAGACAACATGCCTCTGCATAATTTGGCAACAGCTGTGTTTGTAAGATAGATTATTTAGATTGGAAATAAAGTGGAATATGGAAATATCATTTTATTCCATGAACATGACTGTGCTGTGACGTAATGGAACACAACACCCACACTGAGCAAACCCTGCATGGATCAGGGAAGGAGCAATTCACCGTGACATTACATTCTAGTGAAGGGTCTCGGCCTGAAACACTGACCATTTATTCCTCTCTATGCATGCAGCCTGACCTGCCCAGTTCCTCCAGCACTGTGTGAGTCACTAATTTTGGGTGTCTGGTTTTCTGTACTCTGAATATCCATGTGAATTATTTCAGCTCAGCTAAGCTGCTGGAACTTTGAGAGGTATCATTTACATTGTGTTCTCTCTGCAGCTACACAATGGGACCTTTGTATTTGAATCACCTGCAGTTACCCTGGTTTTTAAGTTGAAAACCTGCATGTGTTTCAGGGAGCTTCCACTGAAAGCGTCTCTGCATTGTTGTGGGGTGGGAACCAAGCTGAAGAGACTGGAGAAGAGGAGGTTGGCTCACAAATAGAGAAAGCTTGTAGAAAGTGCGAGAGGGAAGAGTAGCGGGTGATAGAGAAGGGACACGCTCAGACTGAAGGTTTCAGATGTGGTCTATTTTAATGCAAAGAGTGTTGTGAACAAAGTGGATGAGCTTAGAGCATGGATCAGTACTTGGAGCTATGATGTAGTGGCCATTACAGAGACTCAGGGACAGGAATGGTTACTTCAAGTGCTGGGTTTTAGATGTTTCAGAAAGGACAGGGAGGGAGACAAAAGAGGTGGGGGCGTGGCACTGTTGATCAGAGATAGTGTCACAGCTGCAGAAAAGGTGGACGCCATGGAAAGATTGTCTATGGAGTCTCTGTGGGTGGAGGTTAGGAACAGGAAGGGGTCAATAACTTTACTGGGTGTTTTTTAAAGGCCGCCCAATAGTAACAGGGATATTGAGGAGCAGATAGGGAAACAGATCCTGGAAAGGTGTAATAATAACAGAGATGTCGTGATGGGAGATTTTAATTTCCCAAATATCGATTGGCATCTCCCTAGAGGAAGGTGTTTAGATGGGGTGGAGTTTGTTAGGTGTGTTCAGGAAGGTTTCTTGACAAAATATGTAGATAAGCCCACAAGAGAAGAGACTGTACTTGATTTGGTATTGGGAAATGAATCTAGTCAGGTGTCAGATCTGTCAGTGGGAGAGCATTTTGGAGATAGTGATCATAATTCTATCTCCTTTACAATAGCATTGGAGAGAGATAGGAACAGACAAGTTAGAAAAGCATTTAATTGGAGTAAGGGGAATTATGAGGCTATCAGGCAGGAAATTGGAGGTTTAAATTGGAAACAGATGTTCTCAGAGAAAAGTACGGAAGAAATGTGGAAAATATTCAGGGGATATTTGCGTGGAGTTCTGTATAGGTACGTTCCAATGAGACAGGGGTGTTATGGTAGGGTACAGGAACCGTGGTGTACAAAGGCTGTAATAAATCTAGTCAAGAAGAAAAGAAAAGCTTACAAAAGGTTCAGAGAGATAGGGAATATTAGAGACTTAGAAGATTATAAGGCTAATAGGAAGGAGCTTAAGAAAGAAATTAGGAGAGCCAGAAGGGGCCATGAGAAGGAAATGGCGGGCAGGATTAAGGAAAACCCCCAGGCATTCTACAAGTATGTGAAGAGCAAGAGGATAAGATGTGAAAGAATAGAACCAATCAAGTGTGACAGTGGGAAAGTGTGTATGGAACCGGAGGAAATAGCAGAGGTACTTAATGAATACTTCACTTCAGTATTCACAATGGAAAAGGATCTTGGTGATTGTAGTGATGACTTTCAGCAGACTGAAAAGCTTGAGCATGTAGGTATTAAGAAAGAGGATGTGCTGGAGCTTTTGAAAAGCATCAAGTTGGATAAGTCGCTGGGACCGGATGAGATGTACCCCAGGCTACTGTAGGAGGTGAGGGAGGCAATTGCTGAGCCTCTGGCGATGATCTTTGCATCATCAATGGGGACAGGAGAGGTTCCGGAAGATTGGAGAGTTGCGAATGTTGTTCCTGTATTCAAGAAAGGGAGTAGAGATAGCCCAGGAAATTATAGATCAGTGAGCCTTACTTCAGTGGTTGGTGAGTTGATGGAGAAGATCCTGAAAAGCAGGACTTATGAACATTTGGAGAGATATAATATGATTAGGAGTAGTTAGCATGGCTTTGTCAAAGGCAAGTCATGCCTTACGAGCCTGATTGAATTTTTTGAGGACGTGACTAACCACATTGATGAAGGTAGAACAGTAGATGT
This sequence comes from Hemitrygon akajei, assembly GCF_048418815.1. Taxonomy (NCBI): domain Eukaryota; kingdom Metazoa; phylum Chordata; class Chondrichthyes; order Myliobatiformes; family Dasyatidae; genus Hemitrygon; species Hemitrygon akajei. Next base: position 4,752,980 of record NC_133129.1, read on the forward strand.
AGTGTATATGGATTTCAGCAAGGCATTTGATAAGGTACCCCATGCCAGGCTTATTGAGAAAGTAAAGAGGCATGGGATCCAAGGGGACATTGCTTTTTGGATCCAGAACTGGCTTGCCACAGAAGGCAAAGAGTGGTTGTAGACAGGTCATATTCTGCATGGAGGTTGGTCACCAGTGGAGTGCCTCAGGGATCTGTTCTGGTACCCTTACTCTTCATGATTTTTATACATGACCTGGATGACGAAGTGGAGGGATGGGTTAGTATGTTTGCTGATGACACAAAGGTTGGAGGTGTTGTGGATAGTGTGGAGGGCTGTCAGAGGTTACAGCGAGACATTGTTAGGATGCAAAACTGGGCTGAGAAGTGGCAGATGGAGTTCAACCCAGATAAGTGTGAAGTGGTTCATTTTGGTAGATCAAATATAATGGCAGAATATAGTATATATGATAAGACTCTTGGCAGTGTGGAGGATCAGAGGGATCTTGGGGTCTGAGTCCATATGATGCTCAAAGCAGCTGCGCAGGTTGACTCTGTGCTTAAGAAGGCATACGGTGTATTGGCCTTCATCAATCGTGGAATTGAATTTCGGAGCCGAGGGGTAATGTTGCAGCTATATAGGACCCTGGTCAGACCCCACTTAGAGTACTGTGCTCAGTTCTGGTCGCCTCACTACAGGAAGGATGTGGAAGCCATAGAAAGGGTGCAGAGGAGATTTACAAGGATGTTGCCTGGATTGGGGAGCACGCCTTATGAGAATAGGTTGTGTGAACTCAGTCTTTTCTCCTTGGAGCGACGGAGGATGAGAGGTGACTTGACAAAGGTGTATAAGATGATGAGAGACATTGATCATGTAGATAGTCAGAGGCTTTTTCCCGGGGCTGAAATGGTTGCCACAAGAGGACACAGGTTTAAGGTGCTGGGGAGTAGGTTCAGAGGAGATGTCAGGGGTAAGTTTTTTTACTCAGAGAGTGGTGAGTGTGTGGAATGGGCTGCCGGCAACGGTGATGGAGGTGGATACGATAGGGTCTTTTAAGAGACTTTTAGATAGGTACGTGGAGCTTAGTAAAATAGAAGGCTATGGGTAAGCCTAGTAATTTCTAAAGTAGGGACATGTTCAGCATAACTTTGTGGGCCAAAGGGCCTGTATTGTGTTGTAGGTTTTCTGTTTCTATGCATTGGTGCTGTTTCATGCACCCACACTGAGGTTGTCAATTTCATCAACTTTGCCTCTAATTTCAACACCCTGCCCTTAAATTCACTTGGTCCAGTTCTGACACCTCTCTCCCTTTTCTTGATCTCTCTGTCTCCATCTTTGGAGACAAACTGTCACCTGACACCTTTTATATACTTACTGATTTCCTCAACTATCTTGTCTACACCTCTTCCCACCTTGTCTCCTGTAGAAATGCCATTCCCTTTTCTCAGTTCCTTCATCTCCACCACATCTGTTCCCAGGATGCGCTTTCCCTTTCCTGGACATCAGAGATGTCGGCCTTCTTAAAAAAAAACAAGCTTTCCATTCCTCTACTATTGATGCTGCCCTCACCTGCATCTCCTTCATTTCCCAAACATCCCCGTTTAACCCATCCTGCCGCTTTAATAGGGGTAGAGTGCTCATGCCTACCAACCCATGAGCCTCCGCATCCAGCTGCAACTTCCATCATTTCCAAAGGGATCCTATCTCCAAACACATCTTTACCTCCCCCTCCCTCCACTTTCCAAGAATCGCCCAATCCATGATTCCCTTGTCTATTAGTCCCTCTCTGCTAATCTCCCTCCTGGTGCTTATCCCTACAAGCAGCCAAAGTGTTGCACCTGCCCATTCACCTCCTCCCTCACCTCCATTCAGGGACCAAACAGTCTTTTCAGGTGAGGCAACACCTCACCTCTGAATCTGCTGAGGTAGTCTATTGTATCAGGTGCTTCCGAGGCGGCCTCCTCTATATTGGTGAGGCCTGTTGTAAATTGAGGCAACACTTTATCAAACACCTCCACTCCATCCACCAAAGGTGGAACTTCCTGGTGGCCAAACAACTTAATTCCAGTTCCCCTTCCTGTTCCAACATGTTGGTCCATGACCTCCTGCTGTGCATGATGACAACTCCCTCAGGATGAAGGAACAACACCTTACATTCCTTCTGGGTAGCCCCAACCTGATAGCATGAACATTAATTTCTCCTCCAGTAAAGAAATTTTTCCCTCTTCCTTCCTTCCTTCCTTCATCTTCTATTGCCCACTCTGGCTTCTTAGCTCTTCTCACCTGCTCCTGGTGTCCCTCCTCCTTCCCTTTCTCCTACAGTCCACTCTCCTCTCCCATCAGATTCCCCCTTCTCCAGCCCTTTCCCTTTCTCACCCACCAGGCTTCACCCATCACCTTCCAATGACCCTCCTTCCCCCACCCCCACCTTTTTACTCTGGCATCTTACCACTTTCTTATCAACCGTTTATTCTTTTCCATAGATGCTGTCTGACCTGTTGAATTCCTCCAGCATTTTGTATGTGTTGCTCTAGATTTCCAGCATTTGTATAATTTTTCTTTTTTATGTATTGCTCTGTACTGCTGCCACAAAATTTCATGATATTAAACCTGATTCTGATTCTGCGGGCTTTGCTCGTTTATTTGAAGAATACAGAACAACCAAGAGTGAGCAAGAGGGCTAGAATTTAAGAACATGAAACAGACCATTTGGCCCACAAGTCTGTACTGAACCCCATGCCAAATTAAACTATTCATGTGTCTGACTGATGGCCTCTTGAATGCCATCGGACCTGATGGTTTAATTCTTAGATTGCACTGTTTAATTGTTAGTTTCTTTGCAGTTGATCAATTAATTACCTGCTTGTATTTTAAGTAGTTCTAATGTGCTTATAATAGTTTAATTTGTTGCAGATGGCTATATAAAATATAATTCCGGAAAGCTTTGGAAGTTTCTTTGTTCTGCATTTCTTGAATAAACACTTTCTCATTGGTTAAGTTGGTACTGCAGTATTTGAGTGAGTACTTTCCAATTGGCTGTCTCTTATCCACAGATTTGAATGGAATTTTCCTCATCTCTATAGTATAAAATAACTAAGCACAGTGCAATGGCATCTTAATTGTGGGTATAATTAGGGTGAGAAAGACAATGGGGAAACGGTTGGAGGATGGGTTGAGAGATAAAGTTGATCAGCTATGATGGAATAGCAGAGCAGACTTGATGGGCCGAATAGCTTAATTATGCTCCTGTCCCTTATGGGCTTATGGTTTTAACCTTCTTAGCTTCTTTACTCTTAGCTCTCTCTTCACCACTGCCTCTGGCACTGTCTGTTCAACTTTCCTCTGTTCTATCAATTCTTCAGAAATCAATCATGAAGCAATAGGTTTATGCCTCCTTCTTGATTTCTGGGGGAAAAAACTCTTGGATTAAAAACACCAGAATCCAGGAACACCTCTGTGGTGAACTACATATACCTGTCTGGACACGCCCCTCTGCTGACTGCTCCTGTGGCTCCTCCCACAGACCCCTGTATAAAGGCGATTGGAGGCACTGCTCCTCCCTCAGTCTCCAAGATGTTGTGTGATGGGCTCTTGCTGCTGACTGCTCTCTTCCAGCTAATAAAAGCCTATCTCTCGCCTCACGTCTCCGAGAGTTATTGATGGTGCATCAACCTCCTACCACTAACACCAGTAACTCATCCATCACTTTCTATGAAAAACTTGTCCCATACGTCTCCCTTCAAAATTTTCTTTCCTGTGTTAAATGCATGTAACCGATAGTTCAATCTCTGGAAAAGGACTTTGTCTCTCTCCTCTATCTACACCTCGCAAAACTTTATAAACCTCTATCAGCTCTCCCCTCAGCCTCAGACACTCCAGAAGAAACAGAGGAGGTTTAGAACATAAAACATGACACACAATACAGGCCCTTCCGTGCACACCGTTGTGTCGACCCTTTAACCTGCTCTAAGATCATTCTAACCCCTCCCTCCTACATAGTCCTTCATTTTTTTTAATCATCCATGTGTCTAAGAGTTTCTTAATGTATCTGCCGTTACCGCCACCCCTGGCAAAGTATCCCACACACCCACCACACAGTCGGTGTCAAAAAATGCCGAGAGGAGCTGACGGGGTCCTTCTCTAGCCAGAGAGGGGCGAGTAACTTGAGCACATTCCCAGAGAGAGCTGAAGGCTCTAGAACGGGTAATCAAAAATGTCCAACGCATCACCAGCGCCAGCCTACGTGCCAGGGCAAGGACATAGATACAGAAAGGTGCCCTAAAAGTGCCAGTAACATCATGAAGGATCCCACCCACCCTGAGGATGAACTGCTTGTCCTGCTCCCATCAAGGAAGAGGCTGCGTAGCATCCACACCAGGACCACCAGACTCAGAACAGTGACTTCCCCCAAGCAGCAAGGCTGATCAACACCTCCACCCACTAACCCACCCCCCACATCACACCCACCCAACCACCACTACTTTATCATTTCCTGTCAGTCGCCTTATGTACAGACACTCCTGTGCCTGTTGTCACTTCATGGACACACAATCAATCTATGTATATAAGCTATCTTATGTATTTATATTTGTGGTGTTTTTTTAGTTATTGTGTTCTTAATCATCTGTGTTTTTTGCGCTGCATCAGTTGCAGAATAATTATTTCATTCTCCTTTACACTTGTGTACTGGAAATGTCATTAAACGATGTTGAGGATTGGTGTGAGCAGAGTCACTGACAGTGTTTGCAAAGGATCTAGATGGGTACTCGAATCTCCCAGCCACAGAGACCTACAGGACAAGTGTCCTAGAGCCAAAGGGTTCTACAGCACTGATGGCACACCCTTAATGTGACCAAGGTGTCTTTGTGAGCTGATCCCATTTTCCTCCAAACCTGTCAATCATTGTTTTTGGACCCACCTCTACACTTCCGCTGGCAGTTCATTCCGTACACCCACCACCCTCTGTGTGAAAAGCCTCTTTAGATAGAACAAAGAATATTATGGCATAGTACAGGCCTTTTGGCCCATTTAACTTACCTTAAGATCAATCCAACTCCTCCCTCTCGCATACTCCTCCATTTCTCTATCATCCACATGCCTATCTATGAGTCTCTTCAATGTATCAGCCTCTACCACCATGTTCCACACACCCACTGCTATCTGTGTAAAATCCCTACCTGACATCCCCCCCTATGCTTTCCCTTAATCACTCTAAAATTATGCCTCCTCATATTAGTCATTCCGTCCAGGAAAAAGGTCTCTGGTCATCCACTCTCCCTATGCCTCTTATCATCTTGTACGTTTATCCAAGCTCTCCTTGTAGTTCATACCTTTGAATCCAGGCATCATCCACTTCTGACCCTTCCTTTCCAGTCTCAGGACAAAACATTGACTCTTTATTAGTGCCTGACCTGCTGAGTTCCTGCAGCAATTTTGTGCGTGTTGCTCGAGATTTCTTGTTGCATGAATGAAGTCACTGGAGAAAAGTACTGGTAGATACAAAGCAGCTTCTGTATTCAACAGAACAAGGTACAGCAGGCATCATACGGAGACGCTTTTGGTCGAAAGGTCTTGTTGGCCCAATGAGGGGCTCCATATTTTATGTGCTAAACATGAAAGGACAACTCCAGATTTGCAATGTATGGACAATGCTTTCTTTGAAACCACACACAACCTTCACACCTCATGATTCTCATCCACACCACAGACATCTAAATGATCTTTAATCAGCAATGTCTGATCTGGGATTCACGGCTCTTTGGAACCCATCGTTCAGAGCTACACTCCAAATTAAATCCACAATACATATTCAGATGTGAAGGTTAATTCATTTGCTAAGTGTAAATGTGCTAACCACAAAAACTGCTCGAATAGTCCCTCCTCTTGGACTTCCTGGACAAAAATAAATTTGTACTCAGGAAGGCCAAACTAAAGGAAGATCTACTCCAATAGGCCAGCAAAAATGGTCTGCCTCGGAATTCCACACCACCTCCCCCCCCCAGTTATTTTATGTGCATCTACATCTATCCCTAATCACTACCTACAACATGCTAAGCAGACAGATTGTTCCAGAAAACAGTCTTTAGTAATGCAGCTTCCTTCATATGTCTGACGGCTCTTCCCCTGCTGAATGATTCACCCCTGCATTCTCTGGTAACTAAGGCTACATCCACACTACGCCGGATAAATCTGTAACCGAAGCTTTTTCTCTTCGTTTTTACCCTCCATCCACACTAAAATGGCGTTTTCGACCCCGAAAATGGAGCTTTTCAGAAACGCTTTCCAGGGTGGGTTATTTTTGAAAACGCTGCTCGGGCAGATCAGTGTGGATGGGGTAACCGGAGACTTCTGAAAATGCTGTCAGACGGCAGCACGCTATTTCAATGTTTTCTTGAACGCAACCTAACAGTTTCAGAGCAGACGGCAAAGAGACTGAAGCCAGAAGAGTTAGAAATGTACTCACCAAATACTTTGACCCATAACTTACTGAATAAATAAGTATACTGTACTCACTTTGCCCTGTTTTCTGCCCTTGCTCGTATGAAGGTGGTTTACAGTATGTCTATAACACTGGCTATCACCCCTAAATGACCTGCTTCATCTTCTGAAGCCATTGGTAGACCATCTACATATTGTAAGCTGGTTGACCAGTAGAGTGTTAGGTTGAGCTTTTCCAAAGTCTGCGTCATGACCTTATGAAAAATGACTGGGCTGCTGTGGATTCTCTGGGGGTGTGCCTACCCCACACTGCTGACAAAGTAATCATCCCGGCTTCAGTCTCTGATGATCAAGGCAGCTGCAACTGTACTGCGAGAGAGCTGGAGAACAGGCTTGGGCAGGCTAGCACACGGGAGGTGTGGAGAGGAATGACGAACATCACTGGCTTCAATCAGCCTAATGTACAGTCTCAGAATGCAGCCACGAATGGCCGAATGAGTTAAACCAATTCTTCAATAGGTTTGACAATTGCCCTCCTGTTCACAATCCCCTCAGCAAACCAGTCCAGGTGCTGAGGCACACAATGCTCCCTCAGCAACAATGCTTGCCCACCTCCCTCCTCCTCCTCCCTCATCCAGTTCAAAACGTGGATGAACAACACAGGCTACCACTGTCTACATCCCCTCCTTGCCCTGCACCTACCTTTGACCCCTCCACATACCAACTGCGACTGTCCCGATCTTCACCTCCCCCTGCCCCCTCCTTCCACCAATCCCCAGTCATCATGGACTCAGCTTCACTACTGAGCGGGTGAGAAGGGCTCTGGGGAAACTCAGACGCAGCAAAGCAATGGGACCAGATGGTATGAACCCCAGGGTCCTGAAGGAGAGTGCTGATCAGCTGTGTGGAGTTCTCCAGTGCATTTCCAATTTGAGTCTCAGCCTGGAAAGGGTTTTGACTGTGTGGAAAACATCATGTACCCACTTCCCGGTACCCAAGAAGGGCCAAATGAAAATCTTCAATGACTACCGTCCAGTGGCCTGACCTCACACAGCATGAAGACCCTAGAGAGGCTGGTCCTGGCTCACCTCCGGCCCCTGGTCAGATCAGGCCTCACCCCCTGCAGTTTGCTGACCGGGAGCACGTTGGAGTTGACGATGCTGTCATCTTCCTGCTGAACAGAGTCTGCTCCCGTGTGGATAAGCTGGGCAGCACCGTGACGATCGTGTCTTTTCATTTCTCAAGTCCTTCAGTACCGTACGGCCCTCACTGCCGGGGGAATAGCTCCATTCAACGCAGGCTGGCAGTTCCATTGTATCCTGGATAATGACCACGTGACTGGCAGACCACAGTTCATGCAGCTTCAGGGCCGTGTGTCAGACATGGCTATAAGCAGCACTGGGACCCCACAGAACACTGTATTGGCTCCCTTCCTGATACAACACTGAGTCATGTCATCTGCACAAATTCCCTGATGACTCAGCAATAGAGGGAGACAGGAGGATGAATACAGGGCCCTGGTGGAGGACTTTGTCAATTGGTGCAAGCTGAATCATCTGCAGCTGAGCATCAGTGAGACAAAGGAGATGGTGATGGACTTTAGGAAGACTAAGCCTGAACTGCTCCCTGTTACTATTGGTGGTGAGGACGTGGATGTGGTGAGGACCTACAAGTACTTGGGATGCACCTGGATGACAGGTTTGAGTGGAGCATCAACACAGAGGCTGTGTACAAGAAGGGTCAGAGTCACCTCTACTTCCTGAGGAGACTGAGGTCCTTTGGAGGGTGCAGACCTCTCCTTCACACGTTCTATCAGTCTGCTGTTGCCAGTACAATCTTCTATGCCAGTAGTGAGCTGGGGCAATGTCATCAACATGGGTGATGCCAACAGGCTCAATAAACTGATTAGAAAGGCTGGCTCTGTTATAGGAGTCAAACTGGACACACTGGAGACTGTGGAAGAACAAAGGACCCTCCGGAAAATCCTGGCAATTCTGGACAATGCTTCTCACCTTCTGCATGCCACCTTGGCTGAACAGAGGAGCACTTTTAGTAACAGAATAAGACAACTGCGCTGCTCCAAAGAGGTAATTTATTCTTATTCTCGGCCATTAGGTTCTATAATTCCTATAGCCCGGGACTGATGACCCCCTCTGTTTAAGGTAACTTATTTTTTATTCTTTCTTACTCCTCTCCTGACATTCGTATATCTGTGCACTTGTAATACTACAGTGATACCGTCATTTCCTTTGAGATCAATAAGTTGTCTATCAATCCCTGTTGATCGCACGAGTTCGCTGCCCCAGGCTTGTCTATATTACTTCTCCCTTTCCTGAAACTATAACGGCCCCTGCTTCCCTTAGGATGTCTGTTCCAAGGACAGACATTATTTGGACATACCCAGAACTACACTGGGAACTGCTCTCCCCCGATTGAATATTTGCGACTCACTTCTTTCTGCTTTCAGTGTTTTCCCTCCTACACCGCGAATATAAATGGCCTGTCCGGTTGTTGGCAAGAGGAGGTCTGTATCGATACCGATACCCCTGAGTCCACTAACCTGAACATATCGTATTGCCGTCCCCCTAACAGTATGTCTGCGGCTCACCAGCACCGGCAGTGGGGCCGCCGCCGCGTCTATTTCTGGCCCAGGAGCCGTCTTTACTCGCTCTTTGATCTGATCGACAGTCAGACCGGGCACCGATGGGGTAGGAGATGGCGTGTCTGCTGTGATGTTCACCTGTTTGTCCTTGGGCACCGCCTCCAACCTTGTCCCAACAGGCCGCACCTGTGTCATATCAACTCCTTTACCCTCCCCCGTCTACTCCAGCAATTCCCCTCTTCGTGCCGGCAAACACAACAAACCCTCTGGGACATCACAGCAGCGGCATCCGCTGTAGCCACTCTACGATTTCCCTTGCAGTTTGCCCCCCTCCCACCCCGGAATACTCCTTATACGCTCTATGTTTATGTTTTGCATAATCCATGGCCGTCTCATCAGCTGTCATCATCGCTCCCCAATAATTCACCTCCCCCCAGTCGCTGCCTCACTTCCCCTTTAAAAAAGCGATTTCTTTCTTCATTGCTGGCGCTCCCGTATTTGCCCATGCACCATCCCGCACCCCCTGACCCGCATATTCTTCGGGCACTTCGCTTTTACCAACACGTGTATATCTTTAGGGTGCATCTGGTGAATTTTCAACCACTTCCTCAAGCCGACGCCAGAATTCCGAATTCCCACAGGCGACTTCAAGTGAGGGCAACTCTGACAAATTGCTGCTTCTCCCCGGGGTAAAGGGCTTATGATTAGTCGTAATCAGAGTCACGGACTGGCTCGGGTTATCAGCGTTCTCGACCTGGCCTTGCCTGACCTCAACAGGTGCCATCCTGACAGATATACCTGTGTAAAACCTCTCCCTGAGATATCTCCACATTAAATCCCACACTACGCAAAATAAAAATGACGGGTACCCCCAGTTAAACAGCACATACTTAAAACCGCAGAGTATGTACTCCGCAATCTGCCACTTTTGAGCACCCGAACTCACGATGCCCGCTGTATTCCTTTGCATCACACTCGCAAAACGTATACACTGAAATGCAGCTCCCCGAACGAGTATACACGTCCCCACTATGGCGCCCCGAACCGCCGGTAACTGGTGGTTCCGTCTCACCCAATTAACACGCAAAGTTTCCTCTCTTACACAAACGCTCATGCACGGGAACACACCACACTTGTACCTACCAGTTCAGCTCTCCGCGTTCGTGATACCTCGTGTACCACCGACCCGAACAGATGCAAGTGTGAGTGCTATTTTTAAAAAGTACTCAGCCACTTAGACCTCTAAAATCGCTGGCCACACGGTGGGCCACGAAGACATCCCACTCCCGACTCTAATAATTGTTGCTTGAAGGAAGTCACCGGAGGAAAGTACCGGTAGATACTTGAAGCTCCAAGCCTTCAAGAGTCCGGAGCACAAACTCCTCTCATCTCTGGGAGGGAAGTCACGTGCTTCTTCATAAACTGTCATGAAGGGGACCAGGATGGCAATGCTTGGTTGTTGGCAGGTAGGGTTAATACCTGACTTTCAAGAGCACTTGTGAGTTATGTTCCAGCTGGACTTAGTCCTTGAACTGCTGGAGAACAGTGCGAAAAGATCAGGTGCTGTTTTCTCCCGGTAGGGATTCGTTTGTAGTTCCAAGTGCTCCTGTAACGCTTTGTCGCCCTGTAACCTTATCTGTCAGTCTCTCTGAATTATGGAGGACAGCATGTGTATAAATGTCTCTCTCCAGCAGACTTCATCATGATCATCATGACTCCAGTATTTCTATTTTTTAAAAATGTTTCTTTATTGTACATGTGATTTTTTTTTTGGTGTTCTATTGCTGAGCAGCAGTGAACCATCTGATTGGCCAATCAGAGTTCTCTTTGGGAAGTAGTTGATCAGCATTTCTGATCTGTCTATTGTTCACCATTGCACTTAATAAAAAAGCAATACAAAGCAGCTTCTGTATTCAACAGAACAGGTACAGCAGGCATCATATGGAGACACTTCCGGTTGAAAGGTCTCACTAGCCCAAAATGGGGCTCTATAGTTTATGTGCCAAACATGAAAGGACAATTTCATATTTACAATGAATGGACCATTCTCTTAAATACCCTCCACACCCTTTACATTTACAAGAATACTAAAATCATTCTCATTCTCTTTACACCGTTCCTGTAACGGGGCGACCAGATCTGCACACAAAACTCCAAGAACAGATTTTATAACCATTGTTAAGTGTCGGAATCGCGGCTGAAGGACAGTTGTAGTTGGGAGCTGAATATCCAAGGTTACTTGTTGTATTGGAGGAATAGCAGACGGGGTGGCATGACTTTACCGTAAAGAATAGCATCAAGTCAGTAGAAAGATGTGACATAGGATCGGAAGATGTTGAATCCTTGTGGGTTGAGTTAAGAAACTGCAATGGTAAAAGGATCCTGATGGCAGTTATATACGGGCCTCTCAACTGTGGCTGGGAAGTGGACCACAGATTACAACAGGAAATAGAAAAGGCATGCCAAAAGGACAATAATATGGTAGTCATGGGAGATTTTAACATGCAGGTCGATTGGGAAATCTAGGTTGGCAATGGATCTCAAGAGAGTGAGTTTGTTGAATACCTGAGTGATGGCTTTTTAGAGCAGTTTGTCATTGAGCCAACTAGAGAATCAGCTCTACTGGATTGGGTGTTATGTAATGACCTGGAGGCGATTCGAGAGCTTAAGGTAAAAGAACCCTTAGGAGGCAGTGATCACAATATGATTGAGTTCAACTTAAAATCTGATAGGGAGAAAATAAAGTCTGATGTAGCAGTATTTCAATGGAGTAAGGGAAATTACAGTGGTATGAGAACGGAGTTGGCCAAAGTAAATTGGAAGGAGCTGCTGGCAGGAATGACAATGGAGCAGCAATGGCGTGCGTTTCTGGGGGAAATGAGGAAGGTGCAAACATGTGTATTCCAAAAGTGAAGAAACACTCAAATGGGAAAATAGTACAACCGTGGCTGACAAGGGAAGTCAAAGCTAAGGTAAAAGCAAAAGAGAGGACATACAACAAAGCAAAAATTAGTGAGAAGACAGAGGATTGGGAAGTTTTTAAAAACCTGCAGAGAGCGACTAAAAGAATCATTAGAAGGGAAAAGATGAAATATGAAAGCAAGCTAGCAAATAATATCAAATTGGATAGTAAAAGCTTTTTCAAGTATGTTAAAAATAAAAGAGAAATGAGAGTGGATATAGGACTACTAGAAAATGACACAGAAGAAATAATAATGGGGGACAAGGAGATAGCAGATGAACTGTGGAAGACACTAGCAGTATGCCAGATGTTGTAGTGTGTGAAGGAAGAGAAGTGGGTGCAGTTACTGTTACAAGGGTGAAGGTGCTCAAAAAGCTGAAAGACCTAAAGGTAATATAAGTTATCCAGATCAGATGAACTGCACCCTAGGGTTCTGAAAGAGTTAGCATTAGAGATTGTGGCGGCATTAGAAATGATCTTTCAAAAATCATTGGACTCTGGTGTGGACTGAAAAATTACAAATATCACACCATTCTTTAAGAAAGGAGGAAAACAGTAGAAAGGAAATAATTATAGACCAGTTAGCCTGACCTCAGTGGCTGGGAAGATTTTAGAGTCAATTGTTAAGGACAAGGTGATGGAGTACTTGGTGACACAGGACAAGGTAGGACAAAGTCAGCATGGTTTCCTTCAGGGAAAATCCTGCCTGACGAACCCATCAGAATTCTTTGAGAAGATTACAAGTATGATAGATAAAGGGGATGAAGTGGATGATATATATTTGGACTTTCAGAAGGCCTTTGATAAGGTGCCACACATGAGGCTGCTTACCAAATTAAGAGCCCGTAGTATTACAGGAAAGTTACTAACATGATTAGAGCATTGGCTGGTTGGTAGGAGGCAGCGAGTGGGAATAAAAGGATCCTTGTCTGGTTGACTGCCAGTGACTAGTGGTGTTCCACAGGGGTTGGTGTTGGGACCGCTTCTTTTTATGCTGTATATAAATGATTTAGATGATGAAATCGATGGCTTTCTTGCCAAGTTTATAGATGATACGAAGATTGGTGGAGGTGCAGGTAGTGTTGAAACAGGTAGGATGCAGAAGGGCTTAGACAGATTAGGAGAATGGACAAGAAAGTGACAAATGAAATGCAATGTTGGAAAAGGCATGGTCTTGCGCTTTGGTAGTAGAAATAAATGTGCAGACTATTTTCTAAATGGGGAGAAAATCCAAAAATTTGAGATGCAAAGGGACTTGGGAGTAGTTGTGCAGAACACCCTGAAAGTTAACTTGCAGATTGACTTGGTGGTGAGAAAGAGAAATGCAATGTTAGTATTCATTTCAAGTAGTCTAGAATACAAGAGCAGGGTTATGATGCTGAGGCTCTATAAGGTACTGGTGAGACCCCACCTTGAGTATTATGTACAGTTTTGGGTTCCTCATCTCAGAAGAGATGAGGAGCTGGCATTGGAGAGGGTCCAGAGGAGGTTCACAAGGATGATTTTGGGAATGAAAGGGTTCTCATACGAGGAACATTTGATGGCTCTGGGTCTGTACTCACTGGAATACAGAAGAATGAGGGGGGGGGGATCTCATTGAAACCTTTCGAATGTTGAAAGGCCTAGACAGAGTAGATATGGAAAGGATGTTCCCCATGTTGGGAAAGTCTAGGACAAGAGGCCATAGCTTTAGGATAGAGGGGTGTCCATTCAAAACAGAGATGCAAAGAAATTTATTTAGCCAAAGGGTGGTGAATTTGTGGAATTTGTTGCCATGTGCAGCTGGGGGGGCCATGTTGTTGGGTGTACTTAAGGCAGAGATTGATAGGTTCTTGATTGGACACGGCATCAAAGGTTACAGAGAGAAGGCTGGGAAATAGGGTTGAGAAGGAGAAAAAAAGGATCAGCCATGATTGAATGGCAGAGCAGTCTTGATGGGCCAGATGGCCTAATTCTGCTCCTGTCTTATGGTCTTATGGTCTTAAAACTAAACAATGTCTCTGGTTGTGTCAGGTTAACCAGAATAACCAGTGATGAACAAAAAGGCCTTGCTAGGTAGTACTGAAGGGTTAGACAGAATATTGGAGGGCTATTGAGTCTCTTCCCCCAAGCTATCAGACTCCTCAATATCCAGAGCCTGGACTGACACCTTGCCCTATTGTCCTGCTTATTATTTATTGTAATGCCTGCACTGTTCTTGTGCACTTTATGCAGTCCTGTGTAGGTCTGTAGTCTAGTGTAGCTTTCTCCGTGCTGTTTTTTTTTATTACGTAGTTCAGTCTAGTTTTTGTACTGTGTCATGTAACACTATGGTCCTGAAAAACATTGTCTCATTTTTACTGTGTACTGCACCAGCAGTTATGGTCGAAATGACAATAAAAGTAGCTTGATTTGACTTGAAAAGATTAGATTGATCCTAGATTCAGTCAAAACAGTACTAGGTGTATGTGGGGTGCCTTTCTCATGGTGAAAAGAGAATTGTCCTCCACTGTACTCTGCCCCAGAAGACATAGGTACATTGTTGATAGAAAAATGGAGATATGTGGAAAGGAAGAATTAGGGTAGGTTGTAGGGACGGCACAATATTGTGAGCTGAAGGGCCTGTACTATGCTGTAGTGTTGTATGTTCTATGCCCTATGAGTTATGCTGAGGAAGACTTCGCACAGGGAATGGTGGGTGCCAGGAGAGGGGCTGGAAGCAGATACGATAGCGATGATGAGTCACATGAAAATGCAGGGAGGGCAAGTTTTATTTGTCACGTGGATAGCGAAACCTCCTGGGAAATGAGTCTATGACCAACACAGTCCAAGGATTGTGCTGGGGGAAGGCCGCAAGTGTCAGCTTGCTTCCAGTGACAACATACTAACACTAAACGGAACGGTTTTGGACTGTGGGAGGAAACCCACGCAGTCACGGACAGAATGTACAGACTTCTTACAGATAGCGGAAAGAATCAAACCCCAGTCCCCGCACTGTGAAGCGTTACGCCAGCTGCTAGACCACGTGCAGGCAGACGGGATTAGTATGGATTGCCAGAAACATCGTCCTTGTGTTGTACTGTTCTGCTCTAAATTCAGTCTGTTCATTCTCTGTGTATTGAACAACCACCTCCAGGCCAGACAGGTTCTGACAAGATCTTAGAACTGAAAATCAAGGTGTACTGTTGAAATCAGATCTCACAGGGCTTGGTGGGTGTAGCTGCCACTGACGCAAGGCTGGAGGTTGTCAGTGGAAAGTCAGATTTTTACAAAATGAGTCACAGATTTTATTAGACGCCGTTCAGAGTCTGATAGTGTGCACAGAACTTACCGCATAAGGACTGACCACCGTAGAGCCCCATAGAGTCATTCAGGCCCTTCGGATCTCTGAGTTCATGCAGGCCATCAACCACCCATCTACACTGATCCCATTTTATCTGTTTGTTTGTTTGCTTGTTTACTTATTTATTGTTTATTTCTTTAGAGATACAGCACAGTAACAAACCCTTCCAGCCCATCGAGCCCTCACCACCCAATTGCACCCACGTGACCAATTCACTTCCTAACCCAACCTGTATGTCTTTGGAAAGTGGGAGCTTCCGGAGAGGACCCACGTGTCCACAGGGAGCACATTCTTTACAGGCAACGGTGGTGCTCTGTACACCGGGCTGCAGGGATTAAAAAGAGAGGCTGTTGGGACCAGCGGTGAGAGTCCGGCCAGTCTATGCACTGCTCCACAATGTTTACTCTGCTCTCCTCACTGCTAAGGCTGAGGCTGTGGCCTGCACTGGCTGCCCTGGGCTTTGTGCCTATGAGCACTGTGACATTTTACTCCGCTGTGTGATGAACTGAGGCCGAGGTTGCGGCCTGCACCGGATGATCCGGCTTTATGTCTATGGACCCTCCTGCATTCAAATGTTTTTATTGTTTACATGATTTGTGTTTTTCTTTTCTTTCTCTGCACATTGGGTGGTGTCTTTTTTTAATTGGGTTCTCTCAGGTTCCTTGCTTTGTGGCTGCCTGTTAAGTTGTATAATTTATACATACTTTGATCATAAATATACTTTGAACTTTGAACCTGGGTCACTGGTGTGATAGGGTTACACCAACTGCTCCTTTTCCCCACATTCTTATCAGCCCCGCCCCCACACATTACTCTATCTTATTTATTTATTTAGAGAAACAGCCCAATGAACCTGAGCCTAATCACAGGACAATTTACAATGTCCAATTAAACTACTAGTCAATATGTCTTTTGGACTGTCGGAGGAAACCAGACTGTCAGAAGGACACCTACGTGATTACTGGGAGAACGTGCAAACTCCTTACAGCAGATGCCGGATTTGAACTTTGAACTCTGATGCCCCCAATTGCAATAGAGTCATGTTGACTGTTATGCTGCTGTGGCGCCTCACCCGCTCTCTAGGGGCAATTTAGAGTGGCCAGTTAGCCCACCGTGTCTTTGGGATGTGGGAGGAAACTGAGTGCAAGGGGTTAACCCACATGGCACAGGGGGAGAATGTACGGAGCCACTGTGGAGAGTCTCTGGACAAGTTGAGAAATCGTGCCTCAGTCATTGTCTTTGCTGTCTTCGATCGTAGGATATGACAGCAACCTCTGGGTATCTTCCCCGCAGTACAATGTCAGCAGAACATAGAACAATATAGAACATAGGACACTACATCACAGTACAGGCCCTTCAGTCCACAATGTCGTGCCAAACCTTTACCATCAATCGCTAGATTCTCTCCACATGTTCCACGCGCCTACTACTCTCTGTGTAAAAAAAAGTGACCTCTGACATCTACTCTACACTTTCCTCCAATCACCTTAAAATTATGTCCCTTCGTATTAGCCATTTCCACTCTGGGAAAAAGTCCCTGTGTCTATCTATTGAGCTGATCTGGGAGTGATGGATTGTTGTCACTTATTTCCTTTGTCTGATTTGCTTTTATTTTGTTTTCTTTACAAAAGCAGGGAATTATTACAAAAATCTATCAGGAGGTTCTATGGAACTGGGAAGATTTCCGAGAGGAATTCCAAAGAACTTTATTAGTACACATTCATACTTTGAACTCCGTGGTTTCGGCCTCCTGTAAAGAATTCCAGTGTAGCTGGAGGGAAATTCCCTGTTTCTAGACACCACAGAATTCACAAATAGCAGATACTTCCTGGTCTTGTTAAAGATAATTGGAGATTGTTGCAATCAGTTTTCAGAAAATAAAACCATACTGATACTTTGTGGCCGGTGAAACCAATCATGTAACCATATAACAATTACAGCACCGAAACAGGCCATCTTAGAAACATAGAAACATAGAAAATAGGTGCAGGAGTAGGCCATTCGGCCCTTCTAGTCTGGGCCGAACACTTACTCTCACCTAGTCCCACCGACCTGCACTCAGCCCATAACCCTCCATTCCTTTCCTGTCCATATACCTATCCAGCAAACATGAGGAAATCTGCAGATGCTGGAAATTCAAACAACACACACAAAAAGCTGGTGGAACACAGCAGGCCAGGCAGCATCTATAAGGCGAAGTACTGTCGAATTTTCGGGTCGAGACACTTCGTCAGGACTAACTGAAAGGAAAGATACTAAGAGATTTGAAAGTAGTGGGGGGAAAGGGAAATGCGAAATGATAGGAGAAGACCAGAGGGGGTGGGATGAATCTAAGAGCTGGAAAGGTGATTAGCGAAAGTGATACGGAGCTGGAGAAGAGAAAGGATCATGAGATGGGAGGCCTCGGGAGAAAGAAAGGGGGAGGGGAGCACCAGAGGGAGATGGAGAACAGGCAGGGTGATGGGCAGAGAGAGAGAAAAAAAACAAACAACTAAATATGTCAGGGATGGGGTAAGAAGGGGAGGAGGGGCATTAATGGAAGTTAGAGAAGTCAATGTTCATGCCATCAGGTTGGAGGCTACCCAGCCGGTATATAAGGTGTTGTTCCTCCAACCTGAGTGTGGCTTCATCTTGACAGTAGAGGAGGCCATGGATAGACATATCAGAATGGGAATGGAACGTGGAATTAAAATGTGTGGCCACTGGGACATCCTGCTTTCTCTGGCGGACAGAGCGTAGGTGTTCAGTGAAACGGTCTCCCAGTCTGCATCGGGTCTCACCAATATATAAAAGGC
Source organism: Hemitrygon akajei (assembly GCF_048418815.1). Lineage (NCBI taxonomy): Eukaryota > Metazoa > Chordata > Chondrichthyes > Myliobatiformes > Dasyatidae > Hemitrygon > Hemitrygon akajei. Next base: position 4,771,078 of record NC_133129.1, read on the forward strand.
CACACCAGTAGCACCTGGCGCAGCATACCACACCAGCCCACTCACAGGTGAAGTGTCGCCTCACCTGGAAGGACTGTCTGGGGCCCTGAATGGTGGTGAGGGAGGAAGTGTAAGGGCAGGTGTAGCACTTGTTCCGTTTACAAGGATAAGTGCCAGGAGGGAGATCAGTGGGAAGGGATGGGGGGGGGAACAAGTGGACAAGGGAGTCGTGTAGGGAGCAATCCCTGTGGAAAGCAGAAAGGGGGGGGGGAGGGAAAGATGTGCTTGGTAGTAGGATCCTGTTGGAGGTGGCGGAAGTTACAGAGAATTATATGTTGGACCTGGAGGCTGGTGGGGTGGTAGGTGAGGACAAGGGGAAACCTATCCCGAGTGCGGTGGGTTCAATCATCAATCACCTTTCCAGCTCTTAGCTTCATCCCAACCCCCTCCGGTCTTCTCCTATCATTTCGCATTTCCCCCTCTGCCCACTACTTTCAAATCTCTTAGTACCTTTCCTTTCGGTTAGTCCTGACAAAGGGTCTCGGCCCAAAACGTCGACAGTGCTTCTTCCTATAGATGCTGCCTGGCCTGCTGTGTTCCACCAACATTTTGGTGTGTTGTTCATATACCTATCCAATTTGTTTTTAAATGACAATATCAAACCTGCCTCGACCACTTCTACTGGAAGTTCATTTCACACAGCTACCACTCTCTGAGTAAAGAAGTTCCCCCTCGTGTTACCCCTAAACTTTTGCCCCCTAGCTCTCAACTCATGTCCTCTTGTTTGAATCTCCCCTACTCTCAATGGAAAAAGCCTATCCACATCAACTCTATCTATCCCCCTCATAATTTTAAATACCTCTATCGTCCCCCCTCAATGTTCTACACTCCAAAGAATAAAGACCTAACTTGTTCAACCTTTCTCTGTAACTTAGGTGCTGAAACCCAGGTAACGTTTTAATAAATCTCCTCTGAACTCTCTCTATTTTGTTGACATCTTTCCTATAATTTGGTGACCAGAACTGTACACAATACTCCGAATTTGGCCTTACTAATGCCTTGTACAATTTTAACATTACATCCCAACTCTTATACTCAATGCTCTGATTTATAAAGGCCAGCATACCAAAAGCTTTCTTCACCACCCTATCCACATGAGATTCCACCTTCAGGGAACTATGCACCATTATTCCTAGATCACTCTGTTCTACTGCATTCTTCAATGCCCTACCGTTTACCATGTATGTCCTATTTTGATTAGTCCTACCAAAATGTAGCACCTCACACTTAGCAGCATTAAACTCCATCTGCCATCATTCAGCCCACTCTTCTAACTGGTCTGAATTTCTCTGCAAGCTTTGAAAACCTACTTCATTATCCACAATGCCACCTATCTTAGTATCATCTGTATACTATGTATCATCTGGATACAATGGAACCACATGAGCAATACGCCAATCCTCCGGCACCATCCCCGTTTCTAATGAAATTTGAAATATTTCTGTCAGAGCCCCTATTATTTCTACACGAACTTCCCTCAAGGTCTTAGAGAATATCCTGTCAGGACCCAGAGACCTATCCACTTTTATATTCCTTGAAAGCATCAGCACTTCCTCTTCTTTAATTATCATAGTTTCCATAACTTCCCTACTTGTTTCCCTTACCTTATTCAATTCAATATCCTTCACCTTAGTGAATACTGAAGAAAAGAAATTGTTCAAAATTTCCCCCATCTCTTTTGGCTCTACACATATCTGTCCACTCTGATTCTCTAAGAGATCAATCTTATCCCTCACTATCCTTTTGCTATTAATATAACTGTAGAAACCCTTTGGATTTATTTTCACCTTACTTGCCAAAGCAACCTTGTATCTTCTTTAAGCTTTTCTAATTTCTTTCTTAAGATTATTTTTACATTCTTTATATTCCTCGAGCACCTCGTTCACTCCATACTGCCTATATTTATTGTAGATCTCTCTCTTTTTCTGAACCAAGTTTCCAAATTCCCTTGGAAACCATGGCTCTCTCAAACTTTTAACTTTTCCTTTCAACCTAACATAAACATGAAGATTCTGTACCCTCAAAATTTCACCTTTAAATGACCTCCATTTCTCTATTACATCCTTCCCATAAAACATATTGTCCCAATCCACACCTTCTAAATCCTTCTAAATCCTCAAAGTTAGCCTTTCTCCAATCAAAAATCTCAACCCTGGGTCCAGTCCTATCCTTTTCCATAATTATACTGAAACTAATGGCATTGTGATCACTGGACCCGAAGTGCTCCCCAACACATACCTCCCTAGCAGGAGATCCAACACTGCCCCTTCTCTAGTTGATACCTCTATGTATTGCTGCAAAAAACTACCCTGCACACATTTTACAAACTCCAAACCATCCAACCCTTTTACAGTACAGGCTTCCCAGCCTATGTGTAGAAAATTAAAATCTCCCACAATCACAACCCTGTGCTTACTGCAAATATCTGCTATCTTCTTACAAATTTGCTCCTCCAATTCTCGCTCCTCATTAGGTGGTCTATAATACACCCCTATAAGTGTTACTACACCCTTCCCATTCCTCAATTCTACCCAAATAGTATCCCTAGATGAGCCCTCTAATTTATCCTGTCCAAGCACCGCTGTAATATTTTCTCTGTCAAGCAATGCAACACCTCCCCCTCTTGCCCCTCCGATTCTATCACACCTGAAGCAATGATATCCAGGAATATTTAGTTGCCAATCACACCCCTCCTGCAATCATGTTTTCACTAACTGCTACAACATCATATTTCCAGGTATCAATCCATGCTCTAAGCTCATCCACCTTTCTTACAATGCTCCTAGCATTAAAATAAATGCATTTAAGAAATTCTCCACCTCTTACTCTCTGTTTATGTCTAACAGTGCAAACAACTTTACTGTCTTCTTTTTCTTCCTTCTCCCATACATCTGTTCCTACACTCTGGTTCCCCTCCCCCCTTGTATCTAGTTTAAATCCACTGGAACCTCTCTAACAAGCCTACCTGCAAGAATATTTGTCCCCCTCCAGTTCAGATGTAAACTGTCCCGCCGGAATAGGTCCCACCTTCCCTGGAAAACTGCCCAATTATCTATAAATCTGAAGCCCTCCCTCCTGCACCATGTCTTCAGCCATGTGTTGATCTGCACTATCTTACTATTTCTAAACCCACCTGCACGTGGCACTGGTAGCAATCCTGAGATTGCTATACTGGAGGTCCTGTCCTTCAACTTGGCGTCTAGCTCCCTAAACTCACCTTTCAGGACCTCCTCACTCTTCCTACCCACATCATTTGTCCCTACATGGACCAATCATTGGGTGTGAGATCACACACAAAATGCTGGAGGAACTCAGCAGGCCAGGCAGCACCTATGGGCAAAAGCACAGTCAATGTTTCAGGCTGAGATCCTTCAGCAGGGTGTGAGATGTTTTGATTCTGTGCTTTTTAAACTACGTGGGAAAAGACAAAAGAGATTGGGGATTTTTAAAAGAGAGAAATACTCATAAAATGCTGGAGGAACTCAGCAGGCCAGGCAGCATATGGAAAAGAGTAAAACGCTGAAGTTTCCTTCATCCTGATGAAGGGTCTCAGCCTGAAATGTCCACTGCTTATCCTATTCCAGAGATGCTGCCTGACCTGCTGAGTTCCTCCAGCATTTTGTGTGTATTATTTTGATTTCCAACACCTGCAGATTTTCTCTTGTTCTTAAAAGAGATTTGCTTCATTTGTCACTTATACATTGAAACAAACAATGAAATATATCAAATAAAAATCAGCGAGGATAATGCTGGTGCCCGCAAGTGTGCACATGGGTTTCCTCTGGGCCCACTGCGGTTTCCTCCCATGTTCCAAAGACGTTCAGATCAGCGTTAGTACACTGTGGGCATGCTATGTTGGTATAAATTTATAAAGTATGTGATGATGGCAACTGACACTGTGGTGAATTGTTTATGGTTGAACAAATATGAAACATCATGAGAGAGAGCTTCTGGATTCTTTTCTGAGAGAGGCAACACCTTATCAGCCTCCAACCTAATGGCACAAACATTGATTTCTCCTTACGGCAAAAAAATGTTTCACTCCCCCCTCCCCTCTTCTCTATTGCCCACTCTGGCCTCTTAGCTCTTCTCACCTGCTCCTGAGTCCCTCCTCTTTCCCTTTCCCCCACGGTCCACACTCCTCTCCTATCAGCTTCCTTCCTCTCCAGCCCTTCATCTTTCCCACCCACCTGGCTTCATCCATCACCTTCCAGCTGGCCTCCTTCCCCTGCCCCTCCCCATCTTTTTATTCTGGTATCTTCTCCCCTTCCTTTCCAGTCCCGAGAAAAGGGTCTCAGTCTGAAACAGCGACTGTTTATTCATTTGCACAGATGCTGCCGGACCTGCTATGTTCCTCCAGCATTGTGTGTGTGTCGCTCTCTCCTGTGTCAATAAAGACTTTGATATTTCCCATTTACAGCTTCTGTGTGGCTCAGCTTCAGTCGGTCACAACTGTCTGGAGTTTGACATTCAGATTCAGATTCATCTGATTTAATTGTCACACGTACACTGAAACATACAGTGAAATGAGCTAACGACAGCTCAGTCCAAGGATACGCTGGGGGTAGCTCAAACGTTTCACCGCGCTTCTGGCACCTATGTAGCAAGCCCACAAGTTACCAACCCGAACGGTACGTCTTTGGCATGTGGAATGCCGCAGTCATGGGGGGAGTGTACAAACTCCTCACTGACAGCAGCAGCAATTGAACCACTGGCATTCTGAAGTGTCACGCTAACTGCTACACTATCATGTCACCCCGATTTTATTCCGCAGTTTATAGTAATTTCAAGTGTTTGCACTATGGAACAACAGATTTCACGCTATCTACACTGAGTGGCCACTGTATTAGGTACACCTGTACCCCTGCTCATTAATGCAAATATCTAATCAGCCAATCATGTGGCAGCATCTCAATGCATAAAATGCATGCAGACGTGGTCAAGAGGTTCAGTTGTTGTTCAGACCAAACATCAGAATGAGGAAGAGATGTAAAGGATAGGCAGATGATAGAGAAGGGACGCGCTCAGATGGAAGGTTTGGGATGCATCTATTTTACCGCAAGGAGAGTTGTGAGCAAAGCGGATGAGATTAGAGCGTGGATCAATACTTGGAGCTATGATGTGGTGGCCATTACAGAGACTTGGAGGCTCAGGGACAGGAATGGTTACTTCAAGTGCCGGGTTTTGGATGTTTCAGAAAGGGCAGGGAGGGAGGCAAAAGAGGTGGGGGTGTGGCACTGTTCATCAGAGATAGTGTCACGGCTGCAGAAAAGGAGGAAGTCATGGAGAGATTCTCTACAGAGTCTCGGTGGGTGGAGGTTAGGAACAGGAAGGGGTCAATAACTTTACTGGGTGCTTTTATAGGCTGCCCAGTAGTAACGGGGACATCGAGGAGCAGATAGGGAAACAGATCCTGGAAAGGTGTAATAATAACAGAGCTGTCATGATGGGAGATTTTAATTTCCCAAATATCGATTGGCATCTCCCTAGAGCAAAGGGTTTAGATAGAGTGGAGTTTGTTAGGTGTGTTCAGGAAGGTTTCTTAACACAATATGTAGATAAGCCTACAAGAGGAGAGGCTGTACTTGATTTGGTATTGTGAAATGAACCTGGTCAGGTGTCAGATCTCTCAGTGGGAGAGAATTTTGGAGATAGTGATCATAAATCTGTCTCCCTTACAATAGCTTTGGACAGAGATAGGAACAGACAAGTTAGAGAAGTGTTTAACTGCAGTAAGGAGAATTATGAGGCTGTCAGGCAGGAAATTGGAGGCTTAAACTGGAAGCAGATGTTCTCAGGGAAAAGTACGAAAGAAATGTGGCAAATATTCAGGGGATATTTGCGTGGAGTTCTGTATAGGTACACTCCAATGAGACAGGGTAGTTATGGTAGGGTACAGGAACCATGGTGTACAAAGGCTGTAATAAATCTAGTCAAGAAGAAAAGAAAAGCTTACAAAAGGTTCAGAGAGCTAGGGAATATTAGAGATCTAGAAGATTATAAGGCTGACAGGAAGGAGTTTAAGAAGGAAATTAGGAGAGCCAGAAGGGGCCATGAGAAGGCCTTGGCAGACAGGATTAAGGAAAACCCCAAGGCATTTTACAAGTATGTGAAGAGCAAGATAATAAGACATGAAAGACTAGGAACTATCAAGTGTGACAGTGGAAAAGTGTGCATGGAACTGGAGGAGATAGCAGGGGTACTTAATGAATGCTTTGCTTCAGTATTCACTCTGGAAAAGGATCTTGGTGATTGCAGTGACGTCTTGCAATGGACTGAAAAGCTTGAGCATGTAGACATTAAGGAAGAGGATGTGCTGGAGCTTTTGGAAAGCATCAAGTTGGATAAGTCACTGGGACTGGATGAGATGTACCCCAGGCTACTGTAGGAGGCGAGAGAGGAGATTTCTGAGCCTCTGACAATGATCTTTGCATCATCAATGGGGACAGGAGAGGTTCCAAAGGATTGGAGGGTTGCGAATGTTGTTCCTTTATTCAAAAAAGGGAGTAGAGATAGTCCAGGAAATTATAGATTATTGAGCCTTACCTCAGTGGTTGGTAAGTTGATGGAGAAGATCCTGAGAGGCAGCAATTATGAACATTTGGAGAAGTATAATATGATTAGGAGTAGTCAGCATAGCTTTGTCAAAGGCAGGTCGTGCCTTACGAGCCTGATTGAATTTTTTGAGGATGTGACTAAACACATTGATGAAGGAAGAGCAGTAGATGTAGTGTATATGGATTTCAGCAAGGCATTTGATAAGGTACCCCATGCAAGGCTTATTGAGAAAGTAAGGAGGCATGGAATCCAAGGGGACATTGCTTTGTGGATCCAGAACTGGCTTGCCCACAGAAGGCAAAGAGTGGTTGTAGACGGGTTATATTCAGCATGGAGGTTGGTGACCAGTGGTGTGACTCAGGGATCTGTTCTGGGACCCTTACTCTTTGTGATTTTTATAAATGACCTGGATGAGGAAGTGGAGGGATGGGTTAGTATGTTTTCTGATGACACAAAGGTTGGAGGTGTTGTGGATAGTGTGGAGGGCTGTCAGAGGTTACAGCGAGACATTGATAGCATGCAAAAACTGGGCTGATAAGTGGCAGATGAAGTTCAACCCAGATAAGTGTGAGGTGGTTCATTTTGGTAGGTCAAATATGATGGCAGAATATAGTATTAATGGTAAGACTCTTGACAGTGTGGAGGATCAGAGGGATCTTGGGTCTGAGTCCATAGGACGCTCAAAGCAGCTGCGCAGGTTGACTCTGTGGTTAAGAAGGCATATGGTGTACTGGCCTTCACTAATCGTGGAATTGAATTTTGGAACCAAGAGGTAATGTTGCAGCTATATAGGATCCTGGTCAGACCCCACTTGGAGTACTGTGCTCAGTTCTGGTCACCTCACTACAGGAAGGATGTGGAAGCCATAGAAAAGGTGCAGAGGAGATTTACAAGGACGTTGCCTGGATTGGGGAGCATGCCTTATGAGAACAGGTTGAGTGAACTTGGCTTTTTTCTCCTTGGAGCAACGGAGGATGAGAGGTGACCTGATAGAGGTGTATAAGATGATGAGAGGCATTGATCGTGTGGATAATCAGAGGCTTTTTCCCAGGGCTGAAATGGTTGCCACAAGAGGACACAGGTTTAAGGTGCTGGGGAGTAGGTACAGAGGAGATATCAGGGGTATGTTTTTTAATCAGAGAGTGGTGAGTGCGTGGAATGGGCTGCTGGCAATGGTGGTGGAGGTGGATACAATAGGGTCTTTTAAGAGACTTTTGATAGGTACATGGAGCTTAGTGAAATAGAGGGCGATTGGTAAGCCTAGTAATTTCTAAGGTAGGGACATGTTCGGCACAACTTTGTGGACCGAAAGACCTGTATTGTGCTGTTGGATTTTCTATGTTTCTAACTGATTTTGACTATGGATTGATTTTTGGTGCTAGACAGGGTGGTTTGAGCATCAGAAACTGCTGTCTCCTGGGATGTTCCCACACACCAGTCTCTGGAGTTTACAGAGAATGGTGTAGAAAACAAAAAGCATCCAGTGAGTGGCAGTTCTGTGGGTGAAAACGCCTCGCTAACGAGGGAGGTCAGAGGAGAGTGGCCAGACTGGATCAAGCTGACAGGAAGGCGACAGTAACTCAGATAACCACAGGTTACAACAGTGGTGTGCAGAAGGGCATCTCTGAACACACGACACATAGAAGCTGGAAATGATGGACTGCAGCAGCAGAAGACCACGAACATACACTGAGTGACCTCTTATTAGCACAAGAGGTACCTAATAAAATGGCCACTGACTGCACAGGGCTGTAATAATTAACGTGAGTCAGAATTTGAATCTGATTCTGTGATGCGACTTTCAGGAATCACTTCAATAAATGCTGTCCTTGCCATTGACATTTAGATTCTGAAAAATAAATTAAGAACCCTCCATGGTTTCTGCTTCTATTTCTGATGTGTATCAGAACATTTCACAACTGATCAATACACTGCCTGCCCTCTGGCGCTAACTTCAGCACTATTATCTCCAGAGGCTGATGCCCAGCATTCCTTTTAATGAACAATTGATATTATAATTGGTTTACACGGCTCCGCAGAGAGCCAACCTGTGGGGGGAGATCGATTCGTGCCAAACACACTTTGGCAATGCTTGTTAATGCTTGGGTGGTGCAGAGGCAGAGACAGAAGAGAAGCTGCTTCACTGCTCCAGGTATGATCCCTACCTCCAGCGTTGTCTGTGTGTAGTCTGCACGCTCTCCCTGTGACCTCCGCTGGATTCCCTTTGGTACATAGACCAGTACAGCAGGCACAGGCCCTTCAGCCCACAATGTTGTGCCAACCCTTTGACCTACTCTGATCAAGTTAACCCTTCCTCCTCCATTGCCCTCCATTTCTCTATCATGCAGTTTCTTAAACATCTACATTGTATCTGCCTCTACCACCACCCCTGGTGGGGCGTTCCACACAGCCACCACTCTCTGGGTGAAAAAAAGGACCTCTGACATACCCTCTATACTTTCCTCCAATCACCTTAAAATTACATATGCTCATATTAGTCATTTCCACCCCGGGAAAAGTCTCTGGCTGTCCATTTGATCTATGCCTCTAATCATCTTGTATACCTCTATCAAGCCACCTCTCATCCTCCTTTGCTTCACAGAGAAAAGCCTAAGCTCACTCAACCTATCCTCGTAAGACATAAACACAAATAATTCTGCTGATATGAGACTATATAAAACAATTGTAAGGCCTTACTCGGAATATTATGAAAAGTTTGGGGCCCATTATCTTGGAAAAGACATGCTGAAACTGGTGTGGATTCAAAGGAGGTTTACGAAAATGATTCTAGTATTAAACAGCGGTTTACGAAAATGATTCCAGGATTGAACAGCTTGTCATGTGAAAAGCATTTGATAGCTCTGGGCCTTTATTCACTGGAATTCAGAAGAATGAGGGGTGATGCATTGAAACCTATTCAAGGGTGGAATTGGATTTGGAGAGGTTGTTTCCTGTCATGGGAGACTCTAAGACCAGAGGACACAAACACAAACTAGACAGGCATCCTTTTAGAATGGAGATAGCCAGAGAGTGGTGAATCTGTGGAATTCTTTGCCTCAGGCAGCTGTGGATGCCAAGTCTTTATTATATTTAAGGTAGAGGTTGATAAATGCTTGATTTGACAGGACGTGAAGGCAGGAGATGGGAGCTGAGAGGAAAATTGGATCAGCTACGATAAGACATAAGACACAGGAGCAGAATCAGGCCATTCCGCCCATTGAGTAGATTCCACCATCCATATAACCATGTAACAATTACAGCACGGAAACAGGCCATCTCGGCCCTTCTAGTCCGTGCCGAACACTTACTCTCACCTAGTCCCACCAACCTGCACTCAGCCCATAAACCTCCATTCCTTTCCTGTCTATATACCTATCAAATTTTACTTTAAATGACAATACTAAATCTGCCTCTACCACTTCTACTGGAAGTTCGTTCCACACAGCTACCACTCTCTGAGTAAAGAAGTTCCCCCTCCTGTTACCCCTAAACTTTTGCCCCTTAACTCTCAACTCATGTCCTCTTGTTTGAATCTCCCCTACTCTCAATGGAAAAAGCTTATCCATGTCAACTCTATCTATCCCCCTCATAATTTTAAATACCTCTATCGTCCCCCCTCAACGTTCTACACTCCAAAGAATAAAGACCTAACTTGTTCAACCTTTCACTGTAACTTAGGTGCTGAACCCAGGTAACGTTTTAATAAATCTCCTCTGTACTCTCTCTATTTTGTTGACATCTTTCCTATAATTTGGTGACCAGAACTGTACACAATACTCCGAATTTGGCCTCACCAATGCCTTGTACAATTTTAACATTACATCCCAACTCCTATACTCAATGCTCTGATTTATAAAGGCCAGCATACCAAAAGCTTTCTTTACCACCCTATCCACATGAGATTCTACCTTCAGGGAACTATGCACCATTATTCTAGATCACTCTGTTCTACTGCATTCTTCAATGTCATACCATTTACCATGTATGTCCTATTTTGATTAGTCCTACCAAAATGTAGCACATCACACTTATCAGCATTAAACTCCATCTGCCATCTTTCAGCCCACTCTTCTAACTGGCCTAACTCTCTTTGCAAACTTTGAAAACCTACTTCATTATCCACAACGCCACCTACCTTAGTATCATCTGCATAGTTACTAATCCAATTTACCACCCCATCATCCAGATCATTAATGTATATGACAAACAACATTGGACCCAGTACAGATCCCTAAGGCACACCACTAGTCACCGGCCTCCAACCTGACAAACAGTTATCCACCACTACTCTCTGGCTTCTCCCATCTAGCCACTGTTGAATCCATTTTACTACTTCAATATTAATACCTAACGATTGAACATTTCTAACTAACCTTCCGTATTGAACCTTGTCAAAGGCCTTACTGAAGTCCATATAGACAACATCCACTGCTTTACCCTTGTCAACTTTCCTCGTAACCTCTTCAAAAAATTCAATAAGATTTGTCAAACATGACCTTCCACACACAAATCCATGTTGACTGTTCCTAATCAGACCCTGTCTATCCAGATAATTATATATACTATCTCTAAGAATCTTTCCATTAATTTACCCACCACTGACATCAAACTGACAGGCCTATAATTGCTAGGTTTACTCTTAGAACCCTTTTTAAACAAAGGAACAACATGAGCAATATGCCAATCCTCCGGCACCATCCACGTTTCTAATGACATTTGAAATATTACTGTCAGAGCCCTGCTGTTTCTACACTAATTTCCCTCAAGGTCCTAGGGATATTCTGTCAGGATCCGGAGATTTATCCACTTTTATATTCCTTAAAAGCACCAGTACTTTCTCTTCTTTAATCATCATAGTTTCCATAACTTCCCTACTTGTTTCCCTTACCTTACACAATTCAATATCCTTCTCCTTAGTGAATACCGAAGAAGTGAAATTGTTCAAAATCTCCCCCATCTCTTTCGGCTACGCACATAGCTGTCCACTCTGATTCTCTAAGGGATCAATTTTATCCCTCACTAGAAACCCTTTGAATTTATTTTCACCTTACTTGCCAAAGCAACCTTGTATCTTCTTTTAGCTTTTCTAATTTCTTTTTTAAGATTCTTTTTACATTCTTTATATTCCTCGAGCACCTCATTTACTCCTTTATTGTAGAACTCTGTCACCTGACCTATTTCATTCCCTAACAGGAGATCCAACACTGCCCTTTCTCTAGTTGGTACCTCTATGTATTGCTGCAAAAAACTATCCTGCACACATTTTACAAACTCCAAACTATTCAGCCATTTTACAGAATGGGCTTCCTAGTCTATGTGTGAAAAATTAAAATCTCCCACAATCACAACCCTGTGCTTACTACAAATATCTGCTATCTCCTTACAAATTTGCTCCTCCAATTCTTGCTCCCCATTAGGTGGTCTATAATACACCCCTATAAGTGTTGCTACACCTTTCCCATTCCTCAATTTCACCCAAATAGACTCCCTAGATGAGTCCTCTAATCTATCCTGTCAAAGCACCACTGTAATATTTTCTCGGACAAGCAATGCAACACCTCCCCTTCTTGCCCCTCTGATTCTATCACACCTGAAGCAACGAAATCCAGGAATAATTAGTTGCCAATCACACCCCTCCTGCAATCATGTTTCACTAATAGCTACAACATCATATTTCCAGGTATCAATCCATGCTCTAAGCTCATCCACCTTTCTTACAATGCTCCTAGCATTAAAATAAATGCATTTAAGAAACTCTCCACCTCTTCCTTTCTGTTTATCCTTAACGGTGCAAACAACTTTACTATCTTCTTTTTCTTCCTTCTCCCCTACATCTTCGGTCTGAGCGCTCCCCTTCTCTATCACCTGCCTCTCCTCCCTCACACACTGTCTACAAGCTTTCTCTATTTGTGAACTAACCTCCTCTCTCCTAGACTCTTCAATTTGATTCCCACTCCCCCCCAACCATTCTATTTTAAAGTCTTCCCAGTAGCCTTAGCAAATCTCCCCACCAGGATATTGGTCCCCCTAGGATTCAAGTGCAACTCGTCCTTTTTGTACAGGTCACACTGTAACAAAAGAGTTCCCAGTGATCCAGAAACTTGAATCCCTGCCCCCTGTTCCAATCCCTCAGCCACGCATTTATCCTCCACCTCATTCCATTCCTACTCTCACTGTCACGTGGCACAGGCAGTAATCCTGAGATTACTACCTTTGTGGTCCTTCTTCTCAACTGCCTTCCTAACTCCCTATATTGTCCTTTCAGGACCTCTTCCCTTTTCCTACCTATGTCATTGGTACCTATATGTACCATGACCTCTGGCTCCTCACCCTCCCACTTCAGGACATCTTGGATGCGATCAGAAACATCCTGGACCCTGGCACCAGGGAGGCAAACTATCATCCAAGTCTCCTGACTACGTCCACAGAATCGCCTATCTGACCCCCTAACTATCGAGTCCCCTATTACTACTGCCTTCCTCTTCCTTTCTCTACCCTTCTGAGCTACAGGGCCAGACTCTGTGCTAGAGGCACGGTCACTGTTGCTTTCCTCAAGTAGGCCGACACCCCCCCCCCCCCCCCAACAGTCCTCAAACAGGAGTACTTATTGTCAAGGGGTACAGCCACTGGGGTACTCTCTAGTACCTGACTCTTCCCCTTCCCTCTCCTAACTATGACCCACTTGTCTGCCTCTCGTGGCCCTGGTGTGACCACCTGCCTATAATTGCTCTCTATCAACTCCTCACTCTCCCTGACCAGACGAAGGTCATCGAGCTGCAGCTCCAGTTCCCTAACACAGTCCCTTAGGTGCTGCAGCTCGGCGAACCTGGTGCAGATATGGATGTCCGGGAGGCTAGGAGACTCCAGGACCTCCCACATCCGACACCGAGAACAACAAGTTGCCCTCACACTCATACTTCCCCCTTTCCTCAAATAACAGGAAAAATTGAAAACTAAACCTACCTTGCCTCTCCCGTTTCCGCCTAATCCTGTTGAGCCAAAGCCCTTAAGCCTTCACTCTGCTCCCGGTTCACTCCACTGTCCACTGTATAAGGCTGTGTCCTTTTTAAATCTTCCCCGTTTCACTGCCCGACGTCACACGTCTGCGCAGTCCCGACTCTCTTAACCCCAATGAGAAGAAAAAATCAAAATGGCTCCCGCCACTCTCCAATTCTGATCCTCTGACTTCCTTCTCCAAATTCAGGATAGTAAAGTTGTTTGCACCGTTAGTGATAAACAGAGAGGAAGAGGAGGAGAATTTCTTAAATGCATTTATTTTAATGCGAGGAGCATTATAAGAAAGGTGGATGAGCTTAGAGCATGGATTGATACCTGGAAATATGATGTAGTAGCTATTAGTGAAACATGGTTGCAGGAGGGGTGTGATTGGCAACTAATTATTCCTGGATTTAGTTGCTTCAGGTGTGATAGAATCGGAGGGGCAAGAGGGGGAGGTGTTGCGTTGCTTGTCAGAGAAAATATTACAGCGGTGCTTGGACAGGATAGATTAGAGGGCTCATCTAGGGATACTATTTGGGTGGAATTGAGGAATGGGAAAGGTGTAGTAACACTCATAGGGGTGTATTATAGACCACCTAATGGGGAGCAAGAATTGGAGGAGCAAATTTGTAAGGAGATAGCAGATATTTGTAGTAAGCACAAGGTTGTGATTGTGGGAGATTTTAATTTTCCACACATAGACTGGGAAGCCCATACTGTAAAAGGGTTGGATGGTTTGGAGTTTGTAAAATGTGTACAGAATAGTTTTTTGCAGCAATACATTGAGGTACCAACTAGAGAAGGGGCAGTGTTGGATCTCCTGTTAGGGAATAAGATAGGTCAGGTGATGGAGGTATGTGTTGGGGAGCACTTCGGGTCCAGTGATCACAATGCCATTAGTTTCAATATAATTATGAAGAAAGATAGGTCTGGACCCAGGGTTGATAATTTTGATTGGAGAAAGGCTAACTTTGAGGAGATGCAAAAGGATTTAGAAGGAGTGGATTGGGACAATTTGTTTTATGGGAAGAATGTAATAGAGAAATGGAGGTCATTTAAAGGTGAAATTTTGAGGGTACAGAATCTTTATGTTCCTGTTAGGTTGAAAGGAAAGGTTTAAGGTTTGAGAGAGCCATGATTTTCAAAGGATATTGGAAACTTAGTTCGGAACAAGAGAAAGATTTGCAATAAATATAGGCAGCATGAAGTAAATGAGGTGCTCGAGGAATATAAAGAATGTAAAAATAATCTTAAGAAAGAAATTAGAAAAAATAAAAGAAGATACGAGGTTGCTTTGGCAAGTAAGGTGAAAATAAATTCAAAGAGTTTCTACAGTTATATTAATAGCAAAAGGATAGTGAGGGATAAAACTGGTCCCTTAGAGAATCAGAGTGGACAGCTATGTGCGTCGTCAAAAGAGATGGGGGAGATTTTGAACAATTTCATTTCTTCGGTATTCACTAAGGAGAAGGATATTGAATTGTGTAAGGTAAGGCAAACAAGTAGGGAAGTTATGGAAACTATGATGATTAAAGAAGAGAAAGTACTGGTGCTTTTAAGGAATATAAAAGTGGATAAATCTCCGGATCCTGACAGAATATCCCTAGGACCTTGAGGGAAGTTAATGTAGAAACAGCAGGGGCTCTGACAGTAATATTTCAAATGTCATTAGAAACGGGGATGGTGCCGGAGGATTGGCATATTGCTCATGTGGTTCCATTGTTTAAAAAGGGTTCTAAGAGTAAACCTAGCAATTATAGGCCTGTCAGTTTGATGTCAGTGGTGGGTCAATTAATGGAAAGATTCTTAGAGATGGTATATATAATTATCTGGATAGACAGGGTCTGATTAGGAACAGTCAGCATGGATTTGTGGGTGGAAGGTCACGTTTGACAAATCTTATTGAATTTTTTGAAGAGGTTACTAGAAAAGTTGACGAGGGTAGAGAAGTGGATGTTGTCTATATGGACTTCAGTAAGACCTTTGACAAGGTTCCACATGGAAGGTTAGTTAGGAAGGTTCAATCATTAGGTATTAATATTGAAGTAGTAAAATGGATTCAACAGTGGCTGGATGGGAGATGCCAGAGAGTAGTGGTGGATAACTGTTTGTCAGGTTGGAGGCCGGTGACTAGTGGTGTGCCTCAGGGATCTGTACTGGGTCCAATGTTGTTTGTCATATACATTAATTATCTGGATGATGGGGTGGTAAATTGGATTAGTAAGTATGCAGATGATACTAAGGTAGGTGGCGTTGTGGATAATGAAGTAGATTTTCAAAGCTTGCAGAGAGATTTAGGCCAATTAGAAGGGTGGGCTGAAAGATGGAGTTTAATGGTGATAAGTGTGAGGTGCTACAATTTGGTAGGAATAATCAAAATAGGACATACATGGCAAATGGTAGGGCATTGAAGAATGCAGTAGAACAGAGTGATCTAGGAATAATGGTGCATAGTTCCCTGAAGGTGGAATCTCATGTGGATAGATAGGGTGGTAAAGAAAGCTTTTGGTATTGTTACGTACCCGTGACACGTGACAGTGGTGTACTTGTGACGTGACAGTGGTGTTGAAGCTAAACTGGACTTAAGGTAGTGGTCTTGTGATGGTGGAGTGACATCATTTTCCCACCAGTAGAGATCATGTGACAGGTTTTTTTTACAGGGTATAAAAGGAGGACCCCTCCCTGTGAGGAGGGGCAGTTCGTGGCTGGATTTGCCATTTTGACTTCATGCCACTGCGTGGTACAATATTATGATGCAGTTTTGTTGAAAGATGGAGTCTTATTTAATGCCTAAAGTTTAAAAGGTCATTGCCGGCAGGTTCTTTATAATACTGCCAGTTGAGAATCAGTGGAGAGTGAAGATCGGAGTTCGGGAGTTAAAAGATCGAGGAAAGTCGATTTCGACGGTGAAACAGGTTCAACCTTGTTTGATCCTCATTCTGAAGGAATTCGTTGGCTGTCCCTGTGGTAACCCCTGTGAATAGCAGAAAGGGTTGGGAACAGTTTTGTGAAGGAATGGTCAGTGCTTTTAAGCCATTCCATTTCCATCTTCGTAAATTCTTCGGTGAAAAGTATAGTTCAACTGGGAACTGCAACAACACAACGTGAAAGAGAATTTAAATCATCTAAAAAGTCTCTCCTTTAATGGACTGTAAGCATTTTGAACTTTTGCAATACTACTTTGAAGAACTGTTTTTGCAACATCGCTTTAAGAACTGTTTAAGCTTCATTGCTTTAAGAACTGTTTAAGCTGCCGCACAGCAGCTGATTTCTGGTTACGTTAGTGATTTGTTTACTTTTGGGGGTTTGTTTTTCAGTGTTTAATAAACGTTTTGTTTGTTATAAAAAACCCTGCCTCACTCATATATTTATAGTTGCTGAGTCCATAACAGTATGCTGGCCTTTATAAATCAGAGCATTGAGTATAGGAGTTGGGATGTAATGTTAAAATTGTACAAGGCATTGGTAAGGCCAAGTTTGGAGTATTGTGTACAGTTCTGGTCACCGAATTATAGGAAAGATGTCAACAAAATAGAGAGAGTACAGAGGAGATTTATTAGAATGTTACCTAGGTTTCAGCACCTAAGTTACAGAGAAAGGTTGAACAAGTTAGGTCTTTATTCTTTGGAGCGTAGAAGGTTGAGGGGGGACTTGATAGAGGTATTTAAAATTATGAGGGGGATAGATAGAGTTGACGTGGATAGGCTTTTTCCATTGAGAGTAGGGGAGATTCAAATAAGAGGACATGAGTCGAGAGTTAAGGGGCAAAAGGTTAGGGGTAACATGAGGGGGAACTTCTTTACTCAGAGAGTGGTAGCTGTGTGGAACGAGCTTCCAGTAGAAGTGGTCGAGGCAGGTTTGATATTGTCATTTAAAGTAAAATTGGATAGGTATATGGACATGAAAGGAATGGAGGGTTATGGGCTGAGTGCAGGTTGGTGGGACTAGGTGAGAGTAAGTGTTCAGCACGGACTAGAAGGGTCGAGATGGCCTGTTTCCATGCTGTAATTGTTATATGGTTATATCTTCTTTTTCTTCCTTCTCCCATACAGCTGTTCCTACACTCTGGTCCCCCCCCCCCCGGTATCTGGTTTAAATCCACTAGAGCCTCTCTGGCAAACCTACCTGCAAGAATATTTGTCCCCCTCCAGTTCAGATGTAAACCATCCCACCGGAACAGGTTCCACCTTCCCTGGAAAACTGCTCAATTATCTATAAATCTGAAGCCCTCCCTCCTGCACCAGGTCTTTAGTCACGTGGTGATCTGCACTATCTTACTATTTCTAAACCCACCTGCATGTGGCACTGGTAGCAATCCTGAGATTGCTATCCTGGAGGTCTTGTCCTTTAACTTGGCACCTAACTCCCTAAACTCACCTTTCAGGACCTGCTCACTCTTCCTACCCACGTCATTGGTCCCTACATGGACCACGACATCCGGCTGCTCACCCTCCCTCTTGAGAATACTGAGAACTCGATCCAAGATATCGCGGACCCTGGCACCAGGGAGGCAACAGACCATCCGGGATTCTCGATCTCTTCCACAGAACCTCCTATCTGTCCCCCTAACTATCAAATCCCCTATCACTACAGCTCTCCTCTTTTCCCTCCTTCCCTTCTGAGCTGAGGGTCCAGTCTCGGTACCAGAGACGCAGCCACTGCAACTTGTCCCTGGTAGGTCGTCCCCACCAACAGTATTCAAAACGGTATACTTATTATTGAGGCGAACAGCCACAGGGGTGCTCTGCTCATTCCTTCAAGGTGAAATGGTGGAGCAGACTCGATGGGCCAAATGGCCTAATTCTGCTCCAGTGTCTTATGGTCTTATTTCCTTATGGTCCAATCCCAACACAAGTGGGTTGGTAGGTTAATTGCTTGTTGTAAATTGTCCCTAGAGTGTGGTTGAGGGGGGTTGGGAAGTCGATGGGAAAATGACATGGGATCAGTGTAGGATGTGTAAGTGGGTTGTTGCACACAGATCCTGTTTCCCGCTGTGTCTCTGTATAACCTTGTGATTGTTCCAGTGGGCACATCAGGAAGGAATTTTGCCAAGTACCTTTACTCCGTCTGCCACATCAGGCGAGATTTCCCTGGGGCCAATCTTTTTAGTTCCATTACCCACTCCCGTTCAGACATGTCAGTCCCTGGTCTCCTCTACTGTCACAACAAGGCCATATTCAGTTTGGAGGAGAAACACCTCCTATTCCATCTTTTCTGTTTATTACCTCCCAGTTTCTTGCTTCATCCCCTCCTCCCCCACCCAAAAGCCCTCGCCCTCACCTGGTCTCACCCTTCACATGCAAGAATGTACTCCTCACCCTACACCCCAACCCTCTTATTCTGGTTTCTGTCCGCGTCCTTTCCTGTCCTGATGAAGGGTCTTGGACCGAAACATTGACTGCTTATTCCCCTCCAGAGATGCTGCCTGACCTGCTGAGTCCCTCCAGCATTGCCCAGAAGGAGGTAATGACAAATCATTTCTGTAGAAAAATTTGCCAAGGTGGTCATGGAAACTCTTGTCATACGACCTGGCACGTAATGATGATGGTGACTCTGGAAGGAGCTTACTGTGTTCAGAGGCACCACTCTGCCCCCTAGTGTTTGTGCTGTGAACCTGTCACTGGTACATTCGTAAATGGGTTTTTTACTCTCATTGAAAAAATAGTTTTACATACAGTACCATCCATACAAATACATTGAGGTAACCCACACAAAGTGCCAGAGAATTCAGCTGGTCAGGAAATGAATAAAGAGTCAATGCTTCAGGCTGAGACCCTTCATCAGGACTGGAAAGGAGGGGGAAAGATGCCAGAATTTTAAAAAGTGAGGGAGGGAAAGATGGAAAGCTAAAGCTGATAGGTGAGCCAGGTGGGTGGGAAATGTAGAGGGCTGCAGAATCTGATAGGAGAGCAGAGTGGAGAAGGGAAGGAGGAGAGGACCCAAGGGGAGGTAATAGGCAGGAGAGAAGAGATAAGAGGCCAGATTGGGGAAGGGGAGGGAATTTAATTTTGATGGGAAAATAAATCAATATTCATGCCATAATGTTGGAGGCTACCCAGCCAGACTATAAGATGCTGCTCTTCCACCCTGAGGGTGCCTTACCTTGACACAAGAGGAGGCCATGGACCAACATATTCAAAGAACATTGCAGGTCAGTACAGGACCTTCAGACCATGACGATCTGCTGACTTTTTTACCTACTCCAACATCAATCTACTATAAGACCATAAGACATAGGAACAAAATTAGACCACTTGGCCCATCGAGCCTGCTCCACCATTCAATCACAACTGATCCTTTTTTTCCCACCTCAGCCCCACTTCCCGGCCTTCTCCCCATAACTTTTGATGGCATGGCTAATCAAGAAACTATCAATCGCTGCCTTAAATACACCCAACGACCTGACCTCCTCAGCTGCACATGGCAACAAATTCCACAAATTCACCACCCTTCGGGTAAAGAAATTTTTCCACATCTCTGTTTTGAAAGGGCGCTCCCTATCCTGAGGCTGTGCCCTTTTGTCCTAGACTCCCCCACCATGGGAAACATCCTTTCCACATCTGCTGTGTCAAGGCCTTCAATACTCAATAGATATCAATGAGAACAACCCCCCCCCCCCATCCTTTTAAATTTCAGCGAGTACCAGCCCAGAGCCATGACACCTGGTCAGCTGTCAGATCTCTCAGTGGGAGAGCATTTTGGAGATAGTGATCACAATTCTATCTCCTTTACAATAGTATTGGAGAGGGATAGGAACAGACAAGTTAGAAAAGCATTTAATTGGAGTCAGGGGAATTATGAGGCTATTAGGCAGGAAATTGGAAGCTTAATTTGGAAACAGATGTTCTCAGGGAAAAGTATGGAAGAAATGTGGCAAATGTTCAGAGGATATTTGCGTGGAGTTCTGTATAGGTACGTTCCAATGAGACAGGGAAGTTATGATAGGGTACAGGAACCATGGTGTACAAAGGCTGTAATAAATCTAGACAAGAAGAAAGGAAAAGCTTACAAAAGGTTCAGACAGCTAGGTAATGTTAGAGATCTAGAAGATTATAAGGCTAACAGGAAGGATCTTAAGAAGGAAATTAGGAGAGCCAGAAGGGGCCATGAGAAGGCCAAGGCAGGCAGGATTAAGAAAACCCCCAAGGTATTCTACAAGTATGTGAAGAGCAGGATGATAAGACGTGAAAGAATAGGACCTATCAAGTGTGACAGTGGGGAATTTTGTATGGAACCAGAGGAAATAACAGAGGTACTTAATGAGTACTTTGCTTCAGTATTCACTAAGGAAAAAGATCTTGGTGATTGTAGTGTTACATACTCGTGACACGTGACAGTGGTACCCTTGTCACGTGACTGGGGTTGAAGCTATACTGGACTTGAGGTAATGGTCTTGTGATGGTGGAGTGACGTCATTTTCCTGCCAGTAGAGATCACGTGACAGGTTTTTTTCACATGGTATAAAAGGAGGACCCCTCCCTGTGAGGAGGGGCAGTTCGTGGCTGGATTTGCCATGTTGACTTCATGCCACTGTGTGATTTAATGTGATGACGCAGTTTAGTTGAAAGATGAAGTTTTATCTAATGCCTAAAGTTTAGAAGGCCATTGCCAGCAGTTTCTTTACAATACTGCTAGTTGAGAATCAGTGGAGTGTGAAGATCGGAGTTCGGGAGTTAAAGATCAAGGAGAATCGATTTTCGACGGTGAAACAGGTTCAACCTTGTTTGATCCTTATTCGGAAGGATTTCGTTGACTATTCTCATGTTAATCCCTGGGATGACCAGAAAGGATTTGAGAATGGTGATAAAGGAAAGGTCAGTGCCTTTAAGCCGTTACGTTTCATAAAATTCTTCGTGGGAAGAGTTCGACTTTGGAAATAGAAGAAAAACGACGTGAAAGAGAATTTAAATCGTCTTAAAAAGTCTCTCCTTTTAAATGGACTGTGAGCATTTTGAACTTTTGGCAATACCACTTCAAAGAACTGTTTTTTGCAACATCGCTTTAAGAACTGTTTAAGCTGCTGCACAGCAGCTGATTTCCGGTTACGTTAGTGTTTGTTTACTTTTGGGGGGGGTTGTTTTTCAGTGTTTAATAAACGTGTTATTTGTTATGAAAACCTTTGCCTAACTCACATATATTTATTGTTGCCTGAATACGTAACATAAATATGGGGGCTGCGTCCGGATTGGATCGTTTGAGTTTAAATGCTTGTTAACTTTTGAGTCGGTGTTTTGGAAATGGGGAATACTCGATTCTTTTGTTTGATTAGCTTGTGAGTGGTATTCGGCAACGATGAATATTGATGAGTTTCTGGCTTCGCCAGGTGCGGAGTTGTTAGTGAAGGCGAAAAAAACTGAGGTATCTGAGATAGCTAGTAAATTGCAACTTAAAGGTATTTTGCAGACTACATCAAAGGCTGTAATACAGAGAAAAATCGCGTCATACTTTGTGGATTCGGGTGTTTTTGATTAATCAATTTTAGAATCGTTTCCAATAAGTAATCTGGAGATGCGGTTGCAAATCGAACAAATGAAGTTGGAGCGTTGTAAGTTGGAAGCTGATCAAAAGAAGAGGGAGTTTGATTATGCAATGGAGGAATTAAGGTCTGGGAATCAGTCTTCTGGTTCTAGAAAGCAGTTTGTTGCTAGTCAAGAAATTAAATTGGTCCCTCCATTTAGTGAAACATAAGTGGAAAGATATTTTCAACATTTTGAAACTATTGCTCGGATGTCAGAGTGGCTGAGAGATAAATGGTCAGTGTTGTTACAGAGTGTAATTAAAGGCAAAGCACAACAAGTTTACACAGCTTTAACTGCTGCGCAAGCATTTGATTATGATATTGTGAAAATGCATATTCTCAAAGCGTACGAATTAGTCCCAGAAGCATATAGAGAAAGATTCAGAAGTTTGAAGAAGTCTGTGGAAAAGACTTATGTGGAATTTGCCTATGATAAAGCTGTGTGTTTTGAGAGATGGGTTTCTTCTAAAAATGTAAATGGGGACTATGATACATTGAGAGAGCTGATTTTAATGGAGGAATTTAAAAGAAGCATTCCTGTTGAAGTAAGGACCTACTTAAATGAGAGGGATACTGATAAATTGCAGGACTGTGCTAGATTAGCTGATGAGTATGTTTTAATCCATAAGAATAAATTTCCTCAGGGCAGAATTTTTAAGAGGAAAAATAATACGGAGACTCAAGGTAAATCAGAAATTAAATCAGATGTTAATGAGAAAGGTAAGGAGGAAGGAAAACCTGTGAAGGAAAGACAGTTTGGTCTTATTTGTAACTATTGTAAGAAGCCTGGCCATGTAATAGCTAACTGTTTCAAATTGAAAAAGAAAGAGAAGGAAGCAGTTCCAGATGCTTGTGTGCAACATACTGAAGCACCTGTAAAATTACAGGGTTTGGTAAACACAAATGAGGCTTTGTTAGAGTCTGACCAAGTTAAAAAGGGATATGATCATTTTATAACTGAAGGGTTTGTATCCTTGAAAGAAGGATCTACTCTGGTGCCAATAAAAATCCTTAGGGATACTGGAGCTTCTCAATCACTGATGTTAGACAGTGTGTTGAAATTTAATGAAGAGTCTGATACTGGTGAGGTAAATTACTTAAGAGATGTTGGGAGTGATTTTATGCCTGTACATTTACATAAAGTAAATTTAAAGTCAGGGTTAGTTACAGGATTTGTTAAAGTAGGATTACAGCATAGCTTACCTGTGAAGGGTATTTCTTTATTGTTAGGTAATGACTTGGCAGGTGGACAAGTTTTTCCTGAAGTGCATTTGACAATGGAGTCAGAGGAGCCAGAGATGAATTCTAACACAGATTCTTCCTGTGTTGTGACTAGAGCTATGGCTAAAAAGATTGATGTGCAGAATGAGGTTGTTACTCATGACTGTTCAACTCAGGATTCGAGTTTTGAGGATGTGTCAGAGACTTTCTTACCTTCGTTGTTTGAACAAGATTCTGGGAGTAAGTCTGACTATGAAGATTTATCTCTGTCTCGGAAGGAGATGATAGCAGAGCAGAATAGAGACCCTGAGATTATAAAATTAAGGGAACAAGCTTTACTAGATAGTGAAATTGAGAAGGTGTCAGTAGGATATTACTTGGAGAAAGGAGTGTTGATGAGGAAGTGGAGGTCACCTACAATTCCTGCAAGTGAGGAATGGAATGTTGTTTACCAGGTAGTTGTCCCTAAAGTTTATCGAAATGAGATTTTGACTTTAGCTCATAGTGTGCCTTTAGGTGGACATCAAGGGGTAAGGAAAACTGTGGACAAGATTTTAAAACATTTTTACTGGCCTGGTCTAAGAAAAGATGTGGCGATGTTTTGTAAAATGTGCCATACTTGTCAAATTGTGGGTAAACCAAATCAAGTTACGCCAGTAGCTCCATTACAACCTATTCCAGCATTTGGTGAACCATTTTCTAAAGTTATTGTAGATTGTGTTGGTCCATTACCAAAGACAAAAACTGGTTATCAGTATTTGTTGAATATCATGTGTACTTCGTCTAGGTTTCCAGAGGCAGTACCACTTAGGAATATAAAAGCTAAAACTGTGACAAAGGCTCTTATAAAATTCTTTATTTATTTTGGATTACCTAAGGAAATACAAACTGATCAAGGCAGTAATTTTATGTCTGGATTGTTTCAACAAATAGTTTATAAATTGGGAGCTAAGCAAATCACTTCGTCTGCATACCATCCAGAATCGCAAGGTGCCTTGGAGAGGTTTCATTCTACCTTCAAGAATATGATTAGGACATATTGTGTGGAAAATGAAAGTGACTGGGATGAGGGTATAAATTTACTTTTATTTGCAGTAAGGGAATCGGTACAAGCATCTTTAGGTTTCAGTCCATTTGAACTTCTATTTGGGCATAGAGTTAGAGGACCTTTAGCTTTATTAAAAGAACAGTGGATTAGTAAGGAAGTACACACTAATTTGTTGGACTATGTTTTGAAATTTAAGGACAGGTTACATAAAGCTTGTAGTTTAGCCAAGGAAAATTTAAAGTTGGCTCAGGAGAAAATAAGAACTTGGTATGATAAAGAAGCTAGGATGAGGATGTTTAAGCCTGGAGATAAGGTGTTGGTTCTTTTCCCAGTGCAGACAAATCCTTTACAAGCTAGATTTCATGGTCCTTATGAAATTGTGTCTAAAATCAATGATGTGGATTACATAATAAAAACTCCAGATCGTAGAAGGTCAACACAACTTTGCCATATAAATATGATTAAACCATATTTTGGGAAACAATCTGATACTGTGACTGTTGTGGTTAGTGAGAATGAGTTTGATGTAACTAGGAATATGATAGATGATTCATCTGACTTACATTCTAAATCCAACATTGTTTCTGTTAGGTTATCAAATTCAACCATTCTGGAAAATATTGATGAGAAATTAGCACATTTACAGCTAGAGCAGAAACAACAGATGAAGGAATTGATTTTTAAGTATAAGGATTTGTTTCCAGATGTTCTGAGAAGGACTACTATAGCTTCACATGATGTAGATGTTGGAGATGCCAAACCTATTAAACAACATCCATATAGGATGAACATGGAAAAATGTGAACTTGCTGAGAAAGAAATTAAATATATGTTAGAGAATAATATTAGACATTCTAACTCGAATTGGAGTTCGCCATGTGTTATGGTGCCAAAACCAGATGGTAGTATTAGGTTTTGTACAGACTATAGGAAGGTGAATGCTGTAATGAAAACAGATGCATATTCAATTCCTAGAGTAGATGATTGTGTAGATAAAGTTGGAAAAGCAAAATTCCTTACAAAGATTGATTTATTGAAAGGTGTTACGTATCCCGTAACTGGATCACTTACCAGCTAAGATAGAGAGGTCCACTGAAGTCTGATGGTACCATTTTCAAACGTTTTTATTTATAAAGGGGCACAAACGTAAGGTTAATACAAACATTCAGATAACATACGTCGTCAATACTCAATCTAAAGCGCAGGGGTAGTACTACTCAATAAGAAATAAGCTCTATCGTTGTCTAGGGGTTAAACGATTTGTCCGATGGAAATATAAAAGTCTCGCCAGTTCATGGAGGCTTTTTGCCGCTTGAGGGACTGCTGGGTGTTCACGGGTTGGAGAGAGAAAATAAACTTGCCAGCCTTCTGGACTCAAAGCGTGAGATTGAGAACGGGAGTTCCTCGTTGTCAGTCCGAAATCCTTTTCGGGGTTATTAGCCACTCGATTCCCTAGCTAGGGGATCCAAATCACACGTGGCTTCCGAGCAGCTTCCCGTTATTACGAGAGGAATGAGCAATGGTCTCCGTCTGGGGCGTCGCTGGAGTACCACCTCCAGCAGTCCCCTTTTTATCATGGCTGGCAGATTTGTAAATGTCAATCAAGGTAGGGTGATACCATCCCCACACCACATTGCCCGAGGGTGTCCATGTCCCTGATAGCTGGCACGTACTATAGAGTTGCAATTCACACAGGTGCCTCTAAGAACAATGGTCAACTCCGTGGCATTGTCTCTCATTTCCTGGGTCCAAGACCCGAATTAATAGTGATCTTGCGATTCTCTTGAAGGAGGGGGCTGGTCCCGCACCCTTCGGCCCCTCAGAGCTGTGGTACATTCATAACAAAGGGTATTGGTGTGTTCCATTAACGGACAGAGGTAGAGAGATTTCTGCATTTGTAACTCCATCTGGGTTATATGAATATAATGTTCTTCCATTTGGGATGAAGAATGCCCCAGGTACTTTCCAGAGGATGATTAACTCTGTGATTCAGGGATTGAAAGATACTGATGCTTATATTGATGATTTAGTGACAGGAAATGATACTTGGGAAGCACACATTATTGCAGTGGAGAAATTGTTTGAAAGGTTTTCAAAAGCTAACTTAACTATTAATTTAGCTAAGAGTGAATTTGGACATGCCACTGTGACTTACCTTGGTTATGTTGTGGGTCAAGGTAAGGTAGCTCCTGTTCAGGCAAAAGTTCGGGCAATTTTAGAGATTCCCACTCCGACGGGTAAAAAAAACTCTCAGAAGATTCTTGGGAATGGTAGGATATTATCGAAAATTTTGTAAGAATTTTGCTAATGTTGCCCTTCCATTAACTAACCTTTTGCAGAAGAATGTGAAGTTTGTGTGGACAGTGCCTTGTCAAGAAGCATTTGAAAAATTGAAAACAATGATATGTCAACAACCTGTGCTTAAGGCACCTGACTTTGAAAACCCTTTTTCATTAGCTGTAGATGCTAGTGATGAAGCTGCAGGAGCAGTATTAATGCAAAGGAATGAGGGTGATGAGGTTGATCATCCAGTGGCTTACTTTTCTAAGAAATTTAATAAGCATCAAAGAAACTATTCAACAATAGAGAAAGAATTGTTATCTCTTGTTTTAGCTTTAGAATATTTTGAGGTATATGTTGATACAATTCAAAAACCACTTATTGTTTACACTGATCATAATCCGTTAGTTTTTCTGAGTAAGATGAAAAACAAAAACAGAAGATTATTAAATTGGAGTTTGATGTTACAAGAGTACAATATTGTGATAACTCATATTAAAGGTAAAGATAATGTGGTTGCTGATTGTCCATCTCGATGTTGAATGTACGATGTAATTTTTTTTGGAGTGGTTTTTTTTTATTGTAACACTCCTACTGTATTGTGAGTTGTAAGCTGTTACATGATGGTATTGTATATTGTGTATGTTATATAATTTATACATTTGTTTTTCTTGTAAGTAATTGTTAAAATTTTTGTTCTTGTCAGACCAAAAATGTTTTTTTGGAGGGAGGTGTTACGTACTCGTGACACGTGACAGTGGTACCCTTGTCACGTGACTGGGGTTGAAGCTATACTGGACTTGAGGTAATGGTCTTGTGATGGTGGAGTGACGTCATTTTCCCGCCAGTAGAGATCACGTGACAGGTTTTTTTTACAGGGTATAAAAGGAGGACCCCTCCCTGTGAGGTGGGGCAGTTCGTGGCTGGATTTGCCATGTTGACTTCATGCCACTGCGTGATTTAATGTGATGACGCAGTTTAGTTGAAAGATGAAGTTTTATCTAATGCCTAAAGTTTAAAAGGTCATTGCCAGCAGTTTCTTTACAATACTGCTAGTTGAGAATCAGTGGAGAGTGAAGATCGGAGTTCGGGAGTTAAAGATCAAGGAGAATCGATTTTCGACGGTGAAACAGGTTCAACCTTGTCTGATCCTTATTCGGAAGGATTTCGTTGACTATTCTCATGTTAATCCCTGGGATGACCAGAAAGGATTTGAGAATGGTGATAAAGGAAAGGTCAGTGCCTTTAAGCCGTTACGTTTCATAAAATTCTTCGTGGGAAGAGTTCGACTTTGGAAATAGAAGAAAAACGACGTGAAAGAGAATTTAAATCGTCTTAAAAAGTCTCTCCTTTTAAATGGACTGTGAGCATTTTGAACTTTTGGCAATACCACTTCAAAGAACTGTTTTTTGCAACATCACTTTAAGAACTGTTTAAGCTGCCGCACAGCAGCTGATTTCCGGTTACGTTAGTGTTTGTTTACTTTTGGGGGGGTTTGTTTTTCAGTGTTTAATAAACGTGTTATTTGTTATGAAAACCTTTGCCTAACTCACATATATTTATTGTTGCCTGAATACGTAACAGTAGTGATGACTTGCAGTGGACTGAAAAGCTTGAGCATGTAGATAGTAAGAAAGAGGATGTGCTGGAGCTTTTGGAAAGTATCAAGTTGGATAAGTCGCTGGGACTGGATGAAATATACCACACACTACTGTGCGAGGCGAGGGAGAAGATTGCTGAGCATTTGGTGATGATCTTTGCATCATCAATGGGGACTGGAGGGGTTCCGGAGGATTGGAGCGTTGCGGATGTTGTTCCTTTATTCAAGAAAGGGAGTAGAGATAGCCCAAGAAATTATAGACCAGTAAAACTTACTTCAGTGGTTGGTAAGTTGATAGAGAAGATCCTGAGAGGCAGGATTTATGAACATTTGGAGAGGTATAATATGATTAGGAGTAGTCAGCAGGGCTTTGTCAAGGGCAGGTTGTGCCTTATGAGCCTGATTGAATTTTTTGAGGATGTGACTAAACACATTGATGAATGAAGAGCAGTAGATGTAGTGTTTATGGATTTCAGCAAGGCATTTGATAAGGTACCCCATGCAAGGTTTATTGAGAAAGTAAAGAGGCATGGGATCCAAGGGGACATTGTTTTGTGGATCCAGAACTGGTTTGCCCACAGAAGGCAAAGAGTGGTTGTAGACGGGTCATATTCTGCATAGAGGTCAGTGGCCAGTGGAGTGCCTCAGGGATGTGTTCTGGGACCCTTACTCTTTGTGATTTTTATAAATGACCTGGATGAGGAAGTGGATGGATAGGTTAGCAAGTTTGCTGATGACACAAAGGTTGGAGGTGTTGTGGATAGTGTGGGGGGCTGTCAGAGGTTACAGCGGGACATTGATAGGATGCAAAACTGGGCTGAGAGTGGCAGATGGAGTTCAACCCAGATAAGTGTGAAGTGGTTCATTTTGGTAGGTCAAATATGATGGCAGAATATAGTATTAATGGTAAGACTCTTGGCAGTGTGGAGGATCAGAGGGATCTTGGGGTCCAAGTCCATAGGACACTCAAAGCAGCTGCACAGGTTGACTCTGGTTAAGAAGGAGTATGGTGTATTGGCCTTCATCAATCGTGGGATTGAATTTAGGAGTCAGGAGGTAATGTTGCAGCTATATAGGACCCTGGTCAGTCCCCACTTGGAGTACTGTGCTCAGTTCTGGTCGCCTCACTACAGGAAGGATGTGGAAGCCATAGAAAGGGTGCAGAGGAGATTTACAAGGATATTGCCTGGATTGGGGAGCATGACTTATGAGAATAGATTGAGTGAACTCGGCCTTTTCTACTTGGAGCGATGGAGGATGAGAGGTGACCTGATAAAGGTGTACAAGATGATGAGAGGCTTTGATTGTGTGGATAGTCAGAGGCTTTTCCCCAGGGCTGAAATGGCTAGCACGAGAGGACACAGGTTTAAGGTGCTTGGAAGTAGGTACAGAGGAGATGTCAGGAGTAAGTTTTTTTACGCAGGAAGTGGTGAGTGTGTGGAATGGGCTGTCGGCAACAGTGGTGGGGGCGGACATGATTGGGTCTTTTAAGAGACTCTTGGATAGGTACATGGAGCTTAGAAAAATAGAGGGTTACGGGTAACCCTAGTAATTCCTAAGGTAGGGACATGTTCGGCACAACTTTGTGGGCTGTATTGTGCTGTAGTTTTTCTATGTTTCTATGTTTCTAAATGTTTCTGATATGATAACCCTTTCATTCCCAGAATCATCCTTGTGATCCTCCTCTTGACCCTCTCCGATGCCAGCACATCTTTTCTTAGATAAGGAGCCCAAAGCTGTTCACTATACTCAAGGTGAGGCCTCACCAGTGCTTTATAAAGCCTCAGCATCACATCCCTTCTCTTGTATTCTAGACTTCTTGAAATGAATGCTAATATGGCATTTGCCTTCCTCACCACTGAATCAACCTGCAAGTTAACCTTCAGGGTGTTCTGCACAAGACTCCCAAGTCCCTTTGCACCTCAGATTTTTTGATTTTCTCCCCATTTAGAAAATAGTCTGCAAAGTTATTTCTACTACCAAAGTGCACAACTATGCATTTTCTAACATTGTATGTAATTTGCCACTTTCTTGCCCATTTTCCTAATCTGTCTAAGTCCATCCTACCTTTTTCCTCAACACTACCTGCACCTCCACCAATCTTTGTATCAGTTGCAAACTTGCAAAAAAACATCTTTTCCATCAACTATATCATTGATATACAGCATTAAAAGAAACTGTCCCAAAAGTAACCCCTGCAGAACACCACTAGTCACTGGCAGTCAAGAGAAGGGTTCTTTTATTCCCACTTGCTACCTCCTACCAATCAGCTAACCATACCAGTAACTTTCCTGTAATATCATGGGCTCTTAACTTGGTAAGCAGCCTCATGTGTGGCACCTTTTCAAAGGCCTTCGGAAAGTCCAAATATACAACATCCACTGCATCCCCTTTATCTATCCTACTTGTAATCTCCTCCAACAATTCCAACAGGTTCATCAGGCAAGATTTTCCCTTAAGGAAACCATGCTGACTTTATCCTATCTTTTCCCATTCCACCAAACACTCCATAACTTCATCCTTAACAATTGACTTCAGCACCTTCCCAACCATTGAGGTCAAGCTAACTGGTCTATCATTTCCTTTCTGCTACCTCACTCCTTTTTTAAAGAGTGCTATGACATTTGCAATTTTCCAGTCCTCTGGAAACATGCAAGAGTCCAGTGGTTCTTGGAAGATCATTACTAGTGCCTCTACAATCTTCTCCGCTTCCTTTTTCAGAACCCTAGGGTGCAGTTCAACTGGTCCAGGAGACCTATGTAACTTTAGGTCTTCCAGCTTTTTGAGAATCTTCTCCCTTGTAATAGTAACTGCACTCATTTCTCTTCCCTCACACTGTTCAACATCTGGCACACTGCTAGTGTCTTCCACAGTGAAGATTGATGCAAATGCTCATTCAGTTTATCTGCCATCTCCTTGACCCAGTTATTATTTCTCTGTCCTCATTTTCTAGCGGTCCTATGTCCACTCTCATCTGTCTTTTAATTTCTATATACATGAAAAACCTTTTTCTATCCACCTTGATATTGTTTGCCAGCTTGCTTTCATATGTCATCTTTTCCCTCCTAATGATTTTTTAGTTGCTTTCTGTAGGTTTTTAAAATCTTCCGTATCCTCTATCTTCCAGCTAACTTTTGCCTTGTTGTATGCCCTCTCTTTTGCTTTTACAGTGTCTTTGACTTCCCTTGTCAGCCACAGTTGTACTATTTTGCCATTTGAATATTTCTTTGTTTTTGGAATACATCTATCCTGCACCTTTCTCATTTTTCCCAGAAACTCACACCATTGCCACTCTGCTGACATCCCTGCCAGCATCTCCTTCCGATTTACTTTGGCCAACTCGGTTCTCATACCACCGTAATTTCTTTACTCCACTGAAATAAACTTGCCATGCAACTTGAAATTTGCTAGGGAGGAAGTAAAGTCTGAAGTAGCAGTATTTCAGTGGAATAAGGGCAATTATGGCAAATGGGAAAATAGTACAACAGTGGCTGACGGGGAAGTTAAAGTTAACGTAAAAACAAAAGAGAGAGCATGCAACAAAACAAAAATTAGCAGGAAGATAGAAGATTGGGAAATTTTTAAAAACCTACAGAGAACAACTAAAAGAATCATTAGAAGGGAAAGATGAAATATGAAAGCAAGCTAGCAAATGATATCAAAGTGGATAGTAAAAGCGTTTTCAAGTATGTAAAAAATAAAAAAAGAGATGGGAGTGGATATAAGACCACAAGAAAATGAGGCCAGAGAAATAAAACAGGGGACAACGAGATGGCTGATGAACTAAATGAGTACTTTGCATTGATCTTCACTGTGGAAAACATTAGCAGTGTGCCAGATGTTGTAGTGTGTGAGGGAAGAGAAGTGAGTGCAGTTACTGTTACAAGGGAGAAGGTGCTCAAAAAGCTGAAAGACCTAAAGGTACATAAGTCACCCAGACCAGATGAACTGCACCGGAGGGTTCTGAAAGAGGAAGCGTTAGAGATGGTGCTGCATTAGCAATGTTCTTCTATTGCCAGAAATGTGGTTGAGGAAGAGAATAAAAAGGATCAGCCATGATTGAATGGCGGAGCAGACTCAATGGGCCAAATGGCCTAATTCGGCTCCTATATCATATGGTCTTATGGAAATACTGCTGCATCAGACTTTACTTTCTTCTTATCAAAGTTCAAGTTGAACTCAATCATTTTGTGATCATTGCCTCTTAAGGGATCCTTTGCCTTAAGCTCCCTAATCGCCTCCAGTTCATTACATAACACCCAATCCAGTAGAGCTGATTCTCTAGTCAGCTCAATGACAAACTGCTCTAAAAAGTCACCTCATAGGCATTAACAAATTCACTCTTTTGCGATCCATTACCAACCCGATTTTCACAATCAACCTGCATATTTAAATCTCCCATAACTATCATAACATTACCCTTTTGACATGCCTTTTCTATTGCCCATCGTAACCTGTGGTCCACATCCCAGCTACTGTTTGGAGGCCTGTGTATAACTGTCATCTGGGTCCTTTTACTCTTTCAGTTTCTTAACTCAACCCACAAGGATTCAACATCTTCTGATCCTATGTCACATCTTTCTAATGATTTGATGCCATTCTTTACCAGTAGAGTCACACCACCCCCTCTGCCTACCTTCCTATCCCTCTGATACAACGTGTAACCTTGGACATTCAGCTCCCAACTACAATCATCCTTCAGCCACGATTCAGTGATGACCACATCATACCTGACGATCTGTAATAGTGCAACAAGATCATCCACTATACTTCTTATACTCCATGCATTGAGATATAACACTTTGAGGGCAGTATTTGCTACACTTTTTGATTCTGCATCCCTAATGCACTGATACTCACCCTGCTGGCTGCAGTTATGTCCCATCATCTGCCTGCCCTTTGGTCCATAACTGCTGGTACAGTACATAGTAAAAATGAGACAACAGTACATATACTAGACTGAACTACATAAAAAACAACACAGAGAAAAAAAACAACTACACTAGACTACAGACCTACCCAGGACTGCATAAAGTGCACAAAACAGTGCAGGCATTACAATAAATAATAAACAAGACAATAGGACAGTAAGGTGTCAGTCCAGGCTCTGGGTATTGAGGAGTCTGATAGCTTGGGGGAAGAAACTGTTACATAGTCTGGTCGTGAGAGCCCGAACGCTTCGGAGCCTTTTCCCAGACGGCAGGAGGGAGAAGAGTTTGTGTGAGGGGTGCATGGGGTCCTTCATAATGCTGTTTGCTTTGCGGATGCAGCGTGTAGTGTAAATGTCCGTGATGGCGGAAAGAGAGACCCCGATGATCTTCTCAGCTGACCTCACTATCTGTTGCAGCGTCTTGCGATCTGAGATGGTGCAATTTCTGAACCAGGCAGTGATGCAGCTGCTCAGAATGCTCTCAATACAACCCCTGTAGAATGTGGTGAGGATGGGGGGGGTGGTGGGAGATGGCCTTTCCTCAGCCTTCGCAGAAAGTAGAGACGCTACTGGGCTTTCTTTGCTATGGAGCTGGTGTTGAGGGACCAGGTGAGATTCTCCGCCAGGTGAACACCAAGAAATTTGGTGCTCTTTACAATCCTGAACAGCTCTAACAAAGTACTACCCTGAAAGCACGTACCACCAGGCTCAAGGACAGACTGAGCAGTCCCCTAGCAGAGCTGACATCCACCTCGTTGTGATCTTGCACCACAATGCCTGGCTGTGCTGCTCTTTCCCTGTAACTGAGGCACTATTCTGCATTGTTACTGCTTTCCCTTGTACAGCAAAGTTTTTCACTGTACACGTGGCAGCAATAAACTGTACGTTTGCTGTGAGGTGTTTTCAGAATGCTGCGGATGTGACTGGTGCTACAGTAATGCAAGGCTTCCCATTCCCTTCCCTCTGCACCCCCTTTTCCGTTGTTCTCTCCCATTTTCCTCCCTCACACGGTCAGAATGGATCAGAGTGGCAGACACGTGAGACCCGCCCGTAATGTTCAGTCCTCCTGCATTCTACCAGGCTCTTGGGACTTGAGGATCTGAGTGTTAAAGGTCAGAAGAATGAGGAGAGATTTGATGGAGATGTATACAACTATAACGGATATGGTTAGGGTAACTGAAAGCAGGATTTTCCCACTGTAAATGCAGGCAGGTTCCACTGTATCTCTAAATTTTAAAAAAATTCATCCTCAGGTTCCCCATAAATATTTCACCCTTCGCCCTTAACCCATGACCTCTAGTTCAAGGGGAACTTGAAGATGATTTTTTTTTTAATTTAGGAATTTTCAGGCCCAAAAACTCGCACCACCCAATTACACCCATGTGTCCCGTTAACCTACAAAGCCACTCATCCTGGAATGAGAGGAAATTGAGGGAAACCCACGCAGTCATGGGGAGAACGGAGTAACTCCTTATAGGCTGCAGTGGGGATTGAACCTGGGTCGCTGACAATGTAATACTGTTGTGCTGACCGCTACGCTACTGTGTCACGCCGAACTTCTTCACTCAGAGGGTAGTGAGAGTGTGGAATGAGCTGCCAGTGGAAGTGGTAGACACAGGTTCAATTTCAACATGTAAGAGAATTTTGGATAGGTACATGGTTGGGAGGGCGATGGTCCAAATGAAGAATGATGGGACTAGGCAGAATAACAGTTCGGCACAGACTAGATGGGCTGAAGGGTCTGTTTCTGTACTTTCGTGCTCTATGACTCTGACAGCCCTGTACAGTGCCGTGTTTGCACATCACCAGACTAAATTTTGCTGGTCTCTTTAACATATTACTGCTGTTCAATGCACTAGAGTGACAAACGTCAGGAAAATGTGATGGATTTATGGAGCATAACAATGTTGCATCCTGCATTTTGACTGCACCTTCAAACTGGAGACCTTGTGCCAACACAGCCACAAAATATCCCTGTTGTCACTGATCAACTGAACTCAGAGCACACCACCAGGTTCGGGAACAGTTATTACCCCTTTACCATCGGGAAGGAGGTACAGGAGCCTCAGGCCTCACATCACCAGGTTCGGGAACAGTTATTACCCCTTTACCATCGGGAAGGAGGTACAGGAGCCTCAGGCCTCACATCACCAGGTTCGGGAACAGTTATTACCCCTTTACCATCGGGAAGGAGGTACAGGAGCCTCAGGCCTCACATCACCAGGTTCGGGAACAGTTTTTACCCCTTTACCATCGGGAAGGAGGTACAGGAGCCTCAGGCCTCACATCACCAGGTTCGGGAACAGTTTTTACCCCTTTACCATCGGGAAGGAGGTACAGGAGCCTCAGGCCTCACATCACCAGGTTCGGGAACAGTTTTTACCCCTTTACCATCGGGAAGGAGGTACAGGAGCCTCAGGCCTCACATCACCAGGTTCAGGAACTGTTATGACCCCTAACCATCAGGTTCTTGAACCAGAAGGGATAACTTCACTTGCCCCAACACTGAACTGTTCCCACAACCTATGGATTCACTCTCAAGGACTCATCATCTCATGTTCTCGATATTTATTGTTTATATATTAATTTATTTATTTTTTCTTTTTGTGCTTGGACAGTTCGTTGTCTTGGGCACACTAAGTGTCTGTTCTGCTGGGTACAGTCTTTCATTGATCCTATTGTGTTTCTGTTATTTGCTGCAAATGCCTGCAAGAAGATGAACCTCAGGGTTGTATGTGGTGACTTACACGGATGTACTTTGATAATAAATTTACTCCGAACTTTGAATTTTGAACAGCATGGCCCAGTCATCACACTGTTCTGAAGCCAGGACAGAAACTGTTATTTTATACAGAATTAGTTCATCAGTTATGATATTGACCATTTGGTAAATTGTGTACGTTTGAATTTGTTATTTGCACAATCAATCACCATTCACAATACTGGTGTTTAAGTCAATAGAAACTACAGCAAATGTCCCTGTGTGCTTCACATCCTTCTGTTATTCTCCTATCTCGCCTGTCTTTGGCGCCCCCTACTGTGCAAAGAGAAGCTATGTTCTTCAAAGATCTTTCTGGAAAAGGTCTCACTTCAGAGGCCTCACTTGGCTGGATTAATCACTCACTGCCCCAGACTGTCCTTGCCTGGGTGTTGTCTTTAACCCTTGCCCACCGCAACTCCTGCTGCCCCTCGGTCATAGAGTCATACAGGATGGATGCAGGCCATTCATGCATGCTGATCAAGATGTACATCTAAGATAGTCCCATTTCAAGACTGAAGTATACTTTGCATACAGTGAAAATGTGTTGACAACTAGCACACACGAGGGTGTGCTGAGGGCAGCCCACATTTGACCTGTATCTCTCTAAAGCTTTCTTATCTGTCCTTTAAACGTCATTAATGTACCTACCTCAACCACTTCCTTATTCCATACACTGACCACCCTCAGTACATGGGAGGTGAAGTCTCTTCCCTTTCACCTTAAACCTGTGCCTTCACGTTCTCAATTCTCCAACTCTGCGGAAAAGACCTTGTGGATACACCCTATCACCCTATCCTTCTCACTCATGATTTTATGCAGCTTTTAGAACACAGAACAGTATAGCACAGGAACTGGTCCTTCAGCCCAGTGTTGTGTCAATCCAATTGAATTAGTTATCAAATGACTAACTTCTGCCTGCACAAGGTCCATATCCCTCCATTTTCCTCACATCCCTGTGCCTATCTAAACGTCTCTAATGTATTTGCCTCTATCACCTTCCCCAGGCAATGCATTCCAGACACCCACCACTCTCTGTGTGAGAAACTTGACCCTCACATCTCCTTCGAAATTATCCCCTCACTTTAAATGCACTCCCTCTGGTATTAGACATTTCAACCCTGGGAGGAACATCCTGTCTGTCCACTCTACCAATGCCTCTGATAGTCGTATAAACCTCCATCAGATCTCCCCTCAGCCTCCGCTGCTCCTGAGAAAACAACACGAGTTTGTCCAACCTCGGTTAAAGCACAAGCTCTCTGATCCAGGCAACATCCTCGTAAGCTTCTTCTGCATCCTCTCCTAAGCTTCATTTTCCACGCTCAATAGAATCGACCCAGCCTGTCCAACCATCCTACATGGCAAGGAACTGCCGAAAGTGAGGGGGGCAGATCGGCACATCACAGAGGCTAGCCTCTCTTCCACGGACTCAGTTTACACTTCCGCTGCCTCAGTGAAGCAGCCAGCGTAATCCAAGACCCCCATTCACCCCAGCATTCTCACTTCTCCATCTTCTCCCCCCACGGTCAGCAAAATTATCTACAGCGCCAGCAATAGGGGTTCAATTCCTGCCGCTGTCTGCAAGGAGTTTTTACATTCTCCCATGAGCGCCTGGGTTTCCTCCGGGTGCTCTGGACTCCTCCCACGGTCCAAAGACATACAAGTTAGGGTCAGTCGGTAAGCTGTCGGCATGCTGGAAACACGGCAACACTTGTGGGCTTCTCCCAGACTGCGCTGGACATTGATACATTTCACTGTGTTTCAATGGAATGTGACAAATTAAGTTAGCCTTTATCTTTGTCGTTGTCGTTCCTCTCCGCGCCTTGTGATGCACCTTGCCATTTCTTTACCATTTGTCTGTTTTACATGAGGACAAGTTGCTAGTCCAACACTCAACCCTGCACAGACGGAAACTGTGCAAGGAAGCAGCTAAATTCGAACCTAGGACCACTTGCCTTCAAGTCCATTACAGATGCCATTATGCCACTAGTTGGCTAATCTTTAATCTTTAGACAGCAATTTCTCTGTTCTAAGTGAGCTAGATTCAGAGGAAATCTCTCTCAGTAAGGTCCTGCCCTAATAAAATCCCTTATGGTGGGAGACCATAGAGCATAGAGACAGTTTCACCACCCTTTGGCTAAAGAAATTCCCCGTCTTCTCTGTTCTTACTGGACGTTCCTCTGTACTGAGGCTGTGCCCTCTGGTCCTAGACTCCCTCACTGTACAAAACATCTTCTCCGCCTCCACTCTATCTAGATCTTTCAATGTTCAATAGGTTAGAATGAGATCCTATTCATCCTTCTAAACTCCAGTGAGTACAGGACCAGAACCATCAAACGCTCCTCACATGTTAGCCCTTTCATTCCTGGGCTCATTCCTCTGAATCTTCTCTCGACAGCACATCTTTCCATGGATAAGGAGCCCAAAACTGCTCACAATATTCCAAGTATGGTCTGACCAATGCCTTATATATTCTAGTCCTCTCGAAATGAATGGTAACATTGCATGTGCCTTTCTCACTACGGACTACCTGCAAGCTAACCTTTAGGGAATCCTGCACGAAAAGACCCTCTGCACCTCAGATTTTTGAATTTTCTCCCTGTTTAGAAAATAGTTTATGCTTTATTCCTTCTGCCAAAATGCATCCGCCACTTTGCCCATTCTCCTAATCTATCCAAGTCCCTCTGCTCTCTCCACATTACCTTTGCCAGCAAAACGGAGAGCTTTAGTTTTCTCCAGCTTTCTGCGCTCATTCTGAACGATTCGGTGTGCTCAGTGCTACATTGTGAGAGACATCAGCACAGTCAAAGTGTTCGGTCTATTCAATATATTTATTAGAGTTTTGTCCCTTGATGGGAGCATATGGCTTAAACAGTTCACACATCAGTAATGTATAGTCACATAGCAACAGGGTTTCGATATCTGTGCTAATGATTAGTAAAGGGAACCAGGGAAATCATGCGGTTGATTTAATCTAGCTCTCCACCCTCACACATGACCCAGTAAATCTCCATGCCATACAACCCACTGCACCTCTCTCTCACTGTATAATCCAGTGATCCCCCTCTCTCTCACTGTATAACCCAATGATCTTCTCTCACTGTATAATCCAGTGATCCTCTCTCTCTCTCTTTGTATAACCCAGTGACCTTCTCTCACTATAATCCAGTGATCCCCCCTCTCTCTCTCACTGTATAACCCAGTGACCTCTCTCTCACTCTATAACCCAGTCACCTCTCTCTCACTCTATAACCCAGTCACCTCTCTCTCACTCTATAACCCAGTGACCTCTCTCTCACTCTATAACCCAGTTGCCTCTCTCTCACTCTATAACCCAGTCACCTCTCTCTCACTGTATCGCCCAGTGACCGTCTCTCTGTATAATCCAGTCATCTTCTCTCACTATAATCCAGTGATCCCCCCTCTCTCTCTCACTGTATAACCCAGTGACCTTCTCTCTCTCACTGTATAACCCAATGACCCTCCCACTCACTGGATAACCCAGTAACCATCTCTCACACCGTATAACCCAATGACTCGCTCTCTCACTGTATAACCCAGTGACCCTTTATCTCACTGTAAAACCCAGTGACCCTCTCTCTCACTATGTAACCTAGTGACCCTTCTCTCTCACCGTATAACCCAGTGACCCCCTCTCACTGTATAACCCAGTGTCCCCCTTTTCTCCTTGTATAACCAGTGCACCCCAACTGGATAATACAGTAACCCTCTCTATCACTGTATAATCCAGTGATCCTCTCTCTCACTGTATAACCAAGTGACACCCTCTCTCTTACCATATATCCCAGTGAACCCCTCTCTCACTTTGTGACCCAGTGTCCTTTTCTGTCACTGTATAGCCCAGTGCAACCCTCTCTCCCACCTTAACCCAGTGCCCACTCACTGTATAATCCAGTACCCCCACTGTCTAATCCCGTGATCGCCTCTCCCTCACGGCATAATCCAGTGACCCCCTCTCACTCTATAATCCAGTTCCCCATCACTGTAACCTATTGCCCCCTTTCACTGTATAAACCAGTGAACGTCTCTCACTGTATAACCCAGTGACCCCTCACCCACTTTATAATCCAGTGCCCCTCACTTTTTAATCCAATGACCCCTCACTCTCACTGTATAATCCAGTGACCCTCTCTCCCTCACTGTATAATCCAGTAACCCCCTCTCATTGTATAACCCAGTGACACTTTCTCACTATATAATAGTGACCCCCTCCATTGCACACTGTACAATCCAGTGAGCCCCTCTATCTCACTGTATAACCCAGTAACTTCCCTCTCACTGTATAACCTAGTGACCCTCTCTCTCTATCTCTGTGAACCCCCACCCAGTGCAGCTCTCACATGCTGAACAGATTAAAACTGAACCAAGTTCTGCAATGTGTAACCCCATTAAACACAGTACAAATTGCATCACCCCAATGGAATCATTCTCTCCTCAAAGGTATCAACATCTCTTTAATTAACGTCCCTTCAACATGAACTAGGATGATCCCAGAAACCGCCACATTCCAAAGAACCAGGCCTTCGATCCCAGGCATCAACGTCCTTCCCCGTGAACACAATGGATCTCGGAGAAGCATTTCTTCACAGGAACCTCCTGAGGCAATAACCTCAAATTTAACTTGTCACTTCTTGCTTCATCCCCCTCCCCCACCTTCTTATTCTGGCATCTTCCCCCTTCCTTTCCAGTCTCAATGAAGGGTCTCAGCCCAAAATGTCGACTGTTTATTCATTTCTACAAATGCCAGCTGACCTGCTGAGATTCTTCAGCATTTTGAGTATTTTTCTATTCCAGCACACTCGCTCATGGGCACTGCTCCCGCCACCTGGCAGCCGAGTCTCGCCCACCGCTGTCATTACACGATAACATGTGGCACAACGCAAGGCAGACAGGACCAACACTTCGTCAAGCTGCCAGGGTCTCCAGGCATTTGAATCGCAGAGACTGAGGCTATTTGGCCCATTGAATCTTTACCATTCCATCAGTTATGTCCCTGATTTATTTCACTGGCTAGGTATACTGGGGGGGGTGGGGGGTCAAAATTACCTGGGAAAACTACAGAGGATAACACTTCTGGACAGTTACTGGTGGAGGAGGGATTGAGATTCAGTGGGTGGGGGAGAGTGTTGGTGGGGTGTGTGAGGGGATTCAGTGGGTGGGAGAGAGAGTCAGTGGGTTGTGGGAGAGGATTCAGTGGGTGGGGGAGTGCCCATGGGGTGTGGGAAGGGATTCAGTGGGTGGGGGAGTGCCCATGGGGTGTGGGAGGAGATTCAGTGGGTGGGGGAGTGTCTGTGGGGTGTGGGAGGGGATTCAGTGGGTGGAGGAGTGTCTGTGGGCTGTGGGAGGAGATTCAGTGGGTGGGGGGAGAGTGTCCATGGGGTGTGGGAGGGGATTCAGTGGGTGGGGGAGTGTCCATGGGGTGTGGGGGGGATTCAGTGGGTGGGCGGAGGGTGTCGGGGGGGGCTTCTGTATAAAGACAGGTTAATAAATGCTGAGGGTTTCTCACAGAGGGAGGGGCTGTGTGCTGTCAGGTTGGAATGCCACCTACCCCAAAAGGCCCTGTAATGTCAGATATTGAGTATGTGACTGACTCACAGCAGAATAACTGAGGCAGTAATGTTCAGTGAGGCTGAGGAAAGGGAGGGTGACTGGCCAATAACCTCAGACTGTCCACTCCCTCCCCAGCCCCATACCCGGAGGGTTGAGGGGCAAAGGTCACCACAAGTGTCTCTTTCCACTGTCGCTTGTGTCCCCTCCTTGCACCGCCAGTGTGTGGGGAACGCAGGGCAGGAGAGGAGTGGGGAGGGGGATGCCGAACTGGGAGGGGCTGCCAGTGAGGAGGAGATAGGGAAGGTGCGTGTGGGAGAGTAATGGGGAAGGGATAGGGTTGGAGAGGGTGAGGGAGAGGGAGGACGAAGGGTTGGAGAGATTGTGGGGCAGGGGAGGTGGAGTAGTGGGAGAGGGAGGGGTAGGGATTATCATGAGAGGAAATGTAATTAGGATGGGGAGTAGGGAAGGGGAAGGGGAGCACTTGGAGGGAATGGAGATGGGGAGGAAGGGCAAGGGTGAGGGGTTGAGGGAGCAGTAGGGAGAGTGGGTAAGTGAATTGGTGGTGGAGGGGTGAAGCTGGGGACGGAATGAGATGGAAGAGGGGTTAGGTAAGGAGATGAGGAGCTGAGAGAAGGGTTGAAGAGGTGAGAGAGGCTGGTGTAGGGTTGAGGGGCTCAGGGAATGGTTAAGGTAACAGAGGGATAAGAAGTGAGGGTTCAGCCTTCAGAGCAAGCTCCCCCGATTTAGGCCAGGGGCTGGAGGTGAATAGCTGCACTGTTGGGCCGGGCAGCCAGCACGTAGATGGCACTTTCCTTGAGGAAGGATTTCCAGTTGACAGGCCTGTGGAGAGAGGAGGGAGAGAGACTGAGCAATGGGGGAGATGGTGAGAGGGGAGAGGGTAGTGAGGGGGGAGAGAGCTGATCAATGGGGGAAGACAGGAGCGAGGGGAAGCAGAGGGAATGAGGAGGGAGAGAGAGACTGATCAATGGGGGAGACCAGGAGTGAGGGGGAGAGGGGAGAGAGACCTGAGTAATAGGGGAGACTGGGAGTGAGGGGGAGAGGACACACACTCAAGGATTCAGGAACAGCTTCTTCCTCTCCACTATCCAATTTTGAAAGGTCCATGAACCCATGAACACCACCCCACTATTCCTCGTTCACATGATTTATTGAGTTTTGAAACTTCTGGGGTTTTTATGTCTTTGCCCTGTACTGCTGCCTCAAAATGACTAATTTCACAATATTTTATTTATTAATAATAAACCTGATTCTGATTATAATTCTGGTTGGTCTCTGGACCATGGGGAATTATCTGTGTAGGGAAATTTCCACTGACCAGAGGTTACCATGGTGATGGTGAGGCTCGGATCTTTCAACAGGGAGCATCATAAGAATTAACTCAGGAGTGTGTAGGAAACAGAGGGGGGAGAGGGAGGAAAGATAGGGTGTAGGGTAAGTGAGGGTGAGAGAGAATGAGAGAGGGTGGGAGAGTGAAAGAGAGGGGGGAAGGAGTGAGAAAGGGAGAGAGTTTATAGAGAGGTTGTGTAGAGAGGGAGATGTAGAGAAGGAGGGAGATGGGAAGATGCCAGGGGAGGGAGTGAGGAGGAAGAACAGAGGGGGAAGGAGAGAGAGAGAGGGAAGAGATGGGGGAGGGGGAGAGGAAGTAGAGGAGAGAGTGGGAGAGAGGGTGAGAGAGGGAGGGAGAGAAAGGGAGGGAGAAGAGGGAGAAAGGGAGAGGGGGAAATAGAGGTGTAGAGAGTTGGGGTGACAGTGAGGAGAGGGGGAAGAGGGGGTGAGAGGGTGTGAGAGAGTTAGAGTGGGGAGGGTGGGGGAGAGAGAGAGAGGAGTGAGAGAGAAGGGAAAGAAAGAGGGAGGGACAAGGGAGGGGGGGAGAGAACAGGACCAAAGATTTGTTCTTGGGGGGGCTATTTATAAATGGAGATGAGTTCCTGATCGAGAGGGTAATTTGTATCTGGGAAATTGGGAAGTGAGGAGTCTTTGATGTGAAACTGCTTCAGTATCCACGAAGGCTGCCTGACCAGCTGAGATTCCAGTGCTCTCCACTTGCACTGATACTGGATCCAACTGTTTACTTCTTAGATTGTTATTTTCTTTGCAGTTTAACAATTAATTATCTGCTTGTATTTTAAGCGATTCTTATATGCACGTAACAGTTTAATACGCCGCTGGAACAGGGCTTCCCAACCGTTTCTGCGCCATGGACTCCTATCACTAACTGAAGGGTCTGAGACTCCGGGTTGGGAATCCCGGATCTAGTGGTTACATTGGTATAATTCTGGAAACTTCTCTCAGTACTGAGTAATTGAATAAATGCTTTCTCATCGGCTAACTCATAGCTATAAATTTGAATGGAATTTTCCTTACCTAGGGGTATGAAAATAGCGGATTGCAGGGCAGCGCCACCTGAATCTTAGTTTTCCCTACACCTGGCTCTCTCTGCCACTGTTTACTCAGGCTCTCCCTTGTTCTATCAACACTTCATTAAACAATTGTGCAGCAGCAAGTTTTGTGCATCTTTCCTGACTTCTGAAATAACTATGGATGGGCAACACCAGCACCCAAAAGTGAGGACGGGTCTCTCCGGAGATTGTCCTGCCTTGGAAAGGGCTTCAGCAGGTTATTGCTGTTGATGGGTGGTGGCCGCCCCTCCCTGTTCTCCACTCACCTGCTCTCCTCTGGGCCCTTGCAGAGCAGGGACTTGTCCTGGACTCTCCCGCGTCCTTTATTTGCTGGGCTTCCCTCCGACATGGGTTCGACGTGGCTGATACTGGGAGAAACAGACACATTGTCACACCCCCTGCTGCATCAGCTCAGCTGACGAGAGGTCACAGAACACTGCTGCACAGAAATAGGTATTTCGGCCCAGCTAGTCTGTACCAATCTATTAATTTGCCTGGTCTAATTGACCTACACCATGGCCTTCCATACCCGTCCCATCCATATACTTACCCTAATTTCTCTTAAATGTTGAAATTGACCCTTCATCCACCACTTGCACCTTCACCGCCCTCTGAGTATAATAGTTTCCCCTCATTTTCCCCTTAAGCATTTCACCTTTCACCCT
The DNA here is from genome assembly GCF_048418815.1 of Hemitrygon akajei. Lineage (NCBI taxonomy): Eukaryota > Metazoa > Chordata > Chondrichthyes > Myliobatiformes > Dasyatidae > Hemitrygon > Hemitrygon akajei. The sequence goes on from NC_133129.1 coordinate 4,815,685, forward strand.
TAATCCCTGACCTCTAGATAGTCTCACTCAACCTCACTGGAATAAGCTTGCCTGCATTTACCCAATCTAAACCCCTCATAGTTTTGTATACCTCCACCAAATCTCCCCTTGTTCTCCTACGCTCCAGGGAATAAAATCCTAACCTATTCGATCTTTCCCTGTAACTAAGCGCCTCGTCCCAGCAAAAGGATTGCGGGTCCCTCAAACATGTCCCACCATTCAATCATGTCATAATTTTCCAAAATGCATCACCTCACATTGGTGAGTCACATCCGACAGTTGGTCTGTCATATTTACAAAGACAGGACACCTGTGTGGGAGAGTCTCTGCACTGGAAAACCACTGCACTGGGGCAATTCCACTCTCTTGACCTCAGAAGCCCAGGTCCACTGGCTTGAGTAGTCACCACAAACTGGGGTCTTCCTTGGTCGCAATGGATGACCATCTGTGCCTTGTCCTGCCCTTCGCTCTCCACGGGGCGTTGCAGAACCACCTTCCTGGCCATTGGATCTCACTGTAGATCTCATCTGCCCAGTCCGCCAGAGCTGACTTCGCATGCTAGGGCAGTCCCTATCTCACTGGGGTAACAACCGCCTGTCGTAGGGATGTACCAGGGTGTGGCCGCTGCCACACGTAAACAGCTACTTGGAGCCACTGAGTATTGGGTTGGGTCCAAAGGTGAGTGAGCTGCCCCAGACTGGTCATAAAAATTCATACACCAGAGGTGCTACCCTCCCTGGACACGTCATACAGCTCCTCACAGTTATCTGTATTGAAATCCACTTGTCATTCATTGGTCCACTTCTCTAAATGATCCAGATTCCCTTGAATCTAGCCTTCGATAACCTTCTTCGCTACCAACAACACTAAGTTTTGTGTTACCTAAAAACTTGCTGATAAATCTTTGTGCACTCATACCCACATCATTTCTATACAGATATGAATAAGCAGGATAGACAGATGTTGGCCAAACACAGGACAAATGGAATTAGCTTTGATGGCGAGTTAGTCAGCATGGACCATTTGGGATGCTGGACCTGTTTCAGTTCTGTCGTCGGAGGCTGCAGAGGGTTGTAAATTCAGCCAGCTCTAACACGGGCACAGCTCTCCCCACCTTTGAAAGGTGGTGCCTCAAGAGGCAGCGTTCATCATTACGGACCTCCATCACCCAGGACATGCCCTCTTCTCATTGCCACCATCAGGGAGGAGGTACAGCAGCCTGAAGACACACACTCAACGATTCAGAAACAGCTTCTTCCCCTCCACCATCAGATTTATGAATGGCCAATGAACCCATGAACACTACCTCACTATCCATTTTCTTTCTAATTTAAGCAGTTTGACGTTTTTGCACCATACTGCTACAAAACAACAAATCTCACATTATATTAACACAAGAGATTCTGCAGATGCTGGAAGTCCAAAGCAACACCCACACCCTGCTGGATAAACTCAGCAGATCAGGCAGCATCCATGGAGACGAATAAACAGTAGACGTTTCAGCCTGTGATCCTTCATCAGAATCAGAATCAGGTTGAATATCACTGGCAGATGTCATGAAATTTGTTGTTCTGTGGCAGCGGTACATTGCAATACACAATAATAAAAACTATAAATTACAATAAGAAATATATATTGCATAAATATTAAATTAATAATTGTATTGAAGAGAGAGTAAAATCTTGTGAGGTGGTGTTCATGGGTTCACTGTCCATTCAGAAATCTGTTGGCAGAGGAGAAGAAGCCATTCCTGAAACATTAAGTGTGTGTCTTCGGGCTCCTGTACCTCCTCCGTCAGAGGGCACATCCTGGCTGATGGGGGTACTGAATGATGGATGCCAGCTTTTTGAGGCATCACCTTTTGACGATGACCCCGACGCTGGGGAGGTCGGTGCCCATGATGGAATTGGCTGAGTTTGCAGCTCTCTGCAGCTTTTTCCAATCCAGTGCAGAGCCCCCCCCCCCCCCATACCAGACGGTGACACAACGAGTTAGAATGCTCTCCACGGTACATCAGTTCCTCCAGCATTTGTGTTGCATTCTGTAATCTAGTGGTAATAAATCAGATTCCGATCTGAGTCATTCTCTCTCTACAAGAAACCTCTCACTATTTCCTCCCACAACAAATCTCATCTCTAACGATACCACAAGAATCCTTCATTACAGAACCCCCGTCACCCCGGACACGCTGTCTTCTCATTGCTACCATAAGGGAGGAGGTACAGGAGTCTGAAGACACACACTCAATGGTTTACGAACAGCTTCTTCCCCTCCGCCATCAGATTTCTGAACATTCCATGAACTCATCAACACTATCTCACTATTCCATGTTTCTATTTATTTTTGTAATTTATAGTAATATTTTGACTTGTACTGTACCGCTGCGACAAAACGACTAATGTCACCTCAGGTGTCAGTGATGGTAAAACTGTCTCTGATTCTGAATTTATCAGTACAGGTCTACTCCCTCTGCCTTTCTCATCACTAAAAGCTACTATATCTCAGCCAAGTCGGATCAGAGCAGCTAGCATGTTGCCCGTATTAGACGTTGCTGGCTACAAGGAAATGTTGGATAAACGTGGATTGTTTCCTTTTCATCAGCTCCTCTGTCTCTGTCAGAGGTGGCCATCTCTGCCAATCAAGTCTATGCTAGCCTATTCTCCAGTCAGTTTTGCTGTGAGCTACTCATACCACAAAATGGTGGTTATGAAGTGTCTAGTGTGGTAATGTAATGGGTAGTGCTTGTCGCTAGCAGAGCTGAATGTGTAAGTCTCCCCCTGCCAGTACATAGCCTCTCAGACAGCAAGCCTCCTGTAGTGTCTCCTTGCTGGTGACACATGGAAACTGAACTCCTTTCAGACTCAGGTTAAATTACAAAGGATGGGGAGGAGGTCTGGCCCCTGCACACGTGGCATGCAGGCCTACTGGCATGTGGACACACCCTGGTGCTCATGAACCAGATCCCCAGCTACTGGTAAATAGCCCCCACTGCCTTGTGGGCAGCCTCGGGAGAGACAAAGGCTACAGGAGTAGTACACATCAGATCCGGAGTGGAGTCACTAAGATGGCTGGCCGTCATTGACCATCCAGCAGCTCCTGCAGCCAAGCTGGTACCAAATATATTGCTTCATAAGCTTTCCTCAGGGCTACACCGGTGAGGCCGAGAGGGGCACCTTGACGACTGAGCATCTCAGGATCTCCAAACCTTCCACCCAGGCTCGCGATGATGATCGTCATCAACCATTGTCCTTCAAGTCAGACGGATAACTCTTCCAACATCCCAGAGTCTACCACACACCCACAAACTAATGGGAGTTGTACTGTGGCCAATTACTATCCCAATTTACACATCTTTGGAATGTGGGAGGAAACCAGAGCACCCAGGAGAGCTCTATGTGAGAATGTGGAAACTCCGCACAGACAGATCCCAAGGTCAGGATCGAACTTGGCGTCTCTGGAGCTGTGAGCCTGCAGCTCTACCCACTCTCACCACTCTGCTGCAGAGGAGGCCACGGTGGAGTAATGGAATAAATGGCCAGGGTTCAAGAGAGAGGTACTTGCTGCTCTTTTTCCAAATTAAATGAGGAGGCTTCGGAGAGGGTGCAGAAGAGGTTTACCAGGATGCTGCCTGGATTAGAGGGTATGCGCTATAACCCAAGGCTGGACAAAACTTGGGTCGCTTTCTCTGGAGTGGTGGAGGCTGAGGGGAGATCTGATAGAGGCTTATAAGATGATGAGAGGCAGAGTAGACAAGGAGTAAATTTTTATCAGGGTTGAAATTTCTAATACCACAGGGCATGCATTTAAGGTGAGAGGGGATAAATTCAAAGGAAGTGTGAGGGGCATTTTTTTCACAGAAGGCAGTGGGTACCTAGAATGTGCTGCCTGAGGAGGTGGTAGAGCTTCTCCGTGGATTGTCACCTTGTCGTGGTGGAGAAGCTTGTGTGGTCCTGAGATCCTGAGAGTGATGCCGTCTGGAGCTATGCTCCTGGTAGGGTCACCCATGGTGGTAAGGTCGAGGGTGAGGTCTCTGACAAAGAACAATCCAACCAAGACCTCAACAGTGGAACAGCCAATGAAGTTACTTCAAACTCAATGGCTGTGAAGGCGGATGAAGGCTGTAACAAATCCATCAGCTCCAATCGTCGTGGTTTCCATGCCATTGGAATCAGTTGGTTGATTTGTGAAGTATCGTGTGCTTCTTGGAGTGCAACATCAAGTACATGTTAAACAAATACACGCACAGGCGTCTTCGCTCTGTGGGCCACTTCCTCAGAATGAAGACCATCATCCTTGACCTCGAGAGATAGCCACGGTAGAGGGAGAAACATTAGGGAGTTTTAAGAGACATTTGGAATGTGAGGAAAATGTGTAGGCAGAGGAAATTAGTTTAGTTGGCCATTTGATTACAAATTTAATTGGCTCAGCACAACATTGTGGGCCAAAGGGCCGTGTGCCTGTGCTGTACTGGTCTGGTCTATGTTCTATGCTCTAAAATAGTCTCGTCTTCCATTGACATCGGTAAAACCAAATTTGGAGTACTGTGTACAATTCAGAACCTTGATATAGTAAGGGTGTGTTGGTGCGTGGCCAAGTGGTTAAGACATCAGTCTAGTGATCTGAAGGTTGCTAGTTCGAGCCTCGGCTGAGGCTGCGTGTTGTATCCTTGAGCAAGGCACTTAACCACACATTGCTCTGCGACCAGTGCCACACTGTATCGGCCCTTGCCCTTCCCTTGAACAACATCGGTGCTGTGGAGAGGGGAGACTTCCATACAACTTTGCCCAGGCTTGTGCTCTGGAAACTTTCCAAGGCACAAATCCATGGTCTATCGAGACTAACAGAGGCTTACATAGGAAGGGTGGACAGGATACAATAAAGATTCACAAAGATGTTTCCAAGGCTGGGGGGGTGGGGGGAGGCTGAATTTGAAGGAGAGACTGGACAATCTGGGAACGCTGCCAAAAAGCACGTACCCCCAGGCTCAAGGACAACTTCTATCTCACTGTTAGATTATTGAATGATCTAGTTAGGCCTTGTACCTTATTGTCTGCCTTCTGTTGTGATGAAATGATCTGTATGGAAGGCACATAGAACAAAGTTTTTCACTCTACCTGTAACAATAATAAACCCATTTACTAATTCACCCTCTGGACCACGGTAACTTCTTCCTCTCAATGTGTTGATCTAAATGGTTTTATCTAAGAAAGGATGTGCTTGTATTGCAAAGCACCCAGAGGAGGTTCACAAGAATTATCTCTGGAATGAAAGGGTTACCATGGTGAATGTTTGATGGCTCCAGACATGAACTCACTGGAGTTTAGAAAAATGATGATGGGGGCGGGGAGGATGATCTCATTGAAACCTATTGAATATTGAAAGAGTGGATGTGGAGAAGATGTTTCCAATAGCGGGAGCGTCTAGGAGCCGAAGACACAGCATTAGAATAGAAGGATGTCCATTTAGAACAGGGTTTCCCAACCTTTTTTATGCTTTTGATCGATACCATTAAGCAATCTGGACCCCAGATTGGGAACCCCTGATTTAGAACAGAGATGAGGAGGAATTTCTTTCACCAGAGAGCAGTAAATGTGCAGAATTCGTTGCCACAGCTGGCTGGAGGCCAGGTCATTGGGTCTATTTAAAGTGGAGGTTGATAGGTTCTTGATTAGTCAGTCTGTCGAATGTTAAGGAGGAAGGCAGGAGAATGGGATTGAGAGGGATAATAAATCAGTCATGATGGAATGGCAAAGCAGAATGAAGGGCCAAATGGCCTAATTCTGCTCCTATGTTGGGTTATCAGGCCTTGACGGTATAGCAGTCTTCGTCTGCTTAGGGATTTGGAGCCTTGGAAATCTCTGCAAACATCCTGCGGGCGAAACACTCTCACTCACTGGAACCTGAAGGGAAATGGAATCATCCCTGAAACTTGGCAGCACAGTCTCACTGCTCTCATTGACTTGGAACAGGACTGTTAGAACTACCACAGCTTATTACAACATTTCAGCTCCAGCTGTCTCATAGCACACCCACTAACTTTCATAGAACATGGCACAGGCCTTCAGCCGTCAATGTTGTGCCTAACCACTTAAATTAATAATCAAATGGTGGTGGAGACTCAGTGGGCCAAATGGCCTATTTCTGCTCCTGTGTCTCATGGTCTTCCTTCCCTCCAATCACATGGCCGTTTTTATCTTTTTCTGGAGCAGTGATGGTGCCTTTAAACCGTGCGTGGCCCACGAGCAGAGTGTGAAAATGCTGGCAGGCTGTTCAGTGTCATTACTGAAGCCAGGGGGAGCCTCGTGTTCAATTATGTGAGACTGTAGACATTCTGTAATTATGCAAATTGATGCATTAGGGGGTCAGGTAAACAGTCTCTGCAGCAGCTCTGGGTGTCCCACTGAGCCTCCTTGGTACTCATTAGCTTTTTTAATTACTGGAAGTACTCAGCCAGCATTAGAGTTCAAGAGCCCTGAGGTAATATGCAGCTCAATAAAACCCTGGTTAGACCGCACTTGGAATATTGTGTTCCGTTCTGGTCGCCTCATTATAGGAAGGATGTGGAAGCTTTAGAGAGGCTGCAGAGATCTGGCAGGGTGATGCCTGGATAAGACAGCATGTCTTATGAGGATGGGTTGAGTGAGTTAGGGCTTTTCTTTTTGAATCAAAGGAGGAAGAGTGGTGATTTGATAGAGGTGTACATGATGAAGGGGCATGGATTAATTGATTTATTTATTTAGAGTTGCAGTGTGGAACTGGGCCTTCTGGTCCAATGAGCAGCAGCACACAGCAACCCACCGATTTAACCGCCGCCGAATCACAGGACAACTTACAATCAGCAATTAACCTTCTCACTAGAATGTCTTTGGACTGTGGGAGGAAGCCCACTCACAGGTGGAACGTACAAACTTTCTTACAGAGGTCGCTAGAATTGAGCTCTGAACTCCGATGCCCCAAGCTAACTGTGATGCTACCGTGGTGCCTAATTGAGTGGACAGCCAGAGTCCCTTTCCCAGGGTGGAAATGGCTCATACGAAGGGCCATAATTTAAGGTGATGGGAGGAAAGTATAAGGGGGACGTCAGACGTAACTTTTTTTTTTACACAGAAAGTGGTGGGTGTGTGTAACACCCTGCCGGGGGTAGTGTTAGAGGCAGGTAGGTCAGACACATTTAAGAGACTCAGATAGGCACATGGATGTAAACTTCTACGTTCTAATATGAGAGAAAACTAGGTAACCCGGAGGAAACCCGTGCGGTCATGAGGAAACGTGCAAACTCCTTACTGGCAGTAGCGGGTTACTGGCATTGTGACAGCGTCATGCTAACCCACTACGCCATTATATTAAAAGCAATGTGATCTGATCAAGGTTTGAAGCTTCCTACCGCCGCCCCCCCTCCCCAAACTCCGGATGCAGCAGCTCTCACCTGACACTGCAGGACTGCGAAGCCTTGGTGTTCTTGCGGAACCAGGATTGCTGGGCTCTCTTACACTCGGCAGCTGTGATCAGGCCATCCCGGTTCTGATCCAGGCTCCGGAAGATGCTGCGAGCCCGCTCGCGTTCCTTGGCAGTCAGGAGGCGCAGGAGGGAGTTCTGGAAAAACAGATGGCAGTGTTGGGCTTGAAACCTTGGAGTCAAGGTCACTTGGAGCCCCCACGGGGTTCCAGTTCAGAAGGCAGGTGTCCAGACCACGACCAGTTAGGGCAGGTGTGGAAATGGTTTCACAAATGATGACCCCCTTCCTCCCTCCTCATATCTTCTCCCACCCTCCCCATCTTAATATTAACCTGGACCAGCCCCAGAGTGCCCTCACAAAGGAAGCAGAACAGCACCTCTTCTTTCTTAGAAGTTTGTGCAGATTCAGGATGTCACCAAAAACCTTGACAAACTTCGAAAGATGCGCAGTGGAGAGTATCCTTACTGGTTGCATCAAGGCCTGGTATGAAAACACCAATGCTTAAGAGCAGAAATGTGTACAAAAAGTGGTGGACACGGCCCAGCCCGTCATGGGTAAAGCCCACCCCACCACTGAGCACTGTCACAAGAAAGCTTCAACCTTCATCAGGGACCCCCATCATCCAGGGCAAACTCCCTTCTCACTGCTGACATCGGGCAGGAGGTACAGGAGCCACAGGCCCCACACCACCAGGTTCAGGGACAGTTATTCCATCAACCACCAGGCTCCTGAACCAGAGTGGATAACTTCACTCACCTCAACGTACTTTCAAGGACACTTGGAATATAGTGTCCAGTTCTGGTCACTTTACAGGATATGGAAACATTAGCATGGTGCAGCGGAGATTTACTGGCATCCTGCCTGGATTAGCAAACCATAAACAAAAGAGATCCTACAGACGCTGGAAATCCAGAGCAACACACACAAAATGCTGGAGGAACTCGGCAGGCCAGGCAGCATGTATGGAGAGGGATAAACAGTCGACGTTTTGGGCTGAGACCCTTCTTCAGAACTGCAAATGAATGGGGAATAAAGAATAACAAGGTAGGGGGAGAGGAAGAAGTACAAGCCAAGTGAGGGGGAAGGTGGGTGGGTGGGGTAAGGGTGATGAAATAAGAAGCTGGGAGCCGACAGATGGAAAGGGTAAAGGGCTGATGAAAAACGGAATCTGATAGGAAAGAAGAGTGGACCATGGGAGAAAGGGAAGGAGGAGGGGCACCAGAGGGAGGAGATGAGAAGAGGTAAGCAAGGAGCCAGAGGGGAGAATTGAAGAAGAGGGAAGGGTAGGGGGAAATTGTCTGAAGCGTTTGCCCCTCCCCTTCCCTCTTCTTCAATTGCTATTAGGTTGAGGCTACCCAGATGGAATAGGATGTGGCCTCGACATGGCAGAAGAAGAGGCTGTGGACCGACATATCGAGATAACACTGGCGATAGGAATTAAAATGCTTGGCCAACGGGAAATCTTTCTCTTGGTTGATGGAGTAGGGATGCTTGACAAAGCTGTCCCCCAGTCTACACTGGGTCTCACCGAAGTAGAGGAAGCCACATTGAGATACAGCAGACGAGCCTAACAGATTCACAGGTGAAGCGTTGTCTCACCAGGCAGGATTGTTTGAGGCCCTGCGTGGAAGTGAGGGAGGAGGTGGATGGGCAGGTTGTCCGCTCGCAGGGTTAAGGGACAGGAGGGAGATTAAGGGCGAGAGACGAATAAACAAGGTGATCTGAGGGGATCCTCTTGTCGTATCCCGAGCCTTGGGCCTGGCCCACCTACCTGTGAGCGGGTTCTCTGTAGCAGCAGCAGGGTCTCATGGTACAGAAAGTCTGTCCACTCCATCTGGCCCTTCTTGTCGCCATCCAGGGCTGTGAACTGGGCCACAGCCAGCTCCTCCATCTCCTCGTTCATCTGCTCATCAAAGAGCTGCTTGTGGACAAAGTGCTTGAAATGGAGGAAATCGTCCGAGGTGAGGCAGGACTCTGAAAAAGCAGGAGGTGTTCCAGCATGAGTTGTGTAGGGAGATCTCCACAGCAGCATGTGGGGGATGGAGGGACGGAAGAGAGGGAAGAGTGGTTGGGAGATACTGGGCATTAGGGATGGTGGGAGGGAGATCCTAGCGAGGGAGGGAACGAGAGATGGAGTACGGGAGATATTGGATGAGGAAGGGAGAGAGATCTTCTCGGACATGGATGAGGCCACTTGGAGCTAAATCAGGAGGCTCCTCGCCTCACAAGATGTAGGTCCTCATGAGGAGGGTATTTGACCTCCTTCAGAGAGGCAGATCTTTGAAGCGGTATCTGACCCCCACCCAAGAGTCAGATCCTCGGACATTTGCTTCCACAGGGATAGACAAGACCCTTGCATGGAAGGAGATCACCGCTGGCTGTGGTTACAGATAATCACACTGCCCCCCAGTCAATCCAATTCGGAATTCGGAATCAGCCCCGGAGAGCGGGAAGTGCTGGTAAGGAGACAAAAATGAGCTTTATTTGTCACACGTACATCGAAACATCGCAACGTATAGTGAAATGCATCGTCTGTGTCAAATCAGATCAGTGAGGATTGTGCTGGGCAGCCCCAAGTGTCACCATGCTTCTGGCCCACTACTCACTAACCCACCCACACGTCTGTGGGACATGGGAGGAAACTAGAGCGTCGGGAGAAAACCCACATGGTCTCGGGGAGATTGTAGGGTGATTGAATCCGATCGTATACCTGACACTGTATCAGCATCGTGCTATCTGCTCTGTTACCCTGCCACCCCTGGTGAATCTGAGCAGGTAAGGGGGGAAAGTATAATGAAATGCAGTGGGGGATGTGGTGGGGACACAGCCAGCAACACCAGTCATTGTGTGGATGGACCAGTCACCGTCCCTTTTCAGTTTCAGAATCTGAGTGTAGATGGCAAGGCCAGCATTTATCGCACCTCCCCACCTGACCCTGGGGAAGATGGGGGGGGGGGAATGATATGCCCCCTTGAACAACCGACGTCCTTCTGTAACTTAGTTATTTTGAGATATCAGCCTTCGAGCTATGCTGTCAGCAACCTATCTGTTTAACCCTAGTCTAATCACTGGACAATGACCAATTAACCTACCAACCAGAACATCCTTATGGGAGGAAACTGGAGCACCTGGAGGACATCCCCATGGACACAGGGAAAACACACAAACTCCTTGCAGATGGATTCAGAATTGAACTCCGAACTCTGAACTCTGACAACCTGAGCTGCAGTAGCATCACGCTAACGGCTACGCTGCCGTGGTTAAGGTTGGTTGGGTGACTGAGGTGTACTGTTGAAAGTATCCTGACTGGTTGCTGTTCCTTTTCACACCTTGTGGCAGCTTTTTTTCCCCATTTCTGTAGCACCTGGCGGTTTTTTACGAGGCCGAGTTGCTAGCTCAACACTCAACCCCGCACAGATAGAAAGCGCTCGTAGGGCCGGCCACATTCAAACTCAGGTCAAAGTCTGGTGCTGATGTCACTACACCACCGGGCAGCTAATCATGGTCTGGTATGGAAATGCAAATGTACAGGAGCATAAGAAGACGCAGAGAGCAGTGGACTCCCCCAATACATCACGGTCACACCCCTCCCCACCGTCGGTCATGTCTCCAGGAGACACTGCCTCAAGAAAGCAACATCCATCATCAAAGATCCCCACCACCCGGCCAGGCCATCTTCTCACAGCTCACACGGGCAGGAGGGACTGAATCCTGAAGTCCCACACCACCACCCGGCCACACCATCTTCTCACAGCTCCCACGGGAAGGAGGGACTGAATCCTGAAGTCCCACACCACTACCCGGCCACACCATCTTCTCACAGCTCCCACGGGAAGGAGGGACTGAATCCTGAAGTCCCACACCACCACCCGGCCACACCATCTTCTCACAGCTCCCACGGGAAGGAGGGACTGAATCCTGAAGTCCCACACCACTACCCGGCCACACCATCTTCTCACAGCTCCCACGGGAAGGAGAGACTGAATCCTGAAGTCCCACACCACCACCCGGCCAGGCCATCTTCTCACAGCTCCCACGGACAGGAGGAACTGAATCCTGAAGTCCCACACCACCACCCGGCCAGGCTATCTTCTCACAGCTCCCACGGACAGGAGGAACTGAATCCTGAAGTCCCACACCACCACCTGGCCAGGCCATCTTCTCACAGCTCCCACGGACAGGAGGGACTGAATCCTGAAGTCCCACATCACCACCCGGCCAGGCTATCTTCTCACAGCTCCCACGGACAGGAGGGACTGAATCCTGAAGTCCCACACCACCACCCGGCCAGGCCATCTTCTCACAGCTCCCACGGACAGGAGGGACTGAATCCTGAAGTCCCACACCACCCGGCCAGGCCATCTTCTCACAGCTCCCACGGACAGGAGGGACTGAATCCTGAAGTTCCACACCACCACCCGGCCACACCATCTTCTCACAGCTCCCACGGACAGGAGGGACTGAATCCTGAAGTTCCACACCACCACCCGGCCAGGCCATCTTCTCACAGCTCCCACGGACAGGAGGGACTGAATCCTGAAGTTCCACACCACCACCCGGCCAGGCCATCTTCTCACAGCTCCCACGGACAGGAGGTACTGAAGCCTGAAGTCCCACATCACCACCCGGCCAGGCCATCTTCTCACAGCTCCCACGGACAGGAGGGACTGAATCCTGAAGTCCCACATCACCACCCGGCCACACCATCTTCTCACAGCTCCCACGAGCAGGAGGGACTGAAGCCTGAAGTCCCACACCACCACCCGGCCAGGCCATCTTCTCACAGCTCCCACGGACAGGAGGGACTGAATCCTGAAGTCCCACACCACCACCCGGCCAGGCCATCTTCTCACAGCTCCCATGGACAGGAGGGACTGAATCCTGAAGTCCCACACCACCACCCGGCCACACCATCTTCTCACAGCTCCCACGGACAGGAGGGACTGAATCCTGAAGTTCCACACCACCACCCGGCCAGGCCATCTTCTCACAGCTCCCACGGACAGGAGGGACTGAATCCTGAAGTCCCACATCACCACCCGGCCAGGCCATCTTCTCACAGCTCCCACGGACAGGAGGTACTAAAGCCTGAAGTCCCACACCAGCAGGTTCAGGAACAGCTAATTCCCTCCAACAATTTGGTTGTTGAACCGACAGCAAAACCCTAATCACTACCTCAGTACAGCAGCACTATCACCACTTTGATCACTCTGCATATTTTTTTTGTTCTAATTGATGTTTTCCTGTGAATGCTGTTGACCTGACGCTCTGAGCCTGTGGTGCTGCTGTGAGGGAGTTTTTCATTCCACCTGTGCACACACGGACTCGTGCAGGTGACAGGAAACCCGACGTTAATGAATAAACTCTTCTCAGGATCCTGATAATAATGCAGAGTTTGTCTTTGAAACGTCGGTTAAAATCGATACCTGCACCTGGCTGGAAGCCCGAGAAGAGTTTATTCATCATATAAGCCGGGAAAGCACCAGATCCTATTTCAAACACAACTTTGACTTTGAGTTTGAGGGTTCTAAATTATTTCCGTTCTGCCCCCTGATGAGGAATGCGTTAAGCCCAGGGGGTTTGGTGGTGGGAGAAGGGGTCAGGGCTCAGGACACAGACAGACCTGGGATGACCCTGCATTGACGGAAGACTTCCTTCAGGCTGAACATTTCCTCCTCGGTCAACAGCAGGTTCACGTTATCCTGGCAGGGAGACAGAAAGGGACGGAGGGAGTGGGGGAGGAGGGAGATTGGGAGAGAGGGGGAGAGAGTGAGCAAGAGCGTGGGGAGGAAGAGGGCAAGAGGGATTGAATGGGGAGGGTGAAGAGGAAGGAGGCAGGATGAGAGAGCACGAGGGGAGAGGTTGTGGGGAAGAGAGGTGGAAGGAGGAAGGGAGAAAGAGAGGAAGGAGAGAGAAGGTGGAAAGGGGAGGGAGAGAGGGGTCAGAAAGGGGGAGAGATGGAGAAAGAGAGAGAGAGAGTTAAGACATGGCTGGCATTGAGGATGCCAGTGTTACCTCTCTTTGCTAGGCACAGTGCCAGGAAGACAGACCCCACAGAGAGCCCAGTGTGGAGACTAGGCCTCCACAGGCACATTGAGAGGAGCCATTTGGTCACTCGAGCACACTTCCGTAATGTCACCTACACTCCTAAAATCAGTCTGGCACCCCTACCTCATTATGGGGGGACCATTCCACCAGCCGGCAACCAGTGGGTACCAGCCTCAGGACCAGGTGGGTACCTTGGCACCACTGCTGGAGGGACCGACCTTGGTTGGATAAGAAGAGAGATCTCGACCACCACATCTGAAGTCGTGCTGGGATCCTTGAATGTCATCTCTAACCGGGCAGCCCAGAGAAGACTCACAAGTATGATTCCAGGAATGAAAGGGTTAATGAAAGAGGAGCATTTGATGGCTCTGGGCCTGTACTCACTGGAGTAAGAAGAATGAGATGGGGTCTCATTGAAACCAATTGAATATTGAAAGGCCTAGACAGAGTGGATGCGGAGAGGATGTTTCCTATATTGGTGGAGTCTAGGACCAGAGGGCACAGCCTCAGAATAGAGAGACATCCATTTAATACAGAGGTGAGGAGAAATTTTTTTAGCCAGACTGTGATGAATTTGTGGAATTCATTGCCACAGATGGCTGTGTAGGCCAAATCATTGGGTATATTTTAAGTGGAGATCAATAGGTTCTTGATTAGTAAGGGCATCAAAGATTACAGGAAGAAGGCAGGAGAAAGGGTTTGAGAGGGATAAAAAGGCAGCCTTGATGGAATGGCAGAGCAGACGATGGGCTGAATGGCCCAATTCTGCTCCTAGATCTCATGGTCTTTTGGTCACTCCCTCTGGAATAGCCCATGTCAGTGGATCACCAGCCAAGTGGTATCAGTTCCTCGGTCAGCAGAAGGTTCCGGTATCCTGAGGGGGAGATAGCGAGAAGGGCTGGGGCCATGAGGGACAAGCAACAGGGTGGGGGTGAGATACCCTTCTCTAATTACCCCGGTGGGTGGCGGAGAATGAAAATCTCAAACCTCTGCTGCCTTCAGGCTATGACTGCTCATGGGGAAGTTCTCGGAGTAAACCTCAAGTGAAAACTCCAGAGCTGGAGTCCCTAAGGCAGTCCTACGTTGAGTTCAACGCTGACTGGCATCTCCTGCAATGCCACTGGTGCCAAACTGTAATGGTCCCTGCTGTTCCTTTGCACTCATCAGCAGCGAGGAGAGGGGGAGCCTGTTAAACGGGCAACAGCTCACTCTCCATATCGAACAGCCCAGGCTTGTGTATCACATAGACAGCTAGGACACAACAGCCATGGCTGACAGGACCTCAAGGGCGGTGGTGATCTGCCGTTACTCTGGTGACAGGGCTCCCACAATGCTTTTGGGAAGGGGACAATTCAACTAGATTAGGCTATTTGAATATTATATATTGATATGTAGAAACCCAGCACAGTACAGGCCCTTCCTTCCCAACCAGTCTGCGCTGCCCAACCACACCCACGTGATCAATTAACCGACAGACTGGTGCGTCTTTGGAAAGTGAGAGGAAAGCGGAGCAGCCACAGGAAACCCGCAGGGTCACAGTGTGAACGTACAAACTCCTAACTGAACACGGGATGCTGGCACTGCAAAGCATAATGCTAATTGCTAAGCCACGATGCCACTCCTGTTGAAGAAATCCCCTCATTCCACCTGCACTGTTCAATCAGATCATTTTACCTCTGCCCCACCGTGAGTTCGAGCAGTCGCTCCCGTCGATGCTGTTGGAGGATATTATTGAAATTCTGAGACCTATGGATTGAACTGTGGACTGTACTTCAAACTAACTGGAGTTCATATTGGTCTCCTTCAGTTTCCAGTGTTGTCGCTCATTCGTTCTTGTTGCCAGTTAGCGTGTTGAGGGTTGGGGGGTTTGATGTCTTTGTTGCCGTTTTCCGTGTGGGGCAATCTGAGGGAGGGGGGCTGGGGGACTGGGGTTTGCGAGTTTTTGTTTCTTTTATTGTGCGAGGGGGGTTTGATTTCTTTCCTTCAACAACTTCCGTGGTTTACTTTGTTCTGTGGCTATCTGGAGAAGGTGAATCTCAGAGATGTATACTGCATACATACTTTGATCATAAATGAACCTTAGAACCTTTGATTTTCCAGCCCTAATCCCAATCGTAGGATTCACTTAACGCCTAAATCGAACATGGAACACAGAGTGGTACAGCACAGTGTTACGAATGAGGAGCAACTCTGATGGGCAGAAGGGTACAAAATCGCCAATGCCCACCCCCCCCCCCCTTATGAGAATCGCAAGATCGCTATTATTTCGGGTCTGATACCCAGGAAATGAGAGAGATACACAGCATGTCAGGAAATGAGAGAGACAACGCCAGAATACACAAGGTGGAATGTCTCCTATTGACAAAGAGAGAGATTACTGCTATTGTCTCTTGAAGGAGGAATTGTGTATTGAGTACTGTACTATTCATTAAAAACCCCTCAGGGGGCAGCCAGAGTGGTCTGGTTGAGGGATTGCATCATCCCAACCTGACTGACACCTGAGACCCCGAGAGTGGGGTTAAAAGTGAGGTCTGGGGAAACACCCCTCAGACGCACCAGGAGAGACGCTACTAGACCGGTGGGGGCTTGTGTGTGTGTCCACCCTTGCCTGGGTGACGAGTCCTCCACGGAACGGTCTAGCTAAGGGACGGAGACGGATCAAGATCATAAAAGGAAAGTTGGCAAGTTAATAGCTGTTACTGCTTTTTCTCTCTTTCTCTCTCTCCAGCAATTGCAACACAGTGATCAACAACGACTGCAGCCTGCATGAACTGAACTGAACTTTATATTTCCATCGGACAATTCATTATCCCCTAGACAACGATAGAGCTTATTTCTTATTGATTATTATTATACCCGCACTTTTAGGTTTAGTATTGATGACGTATACTATCTGTATATTTGCATTGATATTATTTTTGTGTATTTTTACTAATAAATACTGTTAAAAATAGTATCATCAGACTTCAACGGATACTCCTATCTTTGCTGGTAAGACACCCAGTTACAGGGTTCGTAACAACAGAAACAGGCCCTTCAACCCGCAATGTCTCTGCTGATCATGATGCCACTCCAAACCCACCCCTTCTGCTGCATATTCATCAACTGTCTCTTACCTGGTGCCAATGTATCTTCCTCCCCCACCACCCCTGACCACCCATCTCTTGTACCCACTACTGTCTGTGTAAAATAACTAGTCCCACACGTCTCCTATGCCCTTAGTGTTTGACACTTCCACCCAGGGAAAAAGATTCTGACAATCTAACCCATCTATGCCTCTCATCACTTTATAAACCTCTACCAGCAATCCCCTCAGCCTCAGAGGCTCAACAGAAATCATCGTGTGTTCGGTAGCATAATGCTCTACTGCTCCAGGGAATCCCACAACCTTTGCACCTCTGATTTCTGAATTCACTCCCTGTTTAGAAAATAGTTCACGCCCATATTCCTCCTACCAAAATGCATGACCACATCCCGACACTGTATTCCATCTGCCCATTCTCTCTCAGTCTCCCTGCTTCCCTAACACCACCTGCCCCTTCGCCTATCTACGTATCACCCGCAAACTTGGCCACAAAGACATTGATTCATTTTTCTGCTGCTGCAAAAAGAACAGAAGCATTTCTAGCCGGGGTCTGCCTGCCCACTGCAGTGAAGGAGAAACTCTTCGAGGCATCTGCTCACATTAACACTGGACACACTAACACCAGCAGACTGGCCAACATGGACAGCACCTCCATCACGATAAAGCAGCACCAACTCTGACGGATAGGTTAGTCACCCGGATGCCTAACTCGTGTCTGCCCAAACAGATCTCTGCTCCCAGTTGAATGAAGGCCCTGGTGGGCGAAGGAAACGCTTCAAAGATAACATCAAAATCACCTTACGTCTAAAAACTGGGAAGACATTGCACTCAATAGATTCATCTGGAGGAAATCTGTCCAAGAGGGAGCTGAACTACATGAGAACAACCTCCGCTGTGCCGCAGACAACAAGTGGCAGCTGTGTAAGGAGAGACTGAAGCCCCACCACCAACCACAGTCACCACTTACTCGTGCCCACACTGTACCAGGATGAGTGGATCTCAGATTGGCATCTACAGCCTCCCGAGGACCCGGCAGTTGACAACCCGTCAGGAGAGCTTCGTACTCTACCTGAGAGATGACATTACTACTCACACAGTACTGGCAACTCCAGCCCACAGCCGTGTGCGCCGTCTCCTTCAGCTCCTCGATGCCGCCGGGGCCGAGCTGGGCCACCCGTTGCAGGCAGCCGTCGTGGAAGACCCGGGTGCAGGTCCGGCAGGGGTATAGCTCGTCGGCCGTCCACACCTCGCAGATTTCACACATCTCATCATTGGTCACCTGCAGAGCGGGGGGGGGGAGAGCGGGCAGACAGGTGGGGAGGGAGAAGGGAGAGGGGGTAACCAGGGGAGGGGGATGGAGGTGAGAGGGGGAGAGGGAAGGGGGAAGGAGGTGAGAGGGGGAGAGGGAAGGGGAAGGAGGTGAGAGGGGGAGGAGAAGAGATGGTGGTGAGGTTGGGAGATGTGGGGGTGGGGGATAGGAGTTGGGAATTATTATGTTTAATGGATTTTTTGCACAGTTTGGCTTCTTTTGCACATTAGTTGTTTGTCAGTTTGTTGGTCTCAGCCTATGGAGAGTTTTTCATAAATTCTATTACATTTCTTTATTTTCCTGTAAAGGCCTGCAAGGAAATGAATCTCCTGGTTCTGTATGGTGGCACCGACACAGTTTGATAATAAATCTACTTTGACTATGATTAGCCTTCCATTTTTCTTTCATCCTTGTGTCTATCCACCAGTCTCTTAAATGTCCCTAATGTATCTGCCTCCACCACCACTCCTGGCAGCACGTACCACACACTCACTACTCTCTGTAAAAAACATCCCTCCAAACACAATGTTCCCTCTGAGGTGTGTGGACACACACACATCTTTTTGCTACCAGCTCACAGGGGAATTTAAGCTGCATGCAAGAGGTTCTCACCCTCTACCTCGCTGGCAAGTTAAGTATATTTCACGATTGTACAGAAACAGATTTCCTTTTGCGGACAGAGTTGACAACATGGAGTTTGCGATGATTTGTCTGCAGATTTTAGAATTGGCTTATTTATACTGTTATTATTGAAGAAATTATTGATTCACTCTGTCGAATTCCAAAGAAGCAAAGGGCGCGGAGTGCAAAAGAACTGCTTGGTCATTTAAAGTGGAATGGCTTATTATCCTTAGAATAGCTTCAAGTTTACTTCAACTTAAACAATCAGTGAGCACGTGTTGTTGTCACTGAGCAAGATATCGCACAGCACAAGGTTTTTGCACACACTGGTCATTACAAATGAGAGGAAACAATGTCTTAGCCATTTCCACCCTGGGAAAACGTTCCTGGCTGTCCACTTGATCTCTGCCTCTTATCACCTTGTACACCTCTATCCAGTCTCCTCTCATCTTTCACGTCTTTACGTACGTTAGCTCGGCAATTGTTTAAACCCTTGATAATGTGTTCCATGTTCCCACCCCTTCCCCCAACCTCCTCACTGGGACGGACAAGTGGCGATCATCTCTGCCGCCAGCCTCTGCAACCCTTTCAATAAGTCTTACCTCTTCTCACAGGAGGGGTATGGACATTGTGTAGGCAGAAGAGATTAGTTTATTTGGCCATTGGATTACTAATTTAATTGGTTCAGCACAACCTTGTGGGCTGTTAATAACTCATCAGCTAATAACTCATCAGGGTGATTGATAAGTTCGTGTCCTAAGGTAGAAGGAGATGAGTTATTAACTTCAAAACTTTCTGCATAATCACTCAAAGAGTTGAACTGCATGTGTATGTAACGAGAGCTGTATAACTCATCTCCTTCTACCTTAGGCCACAAACTTATCTAATATTGATTGGCACCTGATTAGTTCCAATGGTTTAGATGGTTTGTTAAGTGTGTCCAGGATGGATTCCTGTCACAGTATGTTGACAGGCCAACTAGGGGGAATGCCATACTAGATCTAGTATTAGGTAACGAACCGGGTCAGGTCACAGATCTGTAAGTGGGCGAGCATCTGGGGGACAGTGATCACCGCTCCCTGGCCTTTAGCATTATCATGGAGAAGGATAGAATCAGAGAGGACAGGAAAAATTTTAATTGAGGAAGGGCAAATTATGAGGCTATAAGGCTAGAACTTGCGGGCGTGGATTGGGATGATGTTTTTGCAGGGAAATATACTACAGACATGTGGTCGATGTTTAGGGATCTCTTGCAGGATGTTAGGGATGAATTTGTCCCGGTGAGGAAGATAAAGAATGGTAGGGTGAAAGAATGATGGGCGACAAGTGAGGTGGAAAACCTAGTCAGGTGGAAGAAGGCAGCATACATGAGGTTTAGGAAGCAAGGATCAGATGGGTCTATTGAGGAATATAGGGTAGCAAGAAAGGAGCTTAAGAAGGGGCTGAGGAGAGCAAGGGGGCATGAGAAGGCCTTGGTGAGTAGGGTAAAGGAAAACCCCAAGGCATTCTTGGAGATAAAAGTGGGAAGATGTGCCTGGAGGCTGTGGAAGTGAGCGAGGTCCTCAATGAATACTTCTCTTCGGTATTCACCAATGAGAGGGAAGTTGATGATGGTGAGGACAATATGAGTGAGGTTGAAGTTCTGGAGCATGTTGATATTAAGGGAGAGGAGGTGTTGGAGTTGTTAAAATACGTAACATTAAAATATATTAGGACGGTCTAGTCCATTGATCCTTATTCCGGGTTTTCCTGTTTTCCCTGGTTCCATTGGGTGCCTTAATTGAGGCACCTGATTCTCATTTTGGGCTGGCTCCATAAATAGCTTGAGGATTCTGCTTGAGGTGCCTTGACTGTTCCCTTCCTTCTGAAGCCCTGCCTATGCCTGTCCATTGGCCCAGCCCAGCGCTGGAGATACTTCATCCTGTGCTGGACCGTCCCCATCTGAATCCTCAGCAGTTTACTTTGGCAAGTATCCTTGGCAAGGGTCCTGGCCCTCTGCTCCAAGGAGGTGTCCTGGCTCTGTACCCAAGAGCTGAGCAAGCTGAGTCCAAGAGCTGTGTCCTGCCCAGGCCAAGGCTCTGTGATTCCAGCCTCCCAAGACCTAGTCAAGGCTTTGTGTCTCGTCCAGTCCTGTAGCCCAGCCACGCCTTGACCTGTAGCCACGTCTTGTCTTAGCCTAGACCTGGGTTCTGGTTCCGAGTCAAGACCCAGGTTCCGGGTCCTTATCCAGGCTCTGTTCCGAAGTACCGCGATCCCTGTCTGAATCTGAGTTCCGTGTCCTCATCTAGTCCCAGTTCCTCACCCAGCCCAGGAATTCCTCGCCCAGTCCGATGCTGAGGCATCTTGTCCTGTCGTGTAACCACGTCCTGTCCTTGCCGAGATCCTAGTCCCGTGTCCTTGCCTGGATCCGGGTTCTGAGCCAGAGTCATGACCCAGGCTCCCAGTCCCTGTCCAGTCTCTGGCTCAGAGTCCTAGCCCAGGCACCTAGTTCCAAGTTCCTTGTTCTGATCCCGCTTTCCTCATCTCAGTCTTAGCCCTGGCCCTGAATCCTAGTCTCATCCAGAGCCTGTGTGTCAATGTCCAGCATCGTTTCCTCCCGACTTCCCTTGCTTTCTCAATAAACCTCAGCCTGTCCTCTGTACTTCAGCATCTGTGTGTTGCATTTGGGTCCACCATCAACACCCCCTTATGACAATAAGTCCCCAGGGCCTGATGGAATATTCCCCAGGCTGCTCCACGAGGCGAGGTAAGAGATTTCTGAGCCTCTGGCTAGGATCTTTATGTCCTCATTGTCCATGGGAATGGTACCAGAGGATTGGAGGGAGGCGAATGTTGTCCCCTTGTTCAAAAAAGGTTGTAGGGATAGTCCGGGTAATTATAGACCAGTGAGCCTTGCATCTGTGGTGGGAAAGCTGTTGGAAAAGATTCTTAGAGATAGGATCTATGGGCATTTAGAGAATCATGGTCTGATCAGGAACAGTCAGCATGGCTTTGTGAAGGGCAGATCGTGTCTAACAAGCCTGATAGAGTTCTTTGAGGAGGTGACCAGGCATATAGATGAGGGTAGTGCAGTGGATGTGATCTACATGGATTTTAGTAAGGCATTTGACAAGGTTCCACACAGTAGGTTTATTCAGAAAGTCAGAAAGCATGGGATCCAGGGAAGTTTGGCCAGGTGGATTCAGAACTGGCTTGCCTGCAGAAGGCAGAGGGTCGTGGTGGAGGGAGTACATTCAGATTGGAGGGTTGTGACTAGTGGTGTCTCACAGGGAACGGTTCTGGAACCCCTAATTTTCATGTTTTTTTTTATTAATGACCTGGATGATGGGGTAGAAGGGTGGGTTGGCAAGTTTTCAGACAACACAAAGGTTGGTGGTGTTGTCGAAGATTGCAGAGAGACATTGATAGGATGCAGAAGTGGGCTGAGAAGTGTCAGATGGAGTTCAACCTGGAGAAGTGTGAGGTGGTACACTTTGGAAGGACAAACTCCAAGGCAGAGTACAAAGTAAATGGCAGGATACTTGGTAGTGTGGAAGAGCAGAGGGATCTGGGGGTACATGTCCACAGATCCCTGAAAGTTGACTCACAGGTAGATAGGGTAGTTAAGAAACCTTATGGGGTGTTAGCTTTCATAAGTCGAGGGATAGAGTTTAAGAGTCGCGAGGTAATGATGCAGCTCTATAAAACTCTGGTTAGACCACACTTGGAGTACTGTGTCCAGTTCTGGTTGCCTCACTATAGGAAGGATGTGGAAGCATTGGAAAGGGTACAGAGGAGATTTACCAGGATGCTACCTGGTTTAGAGAGTATGGATTATGATCAGACATTAAGGGAGCTAGGGTTTTACTCTTTGGAGAGAAGGAGGATGAGAGGAGACATGATAGAGGTATACAAGATATTAAGATGAATAGATAGAGTGGACAGCCAGCGCCTCTTCCCCAGGGCACCACTGCTCAGTACAAGATATTTAAGGTAAATAAGGTAAAATTAAAGGTGGCTTTAAGTTAAGGGGACGAAAATTCAAGGGGGATATTAGAGGAAGGTTTTTTACTCAGAGAGTGGTTGGAACTATTTTTGAGTCTGGTGTTTCTGGAGTGGATGCTACATAGCCTCCTCCCTGATGGGAGTGGGACAAACAGCCCATGAGCAGGATGGGTGGGATCCTTCCTGATGTTTCTGGCCCTTTAACAGCACCTTTCTGTGCATCTGAGGCAGAAACTTCTCTTTGGATGGAGCAGCCTGCACTGGTGAGTGAGTGAGCCTGAGGTACGTGTGGGGGTGGGATGCAGCGAAGGAACCCCAGAGAGAGACAGATCGATGTTTCCCACTTCCTCGGGTAATTAGGGACTTGTTGATCATGCATCTGTAAACATGGAACTGCGTGAGGCCCCGGTTAATTAGAACGCTGAGACATCATCTGACAGACACCAGCACCGCAGGTCGCTGCTTCCCACAGAGAACCTCCTCCGCTTCACCCTGCAGTTCACACAGAGAAGGACTGTCAACAACATGGCCTCCAGCCCTGACACTGACTGAGAAGCCTAGGTAACACGTCACTGTAAATCAGGCTGGGGGTCAGTCCGTGGGCTGCCGGGTGGCAGTGCGGCACGTTGGGCCGGAAGGGCCCGTTCTACGCTGTCTCTCTAAATAAATACAAATTTAAAAAAATAAATACTGCTCAGTGTGTGAGGTGCTGGGGTGCATGCCTGGGCTGTTAACACTCTGCAGAGACAAGGGAGTGCAGACAGAATCACAGTGTCATACAGCACAGAAACAGGCCAATCAGCCCAACTGGGCCGTGCTGTCCAAGATGCCCCATTTGCCTGTGTGTGGCCCATAGCCTCTAAACTTCTCCCATACCAGAACCTGTCCTTCTGTTCAAGGGACTTAGTTCTTGGGTGTCAAGATCTCTGAGGATCTACCCTGCACCCAGCATATCGATGCCGTTACAAAGAAAGCACAACAGCGGCTACACTTCACTAGAAGCAGGTTTCATGCTGTTTCTTTGCTTCGTGGCTGTCCGTGGGAAGACAAATCTCAGGGTTGTATACTGCATTCATACTTGGCTAACAAATGTGCTTTGAATCTTTGAGTCTGAGGAGATGAAAGGCATGTGAAAATTTCTACAGATATACCATGTAAAGCATTGTAACTGGCTGCACCACCGTCAGGTAAGGGGAGGGTGGCAGGGCAGCCCTGTGAAGGATTTAAATAAGCTGAGAGAGTTGTAAACTCAGTCAGCTTCATCATGGGCACTCGTCTTCCCAACCTCCAGAACATCTTCAAGGAATGAGACCTCCAAAAGGTGGCATCCATCTTTAAGGACCCCCATTACCCAAGAGATGCCCTCTTCTCATTGCTACCATCAGGGAGGAGGAACAGGAGCCTAAAGACACACACTCAATGATTCAGGAACAGCTTCTTCCCCTCTGACATCCGATTTCTATTTTTTGCTTTTCCCTTTTACACTATTTATTTAATTTAACTTTTTCAATAAAAAGTTTATATATATACACACTCTGTAAGTACCAGTTTTTATTATTACGTATTGCTGAGTGCTGCAGCCACGTAATAATGAATTTCACAACAGAGGCCCATGATATTAAACCTGATTCTGAGTCTGAACCGTCTGCTGAATGATAATGTAGTTTGAATCAATATACTGGTACAATGATTTCACATTGCTGGTCAGAAAGCTGAGGTTGGTAGGTTCTTGATAGGTCAGATGGTCCAATGTTATGGGAAGAAGGCAGGAGAATGGGGTTGAGATGGATAAATAAATTATGCAGTAAGTGTTTGAAGTTAATAACTCATTGGGGTGATTGATAAGTTCGTGGCCTAAGGTAGAAGGAGATGAGTTATTAACTTCAAACTTTCTGCATAATCACTCAAAGGGTTGACCTGCATGTACATGTAACGAGAGCTGTATAACTCATCTCCTTCTACCTTAGGCCACAAACTTATCAATCACACATCTGTGGACACTTTCTGGAGGTCAAAGATCTGTATGCTCCACAACTACTGGACTAAGTGTGTAAATGTAGGAGGGAACTATGTTGGAAAATAAATGTGCTAGGTTTTCTAAAATTGACTCCTTCTACCTTAGGCCATGAACTTATCGATCACCCCTCGTACTTCCCTTCTACCATTTGTTCAAGAACCCTGATCACTAACTCAGTACAGCAACACTCTGATCACTTTGCACAACAATGGACATTTTTGTTGTAATTATATTTGCTGTTTGTCTAAACGTTTATGTCTAATGTATGCTTTGTGAATGTTGATTGATGCTCTGTACCTGTGGTGCTGTTGCAAGCAAGTTTCCGATACACCTTGTGCATATGTCTACTTGTGCAGATGCCAATAAACTCAACTCGATTCAGCGAGTTTGATACTGCAAGGGCTGAGAGCAAGTCTGATCTAATATACTGAAATCTCTTGCACGCAAAGGTAATAACACTTAGCCGAGTGCGTTGGAGTACTGGATAAATCTCTCACTGTTTTTCTCACGCTTGCGGTGAGTCGCTGTTGCATAATAATCAAAAATTAATTCTCAGTTCTGAACTTCACTCATAAATACAACATGCAACAACTGCTAATTGAAGTGTTTCAAATTATAATGGCCCTCTGTTTGCTACGGTAAATATAAATCAAAGCCCAGCACAGCTTTCATGAAATGAAAGGCGTTAGTCTCGGTTATAGGGAAAGATTAGGAGTTTATTCCCTGGAGCACAGCTCTGGTCATTCACCAGCATGAAATATATCAATAAGATGGAAAGAGTGCAGAGAAAAAGTACAAGAATGTTGCTGGGACTGAGTTATACAGAAAGGTTGAATAAGCAAGAACCTTATTCCCTGGGGCGTAGGGGAATGGGGAGAGATTTGATAGAGGTATGAGAAATTATGAAGGGTATCGATAGGGTAAATGCAAGCAAGTCTTTTCCACTGAGGTTGGGTGAGACTAGAACTAGAGGTCATGGGTTAAGGGTGAAAGGTGAAATGTTAAAGGTGAACATGAGGGGGAACTTCTTCAATCAGAGGGTGGTGAGAGTGTGGATCGAGCTGCCAGAGGACATGACGGATGTAGGTTTGATTGCAACATTTAAAAGAAATTTGGGAGAGATATGGAGTTCTCTGGTCCAAGTGCAGATCAATGAGTCTAGGCAGAATAACAGTTTGGCATGGACTAGATGGGCCGAAAGGCCTGTTTCTGTGCTGTAAACTCTATGACTGGTTGATTGGCTCACTGCCCAACAGAATGTCACCAGCCAATGACCGGTGCAATGGTCACCCACCTCCCACAGAGAGAGACACAAGGTCAAGGAGGCGCTCACCACTCTGGGTGCACGAATGAGGCTAGACCATGCACCACGAATGGCGGGTTCTCGGCAAACAGAATACAAGTGCATAGAATGTAGAACAGTACAGCTATGGGCAGGCCATTCGGCCCACAATGTTGTGATGACCTTGATGCCAATTTATACTGCTGTGTATCATCCGCATCATTCCAATCCCTTCATATCATGTCTGTTTCAAAGCTCTTAAACTCCACCAAACTGCCTGATTTCACCACTACCTGTTATGTTTTATAACCCAAAAACATTAAACTCATTAAAAGGAATGCGAGTCTAACTTGGTTTTTACTTTTAGTGAGGCGTGTACATATCACGTGGAAGTGTCACAACATATGAAATTCACGTATTTTTACATAAAACCCACAATGACTTATTGAACCAATAACGAATGATTACTCAAATACACAACACGACCCTGGTAACTGAGTCTCATGTCGCTGCTGATGCTATCTGTGATATTCCACTGAACATTGCGGGCATGCTATTTTGGCACCGGAATGTGTGGCATTTGTAGGCCGGCCCCAGACATTGTTATGTGTGTTGGTTGTTGACACAAATGACACATCTCACTGATGTAGATGTTATTACTGTAGGGGTACCAAGGTAGCATAGCAGTTAGCGTGATGCTATTACCCCCTGGGGCATCCAAGTTTGGATTTCAATTCTGGCGTCCTCAGTAAGAAAGTTCGCATGTTCTTCCCGTGTGTGCACAGGTTCCTCCGGGTGCTCCGGTTTCCTCCCACATTCCAAAGGCGTACCAGTTAGTAGGTTAATAGGTCATTGTAAATTCTCCAGCGATTAGGCTGGGGTTAAGCAGGTGGGTTACTGGGTGGTACAGCTTGATGGGCCAGTAGGGCCTGTTCCACACTGCATCTCCAAATAAATACATAAATCTGAATCTGAATCTAAATCTAACTCCAAATCTGAATCGAAACCCCAATCTAAATCTGATTCTAAACCACAATCTAAATCTGAATCCAAACCTCAATCTAAATCTGAATCCAAACCCCAATCTAAATCTGAATCCAAACCCCAATCTAAATCTGAATCCAAACCCCAATCTAAATCTGATTCTAAACCACAATCTAAATCTGAATCCAAACCCCAATCTAAATCTGATTCTAAACCCCAATCTAAATCTGATTCTAAACCCCAATCTAAATCTGATTCTAAACCACAATCTAAATCTGAATCCAAACCCCAATCTAAATCTGATTCTAAACCACAATCTATATCTGAATCCAAACCCCAATCTATATCTGAATCCAAACCCCAATCTAAATTTGATTCTAAACCACAATCTATATCTGAATCCAAACCCCAATCTAAATCTGAATCCAAACCCCAATCTAAATCTGATTCTAAACCACAATCTATATCTGAATCCAAACCCCAATCTAAATCTGAATCCAAACCCCAATCTATATCTGAATCCAAACCCCAATCTATATCTGAATCCAAACCCCAATCTAAATTTGATTCTAAACCACAATCTATATCTGAATCCAAACCCCAATCTAAATCTGAATCCAAACCCCAATCTAAATCTGATTCTAAACCACAATCTATATCTGAATCCAAACCCCAATCTAGATCTGAATCCAAACCCCAATCTAAATCTGATTCTAAACCACAATCTAAATCTGAATCCAAACCCCAATCTAAATCTGAATCCAAACCCCAATCTAAATCTGAATCCAAACCCCAATCTAAATCTGATTCTAAACCACAATCTAAATCTGAATCCAAACCCCAATCTATATCTGAATCCAAACCCCAATCTAAATTTGATTCTAAACCACAATCTATATCTGAATCCAAACCACAATCTATATCTGAATCCAAACCCCAATCTAAATCTGAATCCAAACCCCAATCTAAATCTGAATCCAAACCCCAATCTAAATCTGATTCTAAACCTCAATCTAAATCTGAATCCAAACCCCAATCTAAATCTGAATCCAAACCCCAATCTAAATCTGATTCTAAACCCCAATCTAAATCTGATTCTAAACCACAATCTAAATCTGAATCCAAACCCCAATCTAAATCTGAATTCAAACCCCAATCTAAATCTGAATCCAAACCCCAATCTAAATCTGATTCTAAACCCCAATCTAAATCTGATTCTAAACCACAATCTAAATCTGAATCCAAACCCCAATCTAAATCTGAATCCAAACCCCAATCTAAATCTGAATCCAAACCCCAATCCAAATCTGATTCTAAACCTCAATCTAAATCTGAATCCAAACCCCAATCTAAATCTGAATCCAAACCCCAATCTAAATCTGATTCTAAACCCCAATCTAAATCTGATTCTAAACCACAATCTAAATCTGAATCCAAACCCCAATCTAAATCTGAATTCAAACCCCAATCTAAATCTGAATCCAAACCCCAATCTAAATCTGATTCTAAACCCCAATCTAAATCTGATTCTAAACCACAATCTAAATCTGAATCCAAACCCCAATCTAAATCTGAATCCAAACCCCAATCTAAATTTGATTCTAAACCCCAATCTAAATCTGATTCTAAACCACAATCTAAATCTGAATCCAAACCCCAATCTAAATCTGAATCCAAACCCCAATCTAAATTTGATTCTAAACCCCAATCTAAATCTGATTCTAAACCACAATCTAAATCTGAATCCAAACCCCAATCTAAATCTGAATCCAAACCCCAATCTAAATCTGAATCCAAACCCCAATCTAAATCTGATTGTAAACCACAATCTAAATCTGAATCCAAACCCCAATCTAAATCTGAATCCAAACCCCAATCTAAATTTGATTCTAAACCCCAATCTAAATCTGATTCTAAACCACAATCTAAATCTGAATCCAAACCCCAATCTAAATCTGAATCCAAACCACAATCTAAATCTGATTCTAAACCACAATCTAAATCTGAATCCAAACCCCAATCTAAATCTGAATCCAAACCCCAATCTAAATCTGAATCCAAACCTCAATCTAAATCTGAATCCAAACCCCAATCTAAATCCAAACCCCAATCTAAATCTGAATCCAAACCCCAAACTAAATCTGAATCCAAACCCCAATCCAAATCTGATTCTAAACCACAATCTGAATATGAATCCAAACCCCAATCTAAATCTGATTCTGAACCTGAATCTGTCGGGTTTAAGAGGCAGACGTTGAATTCCCCGGGTGTGGAGGGCTCAGTGCTGAGAGATAGGATGGCAGTGGATAGGTGCTGACTGGCTCGCAAGTACGGAATTTTTCCATGTTGTTGGACTGAGGAAAATCCACTCTGTCCTGCAAGCACCAAGTTCAGGAACAGCTGACGAAGAGCACTGGGTTAGTGAGAGAAATCTTTACTTCCTGAAAAGAGTCATCAGTCAGCCAGATCCTTTCCCTTTCATACCCTGCCCGGAGCACTGCTAAATCATCGTCAACCATTTGTAAAGTGGCAGGATTACATCAACACCCTGTAATACTTCCAAACATATAAACTGCTTGACTCATCACCACTCATCACTGTTACGATAGTTTAAATCGTTTGCTAATTAGGACACCAGATTCCCTTTCACATCCTGAACACACTGCAGGGAAGAGATTAACAGTCCGTGCTAAATGAAGCTTTCACTCTGAAAAATGCATTAGAACAAGACATCTGTCCACATTCATAAAACCATAAGACATAGGAACAGAATGAGGCCACTCGGCTGTATCAACCATTCAGTCATGGCTGAATTACCATAGTAACACAGCACAGAGACAAGGCCGTCAGCCACCTGATTGGTGCCAGCCACAGCATTCTGTCTGCTAGTCCTGGTTGTTTGTATGTGCACAATAACCCTTCAAACCCTTCTCCTTCATGCCCCTATCCAGATACCTCTTAAATGCTGCAAACGTATCCACTCCAACCACTCCCTCGGGCAGTTCAGTCCAAGTACTTACAATCATCACTGGTGCACCTCAGGGCTTAGCCCACTGCTCTACTCTCTCTACACCCATGGCTGTGTGACTAGGCGTAGCTCAAATACCATCTATAAATTTGCTGATGATACAACCATTGTTGGGAGAATCTCAGGTGGTGTACAGGAGTGAGATATGCCAACTAGTGGAGTGGTGTCACAGCAACAACCTGACACTCAACATCAGTAAGGCAAAAGAGCTGATTGTGGACTTCAGGAAGGGTAAGACAAAGGAACACACACCAATCCTCATAGAGGAATCAGAAGTGGAGAGAGTGAGCAGTTTCAAGTTCCTGGTTGTCAAGATCTCTGAGGATCCAACCTGGTCCCAACATATCGATGTAGCCATAAAATAGGCAAGGCAGTGGCTATACTTTATTAAGAGTTTGAAGAGATTTGGCATGTCAACAAATTCACTCAAAAACTTCTATAGTTGTACCGTGGAGAGCATTCTGACAGACTGCAACACTGTCTGGTATGGAGGGGCTACTGCATAGGACCGAAAGAAGCTGCAGAAGGTTGTAAATCTAGTCAACTCCATCTTGGGTACTAGCCTACAAAGGACATCTTTAGGGAGCAGTGTCTCAGAAAGGTAGCGTCCATTATTAAGGACCTCCAGCACCCAGGGCATGGCCTTTTCTCACTGTTACCATCAGGTAGGAGGTACAGAAGCCTGAAGGCACACACTCAGCGATCCAGGAACAGCTTCTTCCCCTCTGCCATCCGATTGCTAAATGAACTGAAGTTTTGGACACTACCTCACTGTTTTTTAAATATACAGTGTTCCTGTTTTTGCACATTTAAAAAAAATCTATTCAATATATGTAAGTTATTTACTTGTGTATTTATTAATATTATGTTTTATTTTTTTCTCTCTCTGCTAGATTATTGCATTGAACTGCTGCTGCTAAGTTAACAAATTTCACAACACAGAGTGATAATAAACCTGATTCTGATTTATTTTCCCTCTCAACCCCATCCTCCTGCCTTCTCCCCATAACCTTTGACACCCTGACTAATCAAGAATCTATCAACCTCTGATTTAAATATACTCAATGACTGGGCCTCCACAGCCGTCTGTGGCAATGCGTTCCACGGATTCACCAGCCTCTGGCTAAAGAAATTCCTCCTCATCTCCGTGCTAAATGGACGTCCCTCTATTCTGAGGCTGCACCCTCTGGTCCTAGACTCCCCCGCTATTAGAAATGTCCTCTTGACATCCACACTATCTAGGCCTTTCAATATCTGATAAAGTTTCAATGAGATTCTCCCCCCCCCCCCCCATTCTTCTAAACTCCAGTGAGTACAGGCACAGAGACATCAAAAGCTCCTCAATCATTAAACACAAACAAGAGAAAATCTGCAGATGCTGGAAATCCAAGCAACACACACAAAATACTGGAGGAACTCAGCAGGCCAGGCAGCGTCTGTGGAAAAAAGTACAGTCGATGTTTCCATAGATGCTGCCTGGCCAGCTGAGTTCCTCCAGCATTTTGTGCGTGTTTGCTCAATCATTAACTCTTTCATTCCTGGATAATTCTCATAACCTCTTCTGCTCTCTACCCAATGCCAGAATATCTTTCCTTAGATTTTGAGCCCAAAACTGTTCATAACACTCCAAATTCAGTCATAGCCTGGAAACAGGCCTTTTGGCCCATTGAGTCAGTGCTGATCAGCAACAACCCATTTTCACTGACCTGACACTAATCCCACTTTATTCTCACATTCCCATTATTTTGCCCCAGATTCTACCCCTAGGGGCAATTTACAGCGGGCAATTAATGATCCTTCCATGTAAGGCAACACTTCACCCGTATATCTGCTGGGGTTGTCTGTTGTGACCAGTGCTCCTGAAATGGACTCTCATTGGTGAGACCCGTCATAAATTGGGGGACCACTTCGTTGAGCACCCCCACACCATCTACCATAAGTGGTACTTACCAGTGGCCAAACATTTTAATTCCAATTCCCATTCCCAGTCTGACGTTTAGTCCATGGCCTCCAATGAAGGAGAAACACTTTGTATTCCATCTGGGTAGCCTCTAACATGATGGCAGGAACATTGATTTCTTCTTCTGGTAAAACAATTTTCCCTCCCTTTTCCCTCTTTTTCCATTCCCCACTCTGGCCTCTTACCTGTCCTTTACCTGCCCATCACCTCCCCCTAGGTCCCTTCCTCCTTCCCTTTCTCCCATCTGACTTCACTGATGATCTTCTAGGAATCCTCCCTTTCCTTCCTTCCCCCACCTTGTTATTCTGGCATCTTTCTTCTTCCTCTCCAGTCCCGATGAAGACTGGAGAGAAAGCCCAAAACGTTGACTGTTTAATCATTTCCATAGATGCTGCCTGATCTACTGAGTTCCTCCAGCATTGTGTGTGTTTTGCTCTGGTTTTCCAGCATCTGCAGAATCTTTTGTGTTTATAATTAGCTTACTAACCCGTTGGTCTTTGGAATGTGTGAGGAAACCAGAGTGCCCAGTGGAGCTGGAAGGTACAAGTCTACCTGATTCCCTGAAAGGGAGGACACATGGGACAGGGTGGTGAAGAAGGCATTGATCAGGTCACTCAGTACAGGCACTGGGAAGACATATTGGAACTGTTCAAGTCATTTGAGTATTGCATGGAGTTTAGCTTGCCCTGCAATAGGAAGGATAACATTAAACTGGAGAGGCTTCAGAAAAGATTCACAAGGATGTTACCATGACTGGAGCACTTCAGCTACAAGGAGAAACTAGGTCCTTTCCTCCTGGAACCTAGGAGCCCTGATGGATGACATTATGGAACACAGATTATTACATCACACTACAGGTCTTTCAGCCCATGATGCTATACTGACCCTTTAATCTACTCGACAATTAATCTAACCCTTCCCTCGTACACAAACCTCAATTTTTCTATCACCCATGTACCTATCTAAGAGCTTCTTAAATGTCCCTAATTTATCTGCTTCTATCACCATCCCTGGCAGCACATTCCATGCACCCATCACTCTGCATAAAAAACCTACCCTTTATATTCCCCTACCCATACTTTCCTGCAATCACCTTAAAATTATGCCCAATCATATTAGCCATTTCCATCTGAGAAAGAAGCCTTTGGCTGTCCAAAGCTTCTTATCATCTTGCACACCTCTGTCATCACCTCTTATCCTCTTCCAAAGAGAAAAGCCCCAGCTCGCACAACCCCTCATAAGGCATACACTCTAATTCAGGCAGCAACCTGGTAAATCTGCTCTGCATCCCCTCTACAGCTTCCACATCATTCCTTTGATGAGGCAACGAGAACTGAACACAATATTCCAAGTGTGGTTTCACCAGGGCTTTATAGAGCTGT
This sequence comes from Hemitrygon akajei, assembly GCF_048418815.1. NCBI lineage: Eukaryota > Metazoa > Chordata > Chondrichthyes > Myliobatiformes > Dasyatidae > Hemitrygon > Hemitrygon akajei. Next base: position 4,848,841 of record NC_133129.1, read on the forward strand.
AACATTACCTCGCAGTTCTTGAACTCAGCCCCCCAACTAATGAAAGCCAATGCACCATTCACTTTCTTAACATCCCTAACAACTTGCACGACAACTTTGAGGGACCTATAGACTTGGACCCCAAGATCCCTCTGTTCCTCCACACTGCTAAGAATTCTCCATTTAGAGGTTTAGAAATGGAAAGGGGCACAGATAAGCTCGATGGTCGAAGTCTATTTTTCCAGGGCAGGGGAGTCTAAATCTAGAGTGTGTAAGTTTAAGAAGAGAGGGGACTTGAAGGGCAAATTTTTCACATGGAGAGTGGTGAGTATTTGTTACAAGCTGCCAGAAGAAGTGGAAGAGGTGTGAACAATTAAAGTGTTTAAAACAGATTTAGCTACGGATATGGATAAAAAATGTTCGGGGAGATATGGGCCAAATGAGACTAGCTCATGTTCAAAGTAAATTTGTTATCAAGGTGGTGCGTTAATATCACTCCCTTGAGATTCCTTGCAATATTCACAAAACGCTGGAGAAACTCAGCAGCTCAGGCAACATCTGTTCTTTTTCATAAATTCTATTGTTGCTTTATTTTGTGGCTGCCTGCAAGAAGATGAACCTCAAGGTTAACTGCATAGACCTTGATAATAAATGTACTTTGAAGAATTGAAATGGCAAAGCTTGGCACACAGTAACCACAAGAATTGTCACAGGGGTTTGGGTTTCACAGAGCAGAGCTTCATGCTGACACAAGGTTTTCGTCTGCCCAATAAATTACATCTTGGACAGTCAACTGTGATGCAGGGATCAGGAATTCAATGGTTTGGAGAGGTGGAGATGTTTGATAATTTACTGAGGTTGAAGTTAATTGTCACTGTATTCCTGATGTTTAGAGTTATAGATTCATGCAACCCCAGAAACAGACCATTTGGCCCATCTGATCTATGCTGAGTGAGACTCCCATCTAAGCCAGCCCCACTTTGGTCCATATTCCTCTAAACTAGAAGTTCCCAACCTGGGTTCCGCGCACCGCACAGGAAATAGTAGGCATAAGAAAGGTTAGGAATCCTTGCTCTAAACATTTCCTGTCCATAAACCTGTCCAAGTATCTTTTTTTTTATTTAGAAAAAAATCCAGAACAGGCCTTTCTGGCCCAACGAACCACACCACCGAGCAGCCCACCAACTGAACACTAGCTTAATCACAGGACAATTTACAATGACTGATAAATCTAACGACCGGTATGTTTTACAGTGGAGTAAAGGAAATTATAGAGGTATGAGAGAGGAGTTGGCCAGAATTGATTGGAAAAGAACACTGGCAGGGATGTCAGCAGAGTAGCAATGGCTGGAATTTCTGGAAGTGATTCGGAAGGCACAGGAGATATGCATCCCAAAGAGGAAGCAGTATTCTAAAGGAAAGATGACACAACCATGGCTAATAAGAAAAGTCAAAGCCAACATAATAGCCAAAAAGTGGGCATACAACAGAGCAAAAATTAATGGGAAGTTAGAGGATTGGGAAGCTTTTAAAAAACCATCAGATGGCAACTAAAAAATTCATTGAGGATAAAGATGGAAGACAAAAGTAAGCTAGCCACTAATATTAAAGAAGATATCAAAGTTTCTACAGATACAAAGTGTAAATGAGAGGAGAGAGTGGATATCGGACTGCTGGGAAATGATGCTGGAGAGGTAGTAAAGGGGGACAAAGAAATGGCAGACAAAATAAATAAGTATATTGCACCAGTCTTCACCTTGGAAGACACTAGCAGTATGGTGGAAGTTCCAGGTGGCAGAGGTCATGAAGTGTGTGAAGTTACCATGACTAGAGAGAAGGTTCTTGGGAAACTGAAAAGTCTGAACTAGATAAGTCACCTGGACCAGATGGACTTTGCATTAGGGTTCTGAAAGAGGTGGCCGAAGAGATCATGGAGGCATTAGTAACGACCTTTCAAGAATCACTAGATTCTGGAATGGTTCTGGAAGACTGGAGAATTGTAAATGTCACTCCTCTCTTCAAGAAGAGAGAGAGGCAGAAGAAAGGAAACTACAGGTGAGTTAGTCTGACCTCAGTGGTTGGGAAATGTTGGATTCAATTATTGAAAATGAGGTCTCAGGATACTTGGAGGAACATGTTAAAACAGGCCCTAGTTAGCATGGTTTCCTCAAGGGAAAATCTTGCCTGACAAATCTGTTGGAATTCTTTGAAGAAATAACAAGCAGGATAGACAAAGGATAATCAGTTGACGTTGCGTACTTGAACTTTCAGAAAACCACACGAGACAGGTTAACAAGCTACGAGCCCATGGTATTACAGGAAAGATTCTAGCATGGATAAAGCAGTGGCTGATCGGCAGGAGGCAAAGAGTGGGAATAAAGGGAGCCTTTTCTGGTTGACTGCTGGTGACTAGTGGTGTTCCACAGGCGTCTGTGTTGGCATTGATTCTTTTTATGTTATATGTAATTGATTGCTTTGTTGCAAAGTTGCAGATGATATGAAGATAGGTAGAAGGGCAGGTAGCTTTGAGGAATTAGAGAGCCTACAGAAGTACTTAGACGGATTAGGAGAATGGGCAAAGAAATGGCAGATGGAATGCAGTGTCAGGAAATGAATGTTATGCTCTTTGGTATATGAAATGAAAGGGTTGATTATTTTCTAAATGGGAGAAAATACAAAAAACTGAGGCACAAAGGGATTTGGTAGTCCTTGTGCAGGATCCCCTAAAGGTTAATTTGCAGGTTGAGTCTGTGGTGAAGGCAGCAAATGAGATGTTAGCATTCATTTCAAAAGGACTAGAATATAAAAGCAAGGATGTAATGTTAAGACTTTGTAAAGCACTGGTAAGGCTTCACTTGGAGTATTGTGAGCAGTCTTGGGCCCCTTATCTTAGAAAGGGTGTGCTGAAACTGGAGATGGTTCAAAGGAGGTGAACGAAAATGATTCCAGGATTGAATGGCTTTTCACAAGAAGAGTATTTGATGGCTCTGGGCTTGTATTCACTAGAATTCAGAAGAATGAGGGGTGACCTCATTGAAACCTATCAAATGGTGAAAGGCCTTGACAGAGTGGATGTGGAGAGGATGTTTCCTGTGGTGGGAGAGTCTAAGACCAGAGGACACAGCCTCTGAATAGAGGGGCATCCTTTTAGAATGGAGGTGAGGAGGAATTTCTTTAGCCAGAGAGTGGTGAATCTGTGGAATTCTTTGCCAGAGGCGGCTGTGCAGGCCAAGCCTTTATGTATATTTAATGCAGAGGTTGATAGATATTTGATTGGTCAGGACATGAAGGGGTATGGGGAGAAGGCAGAAGATTGGGGCTGAGAGGAAAATTGAAATGGCAGAGCAGACTCAATGGGCCAAATGGCCGCATTCCACTCCTATATCTTATGGTCTTTGGACGGTGGCAGGAATCCCACACTAACAAACTAACCTTCTTACAGAGAACACCAAAATTGAACACCGAACGCCAGTGCCCCAAGTTGTAATTGTATCACGCTACCTGCCTCAATCACTTCCTCTGGCAGCTCAGAGTGAAAAAATTGTCCCTTCAATCTCTCCCCTCTCAGTTTTGAAGTTCAAAGTAAATTTATCCCGTTACATATACAGTACATCATCATTCACAACCTGAGATTGATTTTCTTGGGAGTGGCAGGTGGAGATACGTCTCTACCAAAGGAGCTGTAAGGTGCTCCTTCCCTCCGTTAGCCTGTAGGGCACCCTTGGGTGAGGTGTAGCACCAGCTTAGCCACCCACGCTCAGGGTCACGTGAAGCCACGGGATCCGGTGGTGTATGGCCGTATCACATCCTGGTTATGTGACCACTGGCACCAGGCAATCTCTGAAGAGTATTGATAATGGCTGGGCTCACCCGCCTTGTAAAGACACTGCCCCGAAGAAGCCAATGGCAAACCACGTCTGTAGTAAAGTTTGCCAAGAACCATCATGATCATGGATAGACCCTGATCGCCCACGTCTTACAGCACGGTTCATCACAATGATGATGGTGAATCCCAGAACACAAAACACAATAGATTTAATGAAAGGCTGCCCCCAACAGGACCTTAAAGCTATGCCCTTTGCTCCTTGATGCCCTGACCTTGAGAAGCAATCTGAGAACAATCACCTTGTCTACGTTCCTCATAATGTCTCAAACGACGTTTGGAGAATAACAGATAGAAGTTGTAATTACATTAAAATATGCATGTACTCAAAGAGAAAGCTTCCAATTAACTGCTCAACAAAGATAATTATGAAAATGACTTGACCCAAAGGCATTGAGTGGAATAATATTCAATCCTTTCCCATTGATTTGACTTGGAACAGGTTGCAGTTTTATAAAACTCTGGTTAGGCCACATCTGGAGTATTGTGTTCAGTTCTGGTCACCCCATTATAGCAAGGATGAGGAGGCTTTAAGGACATTCACCAGGATGCTGCCTGGATTAGAGAGCATGTCCTACTGGAGAGACTGGAATTCTACTTTTAATCTCTTCAACCCATCCCCTCCAGCTTCTTATTTCCACCCCCCCCCCAACACCTTCCCCCTCACCTATCCCCTGCCAGCCTTCCTTCTGCCTCCTTCCTTTCCAATCCTGATGGAAGGTCTTGGCCTGAAGTGTTGACTGTTTATTCGCCCTCCCCCCCATTCAGGCTGGCTGACTTAACGAGTTCCTCCAGCATTTTGTGCATATTGGACATAGTTTGTTTTTGCTAGAGCTTCAGAGGCTGAGGGGAGATCTGATAGAGATCTGTAAGTTTATGAAAGGCATAGCTAGAGTGGACAGAGAGTATCTGATTCCCAGGGTTGAAATGTCGAATACCAGAGGGCAAGCATTTGAGGCGAGAGGGGTTAATTTCAAAAGAGATGTGAGGGGCAGGTTTTATTTTACACAGAGAGTGGTGGGTGTCTGGAATGCTCTGCCTGGGGTGGGGGTAGAGGCAGATACATTAGAGACTTTTAAGAGATGTTTAAGTTGGCACAGGGATGTGAGGGAAATGGAAGGAAATGGACATTGTGTAGGCAGAGGGGATCAGTTTAGACATTTGGTTACTGATTTAATTGGTTCAGTACAACATTGTGGGCTGAAGGGCCTGTTTATGTGCTGTACTGGTCTATGAATGGAATTGGGGTGGTCTACTGGGAGTCTTTCTGACGGAAGTATTTAAGAACTGGTATGGTCCATTTGGAATCTATGTACAGTACCATGGTACAGCAAGTTAACGATATGATCTTATCACCATTACAGTAAAATGCAAATGACTAATCAAACCTGGGAGTGTTATTTGACATTTCAGAAGAGCAGGCAAAAGGCAAGCTAGGATTTTTTCTTAAGGGCTATTAGTAAGCAGAGGAGATCGGCAGGGAGAAATGATTTTGACTAAATAAAAGAACTAAAAAAATTCAGGGAATACAAGAGATGGCAGACGCTGGAATCCAGAGCAACAAACAAACAAGCAGGTCAAGTAGCACCTGTGGAGAGGATGTCAATGTTTCGGTCAGGTCCAGCATTGAGAGAAGTTATTCTGAGGTTACCAAATACTAGTTATAAAATAATATTAGAGATGTGAAAATGGACGAAATATGGCAGATGGAATTTAATGTAGAGATACGCAAGGTGTTACACTTTGGGAGGACAAACCAGGGTAGGACTTACACAGTGTGGTAGGGCACCGAGGAGTGTGGTAGATGAGAGGGATCTAAGAATACAGGTCCATAATTCCTTGGAAGTAGCATTACGGGTAGAGAGGGTTGTAAAGAGAGCTTTTTGGCACATTGGCCTTCATAAAGCAATGTATTGAGTACAGGACTTGGCATGTTATGTTGAAGTTGTACAAGACATTGGTGAGTCCTGATCTGGAGCATCATGTGCAGTTTTGGTCACCAACCTCCAGGGAAGATACCAATAAGATTGAAAGAGAACAGAGCAAATTTATTAAGATTTTTCCGGGACTTGACGACCTTAGTTATAGGGAAAGGTTGAATAGGTTAGGACTTTATTCCCTGCAGCATAGGAGATTTGATAGAGGTATACAAAATTATGAGATGTATAGATGGGGTAATTGCAAGGTGGCTTTTTCGACTCAGGTTAGGTGAGACTAGAACTTAGAGGTCATGGGCTAAGGGTGAAAGGTGAAATGTTTAAGGGAAATGTGAGGGGGAGCTTTGTCACTCGGAGGGTGGTGAGAGTGTGGAATGAGCTGCCAGCGGAAATGGTGGGTATGGGATCAGCTGCAACAGTTAAGAGAAATCTGGATAAGTACATGGATGTGAGGGGTATGAAGAGTGGTGGTCCAGGAGTGGGTCAATGGGACGAGGCAGAGTAACAGTTCTTCGTGGAATGAGAGGCTGAAAGCCCTGTTTCTGTGCTCTGTCATTCTATGACTGTGCCATAATAACACGTGGGATTTTTGACTGACTGCAAAAGGAACAAATCAAATTTACCATAAATTAATGTGGAATGCTGCAAGTCTATTTACTGATTTATTGGCAGATGGCAGGGGCAGATAGCGGGGAGCTGCGTGGCCTCAGTCTTCGCAAGGACTAGGCCTCAGGCCTCAGTTTCACCTGCTTACAGCCTCCCAGGAGAGAGGCGTTGGAGTCAATGTGTCCCACTGGAGGTGGTGTGGCACAATTTCCAAGCTGGAGTCAGTGCTGCCCCCAGTGTTCGCTTGGCAGAAGACAAGCTGTATTAAGGTTGACTGCAGACCTTAGCAACACTCATGAACTCAGCATCTTAGACTATATTTTTTTGTGTGACTGTATTTTACTGATATACTATATGTGTTTTATGTGCCTTGTGCTGTGTTTTGCTCCTTGGCCCTGGAGTAGCACTGTTTCATTTGGCTGTATTCATGTATGGTTAAATGATAATTAAACTTGAACTACAACGTGGCTAAAATTTGCCTTTCTGAATCAGTATGCCAAGAAACCCATACAGGAAAGACTACTTAAATTTGGTTTTCTGCGATGGGAAAGGGCTAACTGAAAAGCTTTTGTCAAAGGGCCATTGGGGAAGAGCGATCATAATGTGGTGGGACCTCGTGAAAGTTGTAGAACAGAGGCACCTTGGAGCACAAGTACGAGGCTCCCTGAAATCAGGGGTAAGTTTTTTTACACAGACAGTGGTGAGTGTGTGGAATGGGCTGCCAGTGATGGTGGTGGCCTCCATACGATAGGGTATTTTAAGAGCCTCCTGGACAGGTATATGGAGCACAGAAAAATAGAGGGCTATGGGTAACCCTAGGTAATTTCTCAGGTAAGGACATGTTCGGTACAACTTTGTGGGCCGAAGGGCCTGTATTGTGCTATAGGTTTTCTATGTTTCTATGAAAGTGACATCACTGATAGACAGGGAGGTGAAGAAGACTCTCGGCATAGTGGCTTTCACCCGACAGGGCATTGAAATTGGAACATTATTTTACAGAATTAGCTGTTGATGAGGCTGCATTTGGAATATTGTGTTCAGTTTTGGACACCCTGCAGTAACAAAGGTACCATTAAGCTGGAAAGACTGCAGATGAGGTTCATGAGGATGTTGTCAGGACTGGAGCACAGTCGGGCTTTTTATTGGACTGCCTAGATCTCATTCCCTGAAATGAGATAGGCTCAACTGATAAGCTTTTGTCAAAGGGCCTTTGGGGAAGAGTGGCCATAATGTGGTAGAAAGTAATGGCTACAACACTTGCGCTCTCCCCAGCACTTCCTTGCGTATGTTGGTTGTTAACACAAAAGATGCACTTCACTTTACGTTCTGAATTTTTGATGTTCATGTGGCAAATAAAGCTCATCTTAAACACAAGAGATTCTGCAGATGCTTGAAATCCAGAGTAAGCTACACAAAATGCTGGATAAACTCAGCAGGTCAGACAGCATCCATGGAGATGAACCAACAGTCAACATTTTGGGCTGAGACTCTTCAATTAAGACTCATCGGTTCTGCAGTCTTTCAGATAATGGCGTGATGCTTAGCCATGTGGAGGAACAGAGGGAGCTTGAGGTCTACGTCCACAGATCCCTCGAAGTTGCCATGCAGGGTGGTTAAGGGTTTCAATGGCTTTGCTTTGATTCTTGTGTTCAGTGTTGTTCTTCCAAGTTTGTAGGGCCTGTTATGTTGGCGTCACTTGCAGGCTGCCCCCAGCAGACCTTTAGGTTGTGTTGGTTGTTAACACCAACGATGCATTTCACTATATGTTCAGAATCAGAATCAGGTTTAATATCACTGACACATGCCATGAAATTTGTTGACTGCAGCAGCAGTGCAATGCAGCACATGATAAATGGCTTTGTGGCTTTGATATCCATTCAGGAAATCGGATAGCAGGAGCTGTTCCTGAATCACTGAGAGTGTGTCTTCAACTTACATGAGGTAAATAAACCTGAACCTTGAACATTTAATCTTGATGAAACTTAGAGCAGGATTCTACTTTGGTATCTGGTGGTTGGAGTCCTGCCATGTTGCCCTGTCTTCATGTTGGAGGCCTGTCCGTGCGTTCTGAGTGGAGGTGGTGGGGGGGGGGGCTGCGAGTAGGATATTGGTGTATTTTGCTGTTGTTGTCTTGTTGTTCCAGCTCATATTGCTCTGCTGAAGGTGGTTAGCACGCTTATTTTGGCGCCAGACAACGTGGCGACACTTACCGGCTGCCCCCACCAAATCCCTAGGTTGAGTTGGACCCATTTCACTGTATGGTTTGATGTACAAGTGGAATATAAATCTGAATCTGATGCAATTTAATATGAGACTTAAAACTACTGGCTGTACTGGAGGGAGTACTGGCTGTGGCTATCAGTAAAAATAAATGGAATGGCTTGGGGATGACAGGAAGTAGTTAGCTTTTAACAAAATAATGCACAAATTTTCCTAAGGGACAAAGAAAAACAACAGGAAAACAGACTCATTCATGGATGAAAACAGAAAATAAAGATACCATTAATTCTAAGGAAGAGGCTTATATAAGTTGCCAGAAATAACAATAGGCCCGAGGTCCGGTACCATTTTAGCTCAATGAAAGAGGACCAAGGAGTTGGTAAAAATTAAAGATTTAAAGATTAGCGTTATTTGTCACCTGCACATCAAAACATCGAAGCATGCAGTGAAATGTGTTGTTTGCGTCAATGACCAACACAGTCCGAGGATGTGCTGGGGGCAGCCCACAAGTGTCACCATGCTTCGGTCTTTTCCACTTCACCCACTCACAGACTCTCCAGCCGTCCATTCGGTCAGACCGATCTCCTGTTCTATATTATCTTATCAGGGGCAGCACCATAGCATAGCAGTTAGCATAACGCTTTACAGCGCCAGCAATCAGAATATAGGGGTTCAATTCCCTCCCACTGTCTGTAAGGAGTTTGTACGTTCTCCCTGTGACCGTGTGGGTTTCCTCGGGGTGCCCTGGTTTCCTCCCACATTCCAAGGACGTATGGGTTGGCAGATTAGTGGACACGTTATTTTGGAGCCAGAAGCATGGCAATACTTGTCTGGGGGCGATAGAGACCTGCACTATCCTTGCTGATTTGATTTGACGCAATCGATGCATTTTGCTGTACGTTTTGATGTACTTAATGACAAAAAGAGTTGATTTTTAATCTTTGTCTTTAAATTTGGGACTACCCTAGATGGTCGTTATGGACAACTCAGGCCAAAGTAATTTTCTCAGCTGTATGACTCTACCCCTCTAAGAACTGTGTGATGTGTCACAGAAGGAATTAAGGGGAAAAGGTTTGATCCATTGGAGATCGGAATCAGACTGGTTTACACTAATCTGGGGATAATCAGTAATAAATCCTACCTCCTCACGCTCCTGCAGTTTGATATCAAGTGATTGGTCATCTCCCAGTTGCCTCTTGGGCCTGATGTAAGATGGCGGGGTGCCAAGATTACTCCACTCCAGCTCCTCGGGCTCGATGCCCTTGCCGTCCCTCAGCCTCTCCCAAGCCTCCTGGTTCCGCTTTGCCTCCTCGCTGCTGGGTTGGCTGGGGCTGGCCCCGGCTGCCTCCTTGTCCTGGCCTTGGCCGGTCTCCTCCACCACAAGCACCTTGTCTGGAGGAGGCTCGGCCCTGGTCCGGCTCACCCGCTTGTCCCGCAGCCCGTCCTTGAAGGCCGACACCACCACACTGGCTTTCTGTACCTTTTCCACTGTCTGCCTTTTGGACATCAGAACACCCATTATGTCCTGCTCGAAGCCAAGCTTCTGGAATTCAGCACAGAGTTCACTTTCCGTCTGACAGCGTCCTCGGGACAATGTAGTAGGTTCAGTTATAATATGCTCCACTCAACGGCAACTGAGAATATAACACAATTAGATTCAGATTTATTTAACACATGTACACCAAAACATAACGTTGTAAATGTGTCCTCACCAACATTTTAATCAATTACTGGAGTGCATGTATTTGCTTAAAAAAATACGTGAACCTTTGCTTTCAGTAACTGGTGTGACCCCTTTATACAGCAATAACTTCAAACAAACATTTCCAGTAACTGTTGATCAGTCATGCACATCGGCTTGGAGGAATTTTAGGCCATTCCTCCTTACAAAACTGCTTCAATTCTGGGCTGTTGGCGGGGCTTCTTTGCATGAACTGCTTGCTTCAGGCCCTTTCACAACATTTCTATAGGATTAAGGTCAGGACTTTGACTCGGCCATTCCAAAACACAAATTTTCTCCTTTTTAAACCATTCTGTTGCTGATTTACTCTTGTCTTTCAGATCATTGTCTTGTTGTATTATCCATTTTCTATTAAGCTTCAGTTGAAGGACTGCTACCCTGACCTTCTCCTGTAAAACATCTTGATACAATTTTGAATTTATTGTTCCCTCAACAATTGCAAGCTGTCCAGGCCCTGAGGCAGCAAAGCAGCCGCGCACCATGATGCTCCTTCCACCATGTTTCACAGTTGGGATGAGGTTTTGGTGTTGCTGTACAGTGCCATTTTTTTCTTCAAACATAACAATGTGCATTTCTGCCATAAAGTTCAACTTGTGTCTCATTTGTTCACAGAACATTCCAGAAGTGTTGTGGAACATCCAGATGGTCTTCTGCAAACTTGAGACATGCAGCAGTGCTTTTTTTTCCTTCGTAGTGTCCTTCCATGAACACCACTCCTGTTCAGCGGACACATGAACAGAGATTTTAGCAAGTTCAGGAGATTTCTGCAGGTCTAGGGGAGACATCAGGGGTAAGTTTATTACACAGAGGGTTGTGAGTGCCTGGAATGACTTGCCAGGGATGGTGGTGGAGGCTAAAACATTAGGGGTATTTAAGAGCCTCTTGGATAGGCACATGGATGAAAGAAAAATGGAGAGTTATGGGGTAGTGTGGGTTTAGTGCTTTTTTTTAAAAGGAATGTATGTGTACTGTGCTGTAGTATTCTAGTGTCTAGTGTCTTTTGCTGTTACCGTTGGGTTCTCTTTCACCTCCTTCAGCATTGCACGTTGTGCTCTTGGTGTGATCTTTGCAGGATGCCCACTCCTAGGGAGAGAAGCAACAGTACTGAGTTCCCTCCATTTGTAGGCAGTTTCTCTTACAGTGGACTGACTCAGATCTTTAGAAATGCTTTTTGTAGCCCTTCCCAACTTCATGCATCTCGACAATTCTTCCAAGGTCCTCTGAAAGTTGTTTTGATCGATGCATGGTGCACATAAACAGATCTTTCTTGTGAGAGCAGGCTGTGTCAGTATCTTGACATTGTGTGTCTTTTTTATAGGCAGGGCACCTCTACAACCCACACCTCCAATCTCATCTCATTGATTGGAACACCCGACTGCAAGTAGCTTTTGTAGAAGGCATCACCCCAGAGGTTCACATACTTTTTCCAACAAATACATGTAATATTAGATCATTTTTCTCAATAAATAAATTAACTAGTATAATGTGTTTTGTGTTAATTGCGTTCTCTTTATCTAGTTTTAGGACTTGCGTGAAGATTTGACTGCATTTTAGGTCATTATTTATGCAGAAACAGAGAAAACTCTACAGGGTTCACAGACTTTCCAGCACCACTGTAGCTTCACTTGTCACAAGTACATTGAAACATACAGTGCAATGCACCATCTGCGTCACCAACACAACCTAAGGATGTGTTGGGGACAGCCCAGATACCAGTGCTGACACATCATGTTCACAACGTTCAGAGAGCGCAAGCAACCACAACGACAACAGGAAAACAAGTCCCTTTCCCTTCCACCCACCCATCCACACAAATGCATGAGGCATAGGAGCAGAATTAGGCCATTTGGCCCATCAAGTCTGCTCCACCATTCCATCATGGCTGATTTATTATCCCTCTCAACCCCATTCTCCTGACTTCTCCTCATAACCTTTGACCCCCTGACTAATCAAGAGCCTATCAACCTCCGCTTTAAATACTGTATATCCAATGCTTTGACCTCCACAGCACTTTGTGGCAATGAATTCCACAGATTCACCACCCTCTCTGGCTAATTTCTCCTCAGCTCTGTTCAAGGGACGTCCCTCTATTCTGAGGCTGTGCTCTCTGGTCTTAAGACTTCCACATGGTAGGAAACATCCTCTTCACATCCGCTCTATTGAGGCCTTTCAATATTGAATAGGTTTCAATGAGATTCTCTCTTCATTTTCCTACACTCCAGCAACTACAGAGCCATCAAATGCTCCTCATATGTTAACCCTTTTGCTCCCAGGGTCATTCTTGCGAACCTCTTGGACAGGCCTTTAATAAATGAATAGTGGAAAAAAAAGCATCAGCTCACACACTTACACCTCTCCTCAGTCCACCAGTCAGCTCAGGATTCTGTCTCACATCTCGCTCTCTCCTCTCAGAACCATCCGTCTCCCCCCTCCACTCTCAGTCCTGACGCAGGGCTTCCATTCCGAAATGTCGACAATTCATTTCCTCCCCACAGATGCTGCCTGACCCGTGGAGTTCCTCCAGCGGGTTGATAAGAAATATCAGCAGCAACTCAGCTTCCTCAGGAGGCTAAAGAAACTCGGCGTGTAACCTTAGATTCTCACCAGTTTTCATCGATGCCCCACAGAAAGTACCCTGACCTGTTTAGTGTGGCCATTGCTCTGCACATGAGCGAAAGAAACTGCAGAGAGTTATGGATACAGCTCAGCACAGTGTGGAAACCAGCCTCTAATCTGTGGTGTCTGCCTACACTCCTCACTGCCCCAATAAAGCAGCCAGGCCGCCCCTCTTCTTCCCTTCGCAGCAAGAGAAGATACCAAAGCCTAAGAGTACATACCATCAGGCTCAAGGCCAGCTATTAAACAGCCCTTTGGTATGATAAGATGGACTCTTTACCGCACAATCTATCTCTTTGTGACCTTTCACCTCACGGTCTAGCTGCACTCTCTCTGTAACTGTGGCACTTTATTCTGCGTTCTCTTATTGTTTTCCCCTGTACTGTTGTAGTGATCTGTATGAAAGGCATGTAAAACAAAGTTTATTTCCTGTATCTCGGTAAATGCAAATTGGTAAATTGGTTTATTGTCGTTACACGGGCAGTTAGGGATAGTGTCACACGTACATCGAAACTTTTGGCACATCTACACACAGTGCCGTCGCGGAAAACCAGCATCCATCATCTGGGACCCCCATCACCCAGGCCATGCTCGCTTCTCACTGCTGCTATCAGGAAGGAGGTACAGGAGCCTCAGGACCCACACCACCAGGTTCAGGGACAGTTATTACCCCTCAACCATCAGGCTCCTGAACCAGAGGGGATAACTTCACTCACCCATCACTGATTCCACAACCTACTGATTCACTTTCAGGGACTACATGTTCTCAGCAATAGCTATCTGTCTGTTTATTTTTTGTGTTTGCTCAGTTTGTCTTCTTTTGCTCATTGGCTGTTTTCGGCCTTTGTGAACAGTTTTTCATTGAGTTTATTGTATTTCTCTGTTCTACGGTGAGAAAATGAATGTCAGGGTTGCATACGGTGACACATATGTACTTCAATAATAAATTTGCTTTCAACTTGAATTTTGAAATGAAAATGAAAATGAAAGGAAGATCGGGACTTGTGTATAAATGTGATCAGTCTTAGTAAAGTTTATTATCAAAGTACATGCAGTCCTGTGCAAGGGTCTTGGGCTCATACACAGTGTACAGCCAGGGACCTAAGGCTTTGCACAGTACTGCAGTAATTCTATGTATCGCACTGTTCTGCTGCCGCATAAAAAAACCACATTTCATGACATATGTGAGTGACAATAAATCTGATTCTGATCTGGGTCTCTTTTGTGGACTGAGAGTGGGAAGGGGGCAGGGAGAGGGGAATCGTGGTTGGGAAAAGAGGAAGGGAGAGGGGAGGGAGTGGGAAGCACCAGAGAGACATTCAGTAATGATCAATAAACCAGTTGTTTGGAATCAAATGACCTTGTCTGGTGTCTCGGGGCTGAGTGCAAGCCACCCCTTGCCCCTGGCACTCCTGTCACCTGCCCCACACCCCTCCCACAGCGCTCCACCCTCGACATTCCCAACAGCCTTAGCTCCCGCCAGATCTACAAACTCACTCTCCACTCCACAAAAGCCTTAGGCACCGAGGTTCTATATACGTGCCTAAGACAGTACTGTAGATATACTACCCCGAGATTCATATTCTTGCAGGCATTTATAGGGAAATAAAAATATACAAAAGAATTTCTGAAAATCTATACATACACAAAGACTGACAAACGTCAATGTAGTAAAGAAGACAAATTGTGCAGATAACAAAAAACACTGAGAACGTGAGCTGTAGAGCCGTGAAGGTGACTCAGTAGGTTGTGGAATCACTTCAGTGTTGAGGTGAGTGAAGTTATCCCCTCCAGTTTAAGACCCTGATGGTTGAGGGGTAATAACTGTTCCAGAAGCTGGTGGTGTGAGTCCTGAGGCTCCTTCCTGATGGCAGCAGCAAGAAGAGAGCAGGGCCCGTATGGTGGGCAAGGGTTCCCAACCTGGGGTCCACGGGCCCCTCAGTTAATGGTATAAGAGAGTTTGGGATCCCCTGATGGTGGGGTCCTTGGTGAAAGATGCTGCTTTCTTGCGGCAGCACTCCGCGTCAGCGTGCTCGGTGGGGTGAGTGGCACGTTACCAGGTCTGCGTGGAGGAGTGTGGTGGCTGGGGGTGAAGCCTGCCCCAGACAGCGGGAGTGTGGCAGGTAGCGACAGACTCCGAGCTGAGCTACACTGCAGATCGGCTGCAATCATTTCCCTACAGTCAGCACTCAGCTGTTGTTGACAAAGTGAGAATCAGCAAGCGGCTTTCCTTTCGCCATTCGATGCTCACGTACACAAGGTTAACCTGCAGCAGTCGACTGACCCCCAGAGGCCTCGAGGTCCTTAACTTACACAGGAGGCTATTCACTCCTCATCTCCACACCGATTCCCACCAGAGCAACCTCAGGAGTCACATGCAGTCCCAGTTCATCCCATCAGGTAAGCAGCATTCTGAAGACGAACATACACAGTGGTCACTTTACCCCCCGTACCTGATCAAGTGGCCACTGAGTGTATGTTCGCGGCCTTCTGCTGCTGAGGCCCATCCACTTCAAGGTTTAAAGTGCTGTGCATTCACAGATGCTCTTTGGCACCCCACTGCTGTAACGTGTAGTTACTGTCCCCTTCCTGCCAGCTGGAACCAGTCTGGCCATTCTCCTCTGACCTCTCTCGTTAACCAGGGGGTTTTCCCAACAGAGCTGCTGCACATTGGATGTTTTTCTTTTCTCGAACCACTCTCTATAAACTCCAGATGCTCTCTGTAAACTCTGTAAAATCCCAGGAAATCAGCAGTTTCAGAGACCACCCAGTCTGGTACCTTCAGTCGGTCCATGTTGGATCACATCTCTTCCCCATTCTGATGTTTGATCTGAACAACAGCTGAACCGCTTGACCATGTCTGCATGCTTTTTTTGCATTGAGATGCTGCCACATGATTGGCAAATTAGATATTTGCATTAACGAGCAGGTGTACAGGTGTACCTAATAAAGTGGCCACTGAGTGTAAATTAAATGTAAATTATGCACACATTTTACAAGGAAGAACGAAATTATGACAAAAGAATAATCCATTTTAGTGCAAAGTGATCAAAGTGCAGCTGTTGTGAGGCAGTGATTAATAAAGCTAATCTGCATTGCTAAACTGCAGGGGTTAGGGTTGTGCAGGTTGGTCCACAACTGAATAGCTGAAGGGAAGTTACTGTTCCTGAACCTGGGCGTGTGGGACTTCAGGCTTCAGTAACCTCCTGCATGATGGGAGCTGGGAGAAGATGGCAATGGCCCAGATGGTGGGAATCTTTGATGATGAACTTGGAGACCTTACATACTGTCCCATCCTGTAGGCCATTAACTGAAGGTCAAGGACAGATCCTTGGGGATGTCCACCAGTTACATCCTCCCAGCCTGATGACCCACTTGTTATGACTCTGCCTCCCCTGTGAAGTTATCTTCAAGAGGCAAAGTGTCAGGAAGGTGGCATCCATTATCAAACCCCCCCCCCATCCACAACACGACATCCATTATCAAAGACCCCCCATCCACAACACATCAATTATCAAACCCCCCCCACCATCCACAATACAGTATCCATTATCAAACCTCCCCATCCACAACACAACATCCATTATCAAAGATCCCCCCATCCACAACATGACATCTATTATCAAAGACCCCCCATCCACAACACATCAATTATCAAACCCCCCCATTCACAACACAACATCCATTATCAAAGACCCCCCATCCACAACATGACATCCATTATCAAAGACCCCCCATCCACAACATGACATCCATTATCAAAGACCCCCCATCCACAACACATCAATTATCAAACCCCCCACCATCCACAACATGACATCCATTATCAGACCCCCACCATCCACAACACGACATCCATTATCAAAAACCCCCCATCCACAACACATCAATTATCAAACCCCCCCCCCCCCCCCCACCACCACCATCCACGACACATCAATTATCAAAATTCTGCAGATGCTGGAAATTCAAACAACACAAACAAAATGCTGGTGGAACGCAGCAGGCCAGGCAGCACCTATAGGGAGAAGCACTGTCGATGTTTCAGGCCGAGACCCTTTGTCAGGACTGAAACGTCGACAGTGCTTCTCCCTATAGGTGCTGCCTGGCCTGCTGCGTTCCACCAGCATTTTGTTGATCCATTATCAAAGACCCCCACCATCTATGGCATGCTCTCTTCTTCATACTACCATTAGGCAAGATGTGCAGAAACCTGAAGAACTCATGGTTCAACAAAATATTCTTCCAAACTCCCCTGAACAATCCTATCACAACCTCAGATTGTAGGGGACATAATCTTAAGGTGACTACAGAAAAGTATAAGGAGGATGTCAGTGGTAGTTTTTTTCCTTCACACAGAGAACGGTGGGTGTGTGGAACACGCTGCCAGAGATGGAGGTAGAGAGACATTAGGGACATTTTAAAAACTCTTAGAGAGGCACGTGGGTGATAGAAAAATGGCGAGCTACGTAAGAGGAAAGGGTTAGATTGACCTCACTGTAGGTCCCTAATATATCTGTTTCTACTGCCACATCTAACATCTCTGACATCCTCACCTATACTTTCCTCCAATCACCTTAAAATTATTGTCTCATATCAGCTATTTCCACCCTGGGAAAAAGACTTTGGCTGTCCACTCAATCTTATCATCTCGTACACCTCTGTCAAGTCATCTCTCATCCTCATTCACTCCAAAGAGAAAAGCCCCAAGTTGCTCAACCAATCCTCAAAAGACATGCTCTCTGATCCTGGTAAATCCTCTCTAAAGCTCCTACATCTTCCCTACAATGAGGCCACCAGAATCCAAGTGTCATCTAAATATGTGGAGGCATCCATCAGTCTCATGAGACCATGGATCTGTGCCTGCAAAGTCTGCTGGAGTGTCCTCTCCAGGGCACAGGCCTGGGCAGGGTTGTATGGGAGACCAGCAGCTGCCCAAGCTGCAAGTCTCCCTCTCCACAACACCAATGTTGTCCAAGGGAAGGGCAAGGGCCGATACAGCTTGGCACCAGTGTCAAGCCAGGAGTTGCCAGAATGAGGTTGAAGGCAATGTCGAACTGCCTTAGGGACTCCAGCTCTGGATTTGTCCTCAAGGTTTACTCCCAAAGCCTTTCTCATGAGTGGGTATGGCCGCAAGGCAGCAGAGATTTGAAATCAGAGTTTTCCTTCTCTTAGATGGACTGCCTTCCCAGGCTGACAAGCTCCATCTAAATATGGTTTTATAGAAATGCAACATTACCTGGTGGCTCTTGAACTCAATCCCTCCATTAATGAAGACCAACACAACATACACCTTCTTAGCCACCCTATCAGTACGCGCAATAACTTTGAGGGATCTATGGACATGGATCTCAAGATCCCTCTGTTCCTCCACACTGCTAAGAATCCTGCCATTAACTCCATTTTCTGCCATCAAATTCAACGTTCCAAAGTGAATCAGTTCACACTTTTCTGAGTTAAATTCCATCTGCCACTTTCAGTTCAGCTCTGCATCCTATTATTGACCCA
Source organism: Hemitrygon akajei (assembly GCF_048418815.1). NCBI lineage: Eukaryota > Metazoa > Chordata > Chondrichthyes > Myliobatiformes > Dasyatidae > Hemitrygon > Hemitrygon akajei. Next base: position 4,867,331 of record NC_133129.1, read on the forward strand.
TTGCAACCTATAACAATCCTCCACCCTATCCACAACTCCACCAACCTTCAGAGAATTATTCAAACGGAACCATAGTAAAGCGTAATGACTGGAAAAGATGAGGCTGCTTTTCTTTATCTGAGGCAACGTTAAGGGGAGATACAACAAAAGGTGTTAAAATTCATGTTGCGGTCAATGGAATAAAGTCTGTAGATGTTGGAAATCCAGAGCAACATGTACAAAAAGCTGGAGGAACTCAGCAAGTCAGACAGCATTTATGGAGAGGAATGAACTGTTGATATTTTGGGTCATGAGCTTCCATGGAAAGGAAGGGGGTAGAAACCGGATTAAGATGGTGGGTGGAGAGGGCGGAGTATAAGCTGGCAGGTGATAAGCGAGACGAGGTGAGGGAGAAAGATGGGTGAGAGATGAGAGGATGAAGTGAGAAGCTGGCAGAGGATAGGCAGAAGAGGTGAAGGGCAGAAGAAGGAATCTGTTGGGAGAGGACAGTGGACCATGGGAGAAAGGGAAGGAGGATGAGCACCAGAGATGATAGGTAAGAGGAGAAACAGAATGGGGAATGGAAAAAGAAAGAAAGAGGTAGGGGGCAGAAATTACTGAAAGTTAGAAAAAATTAGGTTCATGCCATCAGGTTGGAAGCTCCCCAGGCAAGATATCAGATTCTTCTACAGTCCTTTACCTTTTCCAACTTCTCACTTTATCACCCTCCTCACTCATGTAGCTTCACCTATCACATTCCAGCTTGTCCTCCTCTCCCTCCCCACACCCTCTTCTTATTCCGGCCTCTTCCCCCTTCCTCTCCAGTCCTGATGAAGGGTCGCAGCCCCAGTGTCAACTGTTTATTCCTTTCCATAGATGCTGCCTGACATGCTGAGATCCACCAGATTTTGTGTATGTTGCTCTGGATTTCCAGCATCTGCAGAATCTCTTGTGTTCAGAATATGAGATGTTGCTCCAACCAGAGTGTGGTCTCATTGTGGCAGTAGAGGAGGCCATGGAGCAACATATTGGAATGGGAATGGGCATTGGAATTAAAATGAGAGTCCACTGGGAAAACTCACCTTTGTGGCCGATGGAGTGAGGTCCCACCAATGTAGTGCAGTCTGTAATGTACAGTACTGCTCCTGCAAAGAACCAGTTTTCAAGGCTTCTACACACTGGCTATGTATGCCCACAACAATAAAATTGAATCTGAAGTGAACCGCCTTCACTCAGAGTTTGGGATCCTCTATCGCTAGCAAGAACGTTCCAGCCTAAAGATCAAAATGCCACAGATGCTGATAGTGCACATCACAGATGATCACACCTGCTCCCTCAACACCACCTCTTTGGTCAAGAAAGCACAGCAGTGTCTTCACTTCCTGAGGAGATCGGGGTGAGTGAAGCTCCACCACTCTCCCCCTCCCCCCAACCGAATTCTGACCATCTTTTACAGGAGCACCAATCTGCATCTCCATCCGGTACGGGAATTGCAAGGCATCTGGCCCGCAAATCCCGTCAAAGGATTGGGAAGACAGCTGAGAGGGTCATCGGGATCTCTCTTCCACTCATCCGAGATATTCATCCAGAGCTCTTAGTATTGTCAATGATCCCTCTCAACCATCCAACAATCTCTTTGACTCCCTACCATCAGGCAGGAGGTACTGTAGCACTAGGACCAGGACTGTTAGCATGGGAAACAGCTTCTTCCCCCAGGCTGTAAGACCACTGAACTCCCTGTCATCACCCTGGTCTCATCACATACGAAGTTACAGTAGCGTTGTACCATTTACTTTTTAAATGCACCTTATTATTTGCTAATTTATTTGTGGTAATATGACTTTGTGTGAGTTATATGTACTGTGTTGTGCCCTTTGGTCCGGAGGAATATTGTCTCGTTTGGCCGTATACATTTATACAGTTGAATGACAATAAACTTGAATCTGAAACAGAAAGTTCTGCAAACACCCAGCAGCTCAGGGAGCATTGCATACAGTTCTGGTCACCCCAGTACAGGAAGGATCTCGAGGCTTCAGAGAAGGTGCAGGGGAGGTTTACCAGGATGATGCCTGGATTACAGGGTGTGCGCTGTAACGAGAGGCTGGATAAACTTGGGTTGTTTTCTCTAGGGTGGTGAAGACGGAGGGGAGATCTGATAGAGGTTTATAACATTATGAGAGGCATAGAGAGAGCAAACAGACAATACCTTTACCAAAGGCTGAAATGTCTAACACCAGAAGGCATTGATTTAAGATAAGGGGTAATTTCAAAGGAGATTTTTTTTCAAACACAGAGAGTGGTGAGTGCCTGGAATGCACTAGTGGTGTGGCAGTAGAGGCAGGCACACTAGAGGCTTTAAAGACACATTTAGATAGGGACAGGGATGCGAGGGAAATGGGCATTGTGTAGGCAGAGGGGACTAGTCGGCCATATGATTGCTAGCTTAATTGGTTTTGTACAACATTGTGGGCTGAAGGGCCTGTTCCTGTGCTGTACTGGTCTCTGTTCTATGCTCTGTCTGTGCAGAGAGAGTTAATGTATCACAGTGAAGATCCTTTATCATATTCAAGGCTGCAACCAGTACATTAGGGAAGCTGGAAGCCACAGGGATCAGATGGGTAATTGAACTGGGGGTGGAGGATGAAATGGCGACTCGCTGAATGGAGGGGCTGGTGAGGGGGCATCTGAGAATCCTCACTGTATGGGGTGTATGGGGGGGACTGTGAGGGTTAGTCAGTCGTGAGCATGTTACATTGGCATCAGAAGAGTGGCAAAACTTGCGGGCTGCCCCCAGCTTATCCTCACAGATTTGATTTGATGCAAACGACACATTTCACGTTTCAAAGGTCGTGTGATAAATTGGAGTTCCACCAGTCGCCGGTGCCTTCACAACAACTCCCTTTGTCCAGGCATCACTTCACAGTCCAGAAGCAGAAACTCTCCTCAATGAGGACTGACATAATCTGTATACCTGACATGCCTGCACCCAACTCCATCAGTCTGTCCCGTTCAGAGACACCAGGCACTGGAACCCACAGCAGCACACAAGACAGTGTAATGGTCAGCCTGACACTACAACAGCTTTGGGTGGTTCAAGCATTTGGAGTTCACTCCTGGCACCAACTGTAAGGAGTTTGTACGCTCTCCCCGTGACGGTGTGGGTTTCCTCCAGGTGCTCCGGTTTCCTCCCACAGTCCAAAGGCGTACCGGCTAGTAAGTTAATTGGCCATTGCAAATTGTCCTGTGATTAGGCTAGGGTCAAATCGGTGGGTCACTGTATCTCTAAATAAACAAACCAGACGGTGAAGGGACTCAGCAGGTTGAGCAGCATCTGTGGAGGTGAGAGAGGGGTGGTCGAGACCCACTGTCTGGACTGAATTAATTGTCATACAGTTCTGATGCAGGGTCTCAGCCTGAAACATCGACTGTTTATTCATTTCCGTAGATGCTGCCTGGCCTGCCGAGTTCCTCCAGCATTTTGTGTTCCCTTGATTCTCTTTCTCTTCCTCTTCTCCTTCATTTTCTCTCTCCCTCCATCCTCATTACCCCATCTCCTCTTCCCTCCTCACTCACATTCTACCCCCTCCACATCTCCCCGTCTTTCTTTTCTCTCTCCTTCCCCTCACGGTCAGAATTATACCTCTCCCTCAAATCCCCAATTCCCGGATCCGCGTCACTGGGATTAACCCTCACCTCCATTACCCCAAAACTTGACCTTCCTCGGGAGAAAACCCTCCCCCGAGAAAGTCTTCGGGCAATTTGCAAGCGGTTTCAGTCGGCACAGAACCATTGATCTCAGGCGTGCAATTGAGGGTCGCGACTCGAAACGTCGACTATTTCTCCTTTCCTGACCTGCTGAGTTCCTCCAGCAATGTGTGTGTGTGTGTCTCTGTGGCTACGTGTGTTACAATTGTCCACACATCCGCCTCGCCACTTTCCAACTCTCTAACGCAGCCAAGCACACTGAGATCGCGGTAAGTGCCCCTCTCCCTCGACCTTCCGCAAGTTGGTAGTAACCTTGTCTATTAGCCCCCAGGACAGCCCCTCTTCCTCCAGCGACCACCTCAGAGCCGGGATTTCTTGGGACTTATTTAGTTGATATTGAATTAAATTTGGACTCACTGTGATCTCGTTGCAGCGTGCCAGGATCAGTCACCGGTGGGTCTCTCTTTCTCTCTCTCTCTCTCTCCCTCCTCCGGATAGGATAAGGCTGCTGTTCCAATATGACTCAATGACTCACACAGCCGATGGAGAGGTACCGCAAGCAGAGGCCAAATTCTGCTCCAGTGTAAACTCCCTCTCTCGCCGCTGTCAGTGGATTTGAGACGACGGCGAGATGTTTCGGCTGACACCTCTCGCTCCAACTGAGAACTGGGGTAACGCTTCGCTCTCTGCACCAAGAGCCGGAGAGCTTATCCCCTCCCTCAGCAGCGCACCACAGAATAATTCATTGGCTGCATCTCGGCCCCCGCCAATCCCGCACTGAATACAGGATCGTGACGCCTCCCGGGGAAGATCCCATTCGTACAGCGGCGAGTCAAGTCCATTCAGCGGAGATGGGACGGTCTGCGGCTCCTGCGCGAAGCCGGCAGGGGGCGATGCTGAGTCGGACCAATCTGGCCTCTCATCGAATGAGAGCGAAAACCAAGCTGAGAGACACAAGACCATATAACAGGAGCAGAGTTAGGCCAATCGGCCCGTCAAGTCTCTGCCATGTGATCATGGGTAATTTATTTTCTCTCTCAACCCCATTCTCTTGCTGTCTCCCCTGAACCTTTGATGTCCCTACTAATCAAGAACTTATCATGGTCCACTCTTCCCTCCTATCAGATTCGTTCTTCTCCAGCCTTTGCCATTTCCACCAATCACTTCCCAGCTTCTTACTTCGTCGTCCTTCTCCCACTCACCTGGCTTCACCCATCACCTTTGAGCTTGGACCTCTTTCCCTTCCTCCCACGTTCTATTCTGACTCCTTCCCCCTTCCTGTCCAGTCCTGATGAAGGGTCTCAGCCCGAAACGTCGACTGTTCATTCCTCTCCATAGACGCTGCCTGACCTGCTGAGTTCCTCCAGCATTTTGAGTGTGTTGCTCCGGATTTCCAGCAGCTGCAGAAAATCCTGTGTTTAAGAACCTATCAACTCCTCATTAAATATACCCTACCCCATCATCAACCCTGAGGTGCGTTTAGCCCCCCGCACGACTCTGAATTCAAGAGCTGTGAGCTAATGTTGCAGCTCCATCAGACTCTGGTTCAAAGTACATTTATTATTGAAGTATGAATACTGTATGCAACCTTGAGATGTTTGACTAATCTGTTGGAGTTTTTTGAGGATGTAACCAGGAAGTTAGACGGGGGAGATCCAGTGGATGTAGTGTACCTCGATTTTCAGAAGGCATTTGATAAGGTCCCACATAGAAGATTGGTGGGTAAAATCAAAGCTCAGGGCATCGGGGGGAAGGCATTGACATGGATAGAAAACTGGTTGGCAGATAGAAAGCAAAGGGTAGCGGTGAATGGGTGTTTCTCGGAATGGCAGGTGGTGACTAGTGGGGTGCCACAGGACTCGGTATTGGGACCACAGCTGTTTACCATTTACGTTAACGATTTGGATGAAGGCATAGAAAATAACATCAGCAAATTTGCTGATGATACTAAGCTGGGTGGCAGTGTGACATGTGATGAGGATGTTAGGAGAATTCAGGGTGACTTGGATAGGCTGGGTGAGTGGGCAGATACTTGGCAGATGGCGTTTAATGTGGATAAGTGTGAGGTTGTCCACTTTGGGAGTAAGAACAGGAAGGCAGATTATTATCTGAATGGTATAGAGTTGGGTAAGGGAGTAATACAAAGAGATCTCGGAGTCCTTGTTCATCAGTCACTGAAGGTGAATGAGCAAGTGCAGCAGGCAGTGAAGAAGGCTAATGGAGTGTTGGCCTTTATTACAAAGGGAATTGAGTACAAGAGCAAGGAAATCCTCTTGCATTTGTACAGAGCCCTGGTGAGACCACACCTGGAGTATTGTGTACAGTTTTGGTCTCCAGGGTTAAGGAAGGACATCCTGGCTGTAGAGGAAGTGCAGCGTAGATTCACGAGGTTAATTCCAGGAATGTCTGGACTGTCTTATGCAGAGAGGTTAGAGAGACTGGGCTTGTACACGCTGGAATTAAGGAGATTGAGAGGGGATCTGATTGAAACATATAAGATTATTAAGGGATTGGACAAGATAGAGGCAGGAAATATGTTCCAGATGCTGGGAGAGTCCAGTACCAGAGGGCATGGTTTGAGAATAAGGGGTAGGTCATTTAGGACAGAGTTAAGGAAAAACTTCTTCTCCCAGAGAGTTGTGGGGGTGTGGAATGCACTGCCTCAGAAGGTAGTGGAGGCCAATTCTCTGGATGCTTTCAAGAAAGAGCTAGATAGGTATCTTATGGATAGGGGAATCAGGGGATATGGGGACAAGGCAGGAACCGGGTATTGATAGGAATTGATCAGCCATGATCTCAAAATGGTGGTGCAGGCTCGAAGGGCCGAATGGTCTATTTCTGCACCTGTTGTCTATTGTCTATTGCCTATCTTCCTGCAGGCAGCCACAAAACAAAGAAACACAAGAGAACCCATTTAAAGGGGAAAAACACACTCAACAAGACCACGTAAAAAAAAAACTGTTCAAACAATAAAAGAAAGCAAAGAACATTAACTGCTGAGTCCCCAAAAGTGAGTCCACAACCATGAAATCACTGAGGCAACTGCAGCCGGTCCAGGAGCAAGATGGCTGCAGGCCACAGTCACAGAGTCAGTTCAGTGCTGAGGGAGTGTCGATGGCTGCAGGCCACAGTCACAGAGTCAGTTCAGTGCTGAGGGAGTGTCGATGGCTGCAGGCCACAGTCACAGAGTCAGTTCAGTGCTGAGGGAGTGTCGATGGCTGCAGGCCACAGTCACAGAGTCAGTTCAGTGCTGAGGGAGTGTCGATGGCTGCAGGCCACAGTCACAGAGTCAGTTCAGTGCTGAGGGAGTGTCGATGGCTGCAGGCCACAGTCACAGAGTCAGTTCAGTGCTGAGGGAGTGTCGATGGCTGCAGGCCACAGTCACAGAGTCAGTTCAGTGCTAAGGGAGTGTTGATGGCTGCAGGCCACAGTCACAGAGACGGTTCAGTGCTGAGGGAGTGTCGATGGCTGCAGGCCACAGTCACAGAGACAGTTCAGTGCTGAGACGAGTGTCGATGGCTGCAGGCCACAGTCACAGAGTCAGTTCAGTGCTGAGGGAGTGTCGATGGCTGCAGGCCACAGTCACAGAGTCAGTTCAGTGCTGAGGGAGTGTCGATGGCTGCAGGCCACAGTCACAGAGTCAGTTCAGTGCTAAGGGAGTGTCGATGGCTGCAGGCCACAGTCACAGAGTCAGTTCAGTGCTAAGGGAGTGTTGATGGCTGCAGGCCACAGTCACAGAGTCAGTTCAGTGCTAAGGGAGTGTTGATGGCTGCAGGCCACAGTCACAGAGACAGTTCAGTGCTGAGATGAGTGTCGATGGCTGCAGGCCACAGTCCCAGAGTCAGTTCAGTGCTGAGATGAGTGTCGATGGTTGGATGGTTAGTCCACACTTGGAATATTGTGTTTAGTTCTGGTTGCCTTATTACAGGAAGGATGTGGAAGCTTTAGAGAGGGTGCAGAGGAGATTTACCAGGATGCTTCCTGGATTAGAGGGCATGTCTTATGAGGACAGGTTGAGCAAGCTTTGGAATGAAGAAGGATAAGAGGTGATTTGACAGAATTTTATACATGATCAAAAGAGGTATAGATTGAGCAGATATAATTTTTCCCAGAGCAGAAATGTCTAATAGTTTTAACATTATTGGAGGAAAGTACAGGGGGCATGTCAGAGGTAGTTTTTACAGAGAGTGATGGGTATGTGGACGGCCCTGCCATGGGTGGTGATAAAGGCTCCCAGAAATTCAACAGGAGCAATGCATGCTCTTAGGGGCATTTAAGAGACTCTTAGATTGACACATGGGTGACAGAAAAATGGAGGGTTGTGTGTGAGGTAAGGGTTAGATTGATCTTGGAGCAGGTTAAAGGGTTGACACAACATCGTGGACTGTAGGCCCTGTATTGATCTATGTTCCATATTTCTATTTTCCAATAAATTGCTGCAGGAAAACAAATCTCAAGGTAGTACTTGGTAATAGAAGTACTTTGAAAACAAATTCACTGAACTTCAAGATGATAACATTTGGAATTGGATGTGGCAATTTGGTCAACATTGGGCTGAATAACCTGTAAACATGGTGAATGACTGATTCTATAACCCTGCGTCAGGACCGAGAGTGAGGAGGGACAACACCCAGTATAAGGACCTTACAACCTGGATGGAAAAGGAATTCACCCTGTTTACTGCTCAACCTTCTGTCGATTATTTTCAACCAGTGAACCTGAATTAGAATCAGGTTTAATACACTACCAGAAGTTGTGAAATTGGTTGTTTTCTGGCAGCAGTACAGTGCACTACATAATAGTTACCACTGATTACAATAAGAATATATAAAGAATAAATAAGTAGTGAAAAAGAGTAAAATACTGAGGTGGTGTTTATGGGTTCACTGTCCATTCAGAAATCTGATGGCGGAGGGGAAGAAGCTGTTCCTGAATCACTGAGTGTGTGCCTTCAGGCTCCTGTACCTCCTCCCTGATGGTAGCAATGAGAAGAGGGCACGTCCTGGGTGATGGGGGTCCTTAATGATGGATGCCTCCTTTTGAAGATAGCTTCTTGTTCCTGATTTACTGAAAGATTTCTCAAAGTAAATTTATTATCAAATTACACATATGTCACCATATACAACTCTGAAATTCATCTTCCTGTGGGAATTCACAGTAAATACAAATACAATATAATCAATGAAGAACTGCACACAAAGACTGACAAGCAACCAATAAGCAAAATAAAACAAACTGTGCAAATAAAATAGTAAATAAATAGACAGACATATAGATAAATGGGTGGATGGATGGATTCATTATTAAATAAGTCGAGTGAGTGAGAGAGAGAGAAATGCAGATAGACAGATAGATAGATAAATGAACAAATGAATCATACTAAGAACTTGGGTTGCAGAGTCCTTGAAAATGAGCCTGTAGCTTGTGGAATCAGTTCAGTGTTGATGCGAGTGAATTTGTATTCACTGGTTCAGGAGTCTATCAGAAGCCTTCTCTTCTTGAACTCTCTGTTAACTCTCCTGTAAACAACCTTGACCTGAAGGATATCCATATCTGTTGGCTCTCCATGCCCTCCTCCTGTTGAATTTCTGGGATTCTCTACCCCAGCTAACTCAGAATCAGAATCGGGTTGACTATCACTGGCATATGTCAAGAAATTTGTTGTTCTGTGGCAGCGGTACTTTGCAATACTAAAATAATAATTGTATTCTATACAATTATTGTTTTATTATTCCATTGCAATGATAAAATCTATGAATTACAATAAGAAAAAATACAGTGCCCTGCAAAGGTCTTAGGCACACGTACAGTGTATAGCTAGGGTGCCTAAGACTTCTGCACGTACTGTAGTAATTTTATGGATTGCACTGTACTGCTGCGGCTAAAAATAAAACAAATTTCATGACACATGTGAGTGATGATAAACCCGATTCTGATACAGGTCTCTATTGTGGACTGAGAGTGGGAAGGGGGCAGAGAGAGGGGAATCATGGTTGGGAAAAGGGGGAGAGGGGAGGGAGCAGGAAGCACCAAAGAAACATTCTGTAATAATCAATAAACTAATTGTTTAGAAACAAATGACTTTGCCTGGTGTCTCAGGGTTTGGTGCCTCTGCACCCACGCCAACCCCTCCCCTAGCACTCCTTCTCTGCCATCTGTCCCACACCCTTCCTGCAGTGCGCCCTGACTATACACTGTATATGTGCCTAAGACTTCTGCACAGTACTTAAATATATCTTTTGAATTAAATAACTGGTGCAAAAAAACAGCAAAAAAGGGGGGGGAAAGTGAGATAGTGTACATGAGTTTGTTGTTGATTCAGAAATCTGATGGCGGAGAGGAAGAAGATGTTCCTGAACCATTGAGTGTGTGTCTTCAGGCTCCTGTACCTCCTCCCTGATGTTAGTAATGAGAAGGGGGAGTCCTGGGTAATGGAGGTCCTCTGTGAAGGATTGTAGCTCCAAAATATAAAAATTTATTGAAAGGAAAACTAGAGAATCAGGAATGTTAGTCAAACTTTGACCTTACTTTAAGTGAGGCATGCACACATCACCTGCTGTCACGGTGACGTATACCATTTACGTACTTTTACATACAGTATAACCCGCAAAGCATTATGTAAACAACAAAGACTGCTAAATCAAACAATATATTTACAATATTACTCAAATATTAATGAAATATGAAATACTCCCTCCAACTCATTACAGAATGCATCTCAGCTAAATACGCAGCATACTATATATAAAACAACTATTATATACAGACATCCACAGCATAGTAAATTTTAATTTGTGCCATTCAGGCCTAAAGATTTCACTCTTGTGGAATAACGTCTTTCCTGACATGGACAGTCACTCTGCTTGGCTGGTGAGGTTTGTGGTTGTGAATCATTCTCAGGTCCTGGGGCTTTCTTCATACTGGTTGTGGGAGTTGACTCTGGGACTGCAGGAAGTGATTCTGACAGCTCTGGGCACGTTTTTTCAGAACAGGGTGGCCTCAGGAACAGTGCACGGCAAGCTTCACTGGATGATGTGGATCACACCGTGTGAGGACAGTGTCTGACGTCACCATTTCCTTCGCTATTTGGAAAGCCACCTCACATTGGCTTGTCCATTGTCGTTTCTTCCCAATCTGTAGGGATGAGTTCGGGGGGTGGAGCACAGTAGATGGGTTACACCTGAGGACAACTAGAAAGTCTGGCCTAGGACAGAGAACTTTGGTGAGCTGCTGTCTGCGGCTACGCCCCAGGAGGGGTGGTGGGCGGAAGTAGGTAGGTAAGTGAGCCTTTGGAAGGGGAAAGGAGCTTGTGGGTGGTATAACCTGGAGAGAAAACAAAGGTTGTGTGGGGTGTCCCAGGGAGAATGCACGAACTCTGTAGGAGTTTGGGATCGAACCGGCATTACTGGAGCGATTAGCTGTGCCACTATGGAATGGTTTACACTGATGCTAAGAGGATGCAGGGTGACTTGGATAGGTTAGGTGAGTGGCCAAATTCATGGCAGATGCAATTTAATGTGGATAAATGTGAGGTTATCCACTTTGGTTGCAAGAACAGGAAAACAGATTATTATCTGAACGGCGGCCGATTAGGAAAAGGGGAGGTGCAACAAGACCTGGGTGTCATTGTACACCAGTCATTGAAGGTGGGCATGCAGGTACAGCAGGCAGTGAAAAAGGCAAATAGTATGTTGGCATTCATAGCAAAAGGATTTGAGTACAGGAGCAGGGAGGTTCTACTGCAGTTTTACAGGGCCTTGGTGAGACCGCACCTAGAATATTGTGTGCAGTTTCTGTCCCCTAATCTGAGGAAAGACATTCTTGCCATAGAGGGAGTACAGAGAAGGTTCACCAGATTGATTCCTGGGATGGCAGGACTTTCATATGAAGAAAGACTGGATCGACTAGGCTTATACTCACTGGAATTTAGAAGATTGAAGGGTGATCTTATTGAAACGTATACAATTCTAAAGGGATTGGACAGGCTAGATGCAGGAAGATTGGTTCCAATGTTGGGGAAGTCCAGAACGAGGGGTCACAGTTTAAGGATAAAGGGGAAGCCTTTTAGGACCGAGATGAGGAAAAACTTCTTCACACAGAGAGTGGTGAATCTGTGAAATTCTCTGCCACAGAAAACAGTTGAGGCAGGTTCATTGGCTATATTTAAGAGAAAGTTAGATATGGCCCTTGTGGCTAAAGGGATCAGGGGGTATGGAGAGAAAGCAGGTGCAGGGTTCTGAGTTGGATGATCAGCCATGATCATACTGAATGGTGGTGCAGGCTCGAAGGGCCGAATGGCCTACTCCTGCACCTATTTTCTATGTTTCTATGTCTGGGGAAGGAATTGAACCCTTACCGCTCGGCTTTACAGAGGTGAATTGAGCAAGTCACAGCCCAGTGTCCTGCCCCTGTTGTCCCCGCGCTACAAATCCCAGCTCCCAGACACTGCGCAGTAAATCTCAGTGCCCTGACATTGGGGCTCTCCATTGGGTTGGGGTCCACCGTGGATGTTGTGTCCTATCTGTCTACGTTCAATAAGCAAGCCAGGGCAGTAGGATATGGAGAGCGAGCTGCGGCCCATGCAGCAGGCTCCCCGTCTCCACGCAGCTGATGAATCCAGAGGAACTGTAGAGACTGATACAGTTGGCACCAGTGACACCGCAGGAGTTGCCAGTCAGCGTTGCAGGGCTGCCTTAGGGACTCCAGCTGGGGAATTTTCCATCAGGGTTCACTCCCAAAGCCTTCCCCATGAGTGGGTACAGCCACAAGGTAGTGGAGGTTTGAGATCAGAGTTTTCCTTCTCCTAGTTGAGCTGCCAGCCACAGCTGACCAGCCTCATCTACCCAGAGTAACTGATTCTAAGGTGCCTTTGCCCTTTCTCCATTCACTAGAAATTTCTCCATTCATGGTTCTGCCGGGCTCAGTAGCTGAGCTGCATATGAAGGCCAGGAGCTTGGTTGTCAGAGGCTCTTTGAGACACACGCCATTGGGAGCATTTAATAGGTAGTGGGATCTTGTCCCCAGTACCCTCCCAGAGTATGACAACCTTAAGGAAGCAGCCCCCATACACTGCACTGTAAACCTCGGCCCCCATACACTGCACTGTAAACCTCGGCCCCTATACACAGCACTGTAAACCTCGGCCCCCATACACTGCACTGTAAACCTCAGCCCCCATACACTGCACTGTAAACCTCGGCCCCCATACACTGCACTGTAAACCTCGGCCCCCATACACAGCACTGTAAACCTCGGCCCCCATACACTGCACTGTAAACCTCGGCCCCTATACACAGCACTGTAAACCTCGGCCCCCACACACTGCACTTTAAACCTCAGCCCCCATACACTGCACTGTAAACCTCAGCCCCCATACACAGCACTGTAAACCTCGGCCCCCATACACAGCACTGTAAACCTCGGCCCCCATACACAGCACTGTAAATCTCGGCCCCCATACACTGCACTTTAAACCTCAGCCCCCATACACAGCACTGTAAACCTCAGCCCCCATACACAGCACTGTAAACCTCGGCCCCTATACACTTCACTGTAAACCTCGGCCCCCATACACTGCACTGTAAACCTCGGCCCCTATACACTGCACTGTAAACCTCGGCCCCCATACACTGCACTGTAAACCTCGGCCCCCATACACTGCACTGTAAACCTCGGCCCCTATACACTGCACTGTAAACCTCGGCCCCTATACACTGCACTGTAAACCTCAGCCCCCATACACTGCACTGTAAACCTCGGCCCCCATACACTGCATTTGGCACATCGGAAAGGTTCATCGATCAAAATCTCCAAAAGAAACACAACCTTTAGTGAGCAAACATTTGGCAAGACAGAAAATGTGCAAGCTGGCACTCAGAGGCCTAAATTCAATTTATGTTATAAATATATCATGTTGTCACAGAGAAAAAAGTATATAAATGTTTAACTCGTGGAGTGATATGAACCTTTTAACACAACCCATCCATATTAACCAATGTGCCTTCCTGAGTTGGTCCCACTCGGCCGCATTTGGCCCAGTTCCAACTTTCTTATCCACATAGCTAAACACTAGGGATTCTGCAGATACTGGAAATCCAGAGCAACTCACACACAATACTGGAGGAGCTCAGCGGGACAGGCAGTACTGTGCCAAAGAGGCAGCATCCATCACTGATGACCCCCATCACTGAGGGCCCCATCACCCAGGACATGCCCTCTTCTCATTGCTACCATCGGGGAGGAGGTACAGGAGCCGGAAGGCACAAAGTTTCAGGAATAGCGCTTACCCTCTACCATCAGATTTACGAATGAACTTTGAACCCATGAACACTACCTCACTACTTTTTATCTCTTTTTGCACTCCTTATTTAATTGAACTCTTTAATTATATTTTTTTAAATGTACATCGCAAAACCTAAATTGCAATGTACTGCTGCCACATAACAACAAATTTTGTGACATGTGCCAGTGATATTAAACCTGATTCTGATTCTGGTGGGAGGAAACAGTCGATATTTCAGGTAAAGAAAGGACCTACATCCTAATGAAGGGTCTCGGTACAAAACTTCAGCTGTGTTCCCCCTCCGTCTTGAACTGACACCTGACTTACTGAGTTCTATCCACGTACCTGTCCAAACATCTCTGCCACTTCCTCTGGCAGCTCATTCCATACGCTGACCACCCTATTTGCCCCTGAGATTTCTCTGTAAAACTGTAACACTTCATTCTGTATTTGGTATTTGCTTTTCCCTTGTTCTACCTCAATGCACTGGGTAATGAAATGGTCTCTTTGGACGGTACACAAAGCGAAGTCTTTTACTGTACCTCAGTGCATGTGACAATAATAAGCCCATTTACCTATTTCCAATGTAAAATATCCCTCTCTCACCTGCGTCCTCCAGTTTTAGAATCCTCTACACTGGGGTAAAGACTGTGACTATCCACTTTATCAATGCTCCTCGTGATTTGATAAACACCAATAAAGTATAAACTCAGAGTCCCACACTCGAGAGAACACATTATTCTGGCTTCTGCCCTCTCCCTTTCCAGGCCTAATGAGGGTTTCAGCCCAGAATGTCAACTGTTCATAGCCCTCCATAGATGCTGCCTGACACAGTACAGACTCTTCGAACCGCCATGTTGAATCAACCTTTTAACCTTCTCCAATATCAGTTTAACCCTTCCCTCAGACATGCGGCTTCCCCCCCCCCCCACACCCCCACCCCTGCTATCTTTCCTTCACCCATGTGCACTTCTTAGAGACTCTTAAATGTCCCTAATGTATCTGCCTCTACTGCCACCCCTTCCACACACCCACCACTCTCCATGTATAAAACCCACCTCTGACATCCATCCTACGCCTTCCTCCAACCACCTTAAAATTATGCCCTCTCCTGTTACTGCACCCATATCATTGTATCTTGGATAGCGGACTACCTGACTGGCAGACCACAGCCTGTGTGGCTTCAGAGTCGTGTGTCAGACATGGCTCTAAGCAGCACTGGGGCCCCATTGGCTCCCTTCCTGTTTACCCTGTATACCTCAGACTTTAGGTACCACACTGAGTCATGTCATCTGCACAAATTCCCTGATGACTCAGCAATAGTTGGGTGTATCAAGGGAGGATGGGAGGATGAATACAGGGCCCTGGTGGAGGACTTCGTCAACTCACGCAAGCTGAATCATCTGCAGCTCAGCATCAGTGAGACAAAGGAGATGGTGATGGACTTTAAGAAGACCAAACCTGCACTGCTCCCTGTTACTATTGATGTTGAGGACGTGGACGTGGTGATGACCTACACGTACCTGGGGTCCACCTGGACAACAGACATGAGTGGAGCATCAACACAGAGGCTGTGTACAAGAAGGGCCAGAGTCACCTCTGCTTCCTGAGGAGACTGAGGTCCTTTGGAGGGTGCAGGCCTCTCCTTCACACGTTCTACCAGTCTGTTGTTGCCAGTACAGTCTTCTATGTGGTGATGTGCTGGGACAATGGCATCAACATGGGCGATGCCAACAGGCACAAAAACTGATTAGAAATGCTGGTACAACAAGCTGGAGGAACTCAGCAGGTCGGGCCGGATCCGTGGAAACGAGCAGTCAACGTTTCAGGCCGAGATCCTTCTTCAGTCCTGACGAAGGGTCTCGGCCCGAAACATTGACTGCTCATTTCCACAAATGCTGCCCAACCTGCTGAGTTCCTCCAGCGTGTTGTACGTGTTGCTTTGATCACAGCATCTGCAGTGTACTTTGTGTTTAGAAAGGCTGTCTCTGTTATAGGAGTCAAACTGGACAGACTTGGAGGCTGTGGTAGAACAAAAGACCCTATGGAAAATCCTGGCAATCCTGGACAATGTGTCTCACCCTCTGTGTGCCATCTTGGCTGAACAGAGGAACAATTTTAGTAATAGACTAAGACAACTGCACTGCTCCAAAGAGTGCTATAAAAACACAGAAACATAGAAAACCTACAGCACAATACAGGCCCTTCAGCCCATAAAGCTGTGCCGAACATGTCCTTACCTTAGAAATTACCTAGGGTTACCCATAGCCCTCTGTTTTCTAAGTTCCATGTACCTAGCCAGGAGTCTCTTAAAAGACCCTATTGTATCTGCCATCACCACCGTCGCCATCGGCAACCCATTCCATGCACTCACCACTCTCTGTGTAAAAAAACTTACCCCTGACATCTCCTCTGTACCTACTTCCAAGCACCTTAAACCTGTGCCCTCTCATGCCAGCCATTTCAACCCTGGGAAAAAGTCTCTGCCTATCCACATGATCAATGCCTCTCATCATCTTATACACCTCTATCAGGTCATCTCTCATCTTCTGTCGCGCCAAGGAGAAAGGGCCGAGTTCACTCAACCTATTCTCATAAGGCATGCTCCCCAATCCAGGCAACATCCTTATAAATCTCCTCTGCACCCTTTCTATGGTTTCCACATCCTTCCTATAGTGAGGCGATCAGAACTGAGCACAGTACTCCAAGCAGGGTCTGACCAGGATCTTATATAGCTGTAACATTAACTCTCGGCTCCTAAACTCAATTCCACAATTGATGAAGGCCAATGCACTGTATGCCTTCTTAACCACAGAGCCAACCTGCGCAGCAGCTTTGAGTGTCCTATGGACACAGACCCCAAGATCCCTCTGATCCTCCACACTGTCAAGAGTCTTACCATTAATATTATATTCTGCCATCATATTTGACCTACCAAAATGAACCACTTCACACTTATCTGGGTTGAACTCCATCTGCCACTTCTCAGCCCAGTTTTGCATCCTATCATGTCCCGCTGTAACTTCTGACAGCCTTCCACACTATCCACAACACCTCCAACCTTTGTGTCATCAGCAAACTTACCAACCTATCTTTCCACTTCCTCATCCAGGTAATGTATAAAAATCATGAAGAGTAAGGATCCCAGGACAGATCCCTGAGGCACATCACTGGTCACTGACCTCCATGCAGAATATGACCCGTCTACAACCACTCTTTGCCTGCTGTGGGCAAGCCAGTTCTGGATCTACAAAGCAATGTCCCCTTGGATTCCATGCCTCCTTACTTTCTCAATAAGCCTTGCAAGGGGTACCTTGTCAAATGCCTTGCTGAACGCTATATGAGGTCATTCTTACCCTCGGCCATTAGGCTGTGTAATGAGTCAACCTATAGCGGGGAAGTAATGACCCCCCCCCCCCCCCCGTTAGACTGTTTGAGGTACCTTATTTTTTTTATTCTTTCTTACTTTCCATCTTTAATATCTCTATTTTTCCCTTTCAGGGTTCTTTTGAAGACCCTGACCTGGAGTTACACACTGACTACGGTTCTTTGCAGGAATGGGACCCGCTCTCAGGGTTTCACGACTGGCCAATATTTGGCACACCAAGGGTGTGGCCTAAGAGCTCAGCTTGCCTTCGGAGGTCTGAGATTTCGTGGCTCTGGAGATGGGAGGATCAGAGGTCGGTGTCCAGGCAGGAGATCAGTGTGTCATGGGAGTCGGAAGACCTTAGGCAGTGTGCCTGGAAACCTGAGACCTTTGAGCGCAGAGGTCAGAAAAAGCAATGCGACGGATTTTTAACATCGTAAACCAGCCAGTTGTTTGTTATGTCTCCCCTCTCGCTGTGAAACAGAGACAACCCTTTCTCCCTTATCAGGGAGAGAGAGAGCCTGTGGTATGTCGAACGCCGGGTGAAACGCGGAGTCTTTGCTGTTGCTTTGCTCCCACTTGAGTGCTCGGTGGTGGGTGCCGATGCTTTTCTTTGCTGGTGGGAGGGGTTGTTTCTTGCTGCTGCTTACAAGCGGGAGGGACGGAAGCTGGGTTCTAACATTTAACTTTCATTTTTTGGGGGCACTCTTCTGTTTTCGTGGAAGGTTGCAAAGAGAAACAATTTCAGGATGTATATTGTATACATTTCTCTGACATTAAATGTATCTTTGAAACCTTTAAATCTTTGAAACCTCTTCTAATATTTGTAACTCTGTGCACTAGTAATGCTACTGTGACACTGTAATTTCAACAAAGTATCTATCTGCATGGGGTGATTGATAAGTTCGTGGCCTAAGGTAGACGACGTCTATTTTGGAAAACCCAGCACATTTATTTTTCAACATAGTCCCCTCCTACATTTACACACTTATTCCAGCAGTTGCTGGGCAAACAGATCCCTTCTTTGTAGAAGTGGTCCACAGCAGGGGTGATTGATAATTTTGTCGGCAAGGTAGAAGATGAGTTATTAACTTCAAACTTTCTGCATTATCACTCAAAGAGTTGAACTGCATGTGCATGTAACGAGAGCATCTTGGACCTCCTGGTGGTCCACAGCAGGGGTGATTGATAAGTTTGTGGCCTAAGGTAGAAGGAGATGAGTTACACAGCTCTCATTACATGCACATGCATTTCAACTCTTTGAGTGATTATGCAGAAAATTTGAAGTTAATAACTCATCTCCTTCTACCTTAGGCCATGAACTTATCAATTACCCCATGCTGTGGACCACTCCTGCAGGTCCAAGACACTAATTTCTACAAAGAAGGGATCCGTATGCTCCACGACCGCTGGACTAAGTGTGTAAATGTAGGAGGGGACTATGTTGAAAAATAAATGAGCTAGGTTTTCTAAAGTTGAATCCTTCTACCTTAGGCCACAAACTTATCAATCACCCCTCGTATCTATCAATTAGCTCTGAGAAAAAGGGTCTGGCTGTCCATTCAATCTCTCATTAGAGGCTGCACCTCTCATCCTCCTTCACTCCAAAGAGAAAAGTCCTCCCCAGAAGACACGCTCTCTAATCCAGGCAGCATCCTGGTAAATCTCTGTATCCTCTCTGGAGTTGCCACATCCTTCCTATAACGAGGCAACCAGAACTGAACACACTACTCCAAGTGAGGTCTGACCAGGGATTGTAGAGCTGTAACACTACCTCATGGCTCTTGAACTCATACACCTTCTTAACAACCCTGTCAACGTACACGGCAGCTTTGAGGGATCCATGGACCTGGACACCAACATCCCTCTGTTCCTGCACACGGCTAAGAATCCTGCCACTAACCTGGTATTCTACAGTTTGGAAGTTCGACTTCACACTTTTCCTCTTATCAATGCCTCTTATCATCTCATACAGCTCTATCGTGTCTCCTCTTATCCTCCTTCATCCCAAAGGAAAAAGCCCTATCATCCTTGTGAATCTTATCTGCACCCTCTCTTCTACAGGCTAGCAGGTCAGATCGGAAAGGTTCAAGCAAAATTGGCAGGTCAGATTCAGATCAGATTATTTTTTAATTGATCCAATGTTCATTGGTATTTATAGTGAAATACTAAACACAAGAGAAAATGTGCAGACGCTGGAAATCCAGAGCAACACACACAAATTGCTGGATGAACTCAGCAGGTCAGGCAGCATCTATGGAAATGAATAAACAGTTGATGCTTTGGGCTGAGAACCTACATCAAAATGAAGCACTGACTGAGTTTTTCCAGCACCCAGATGCAATCACAAGGAAGGCTTTACTTTCTTAGCAGGTTTAGAATGATCATCTTCTCACCAAATACTCGAACAAATTTCTGCAGAGGTACTGTTGAAAGTATGGGCTGCATTACAGTCTGTATGGCAATTCAAACGCACAGGAACCCAAGAAGCCACAGACAGCAGTGGACTCAGCACAATACATCCCTCCCATCATCGGCCGTATCGACAGGAGGCACTGCCTGAAGAAACCAGTCTTTAATCTTTCCTTGTGAACGATCCTGTGTGCCTGCGATGCTGCTGTCAGCAGGGTTTCATTGCACGTGTGTAGACAGAGTGAGAGGAAATTATGACAGGGTGGACAGCCAGAGTCCTTCTGGAAAAGCCAAAATACTTGAGGGCACAGCTTGAATGCGAGAAGGGGAAAGATTTACGGAGGTGCAGTACCCAGGGCAAATCCTTTACCTGGAATTCACTGCCAGGGTTGGTGGTGGAACCAGACATGATAGTGACAGGTAGGACAGTGAAATTTTCAAAACGGTAGCAGTGGCTTCTCCAGCTCACGAGAATGCTGCTAGTTTTACATTCTTAGGTAGATATTGTGTTCTTTATCTTTTTGTGTTTTATTGTGCTGCATCAGATGCAGAACGATTATTTCATTCTCCTTTACGCTTGTTTACTGGAAACGATGTTGAATCTTGACATCTAACAAGAGGTTGTTAGGCACAGAAATGGTGAGGGAATGAGGGATATGGATCATGTGAGGCAGATGGGATCAGTTTGGGTTGAGATCATGTGGATCACGAGAAGTTGCATGTGTTTCATTTGACATTTTGGTTGGCGTGGACGTTGTGGGCCGAAGGGCCTGTTCCTGTGCTATAATGTTCTACTGGTCAGCTGCATCATCACGTAAATACTACCTGATATAGAGCATAAAGCAGTACAGTGCAGGAACAGGCCCTCTGGCCCACAATGTTGTGCTGAGCTAAATAAAGTAGTCATCAAATAGCCGACTGAACTAATCCCCTCTGCCTTCACAACATCCATATCCCTCCATTTTTCTCACATTCACAGGACTATCTAAATCTCTTAAAAGTCCCAAGTGTATCTGCCCCCACCACCACCCCAGGCAGAGTGTTCTGGGCACATACCACTCTCCGTGTAAAGAAATTGCCCCTCACATCTCTTTTGAAATGATCTCCTCTCACCTTAAATGCATGCCCTCTGGTATTAGACATTTCAATCACAAACAGCAGAGATCCTAGTGGAGATCTGCAGAGCACCACTAATCACCAGCTTGAATAGGTCCCTTCGACCACTACCCCCTGTCTTCTTTGGACAAGCCATTTCTGACTCCAAACAGCCAATATACCATTGATCCCATACATTTTAAACTTCTGCACGAGCCTCCCATGAGGGACTTTGTCAAACGTCTTACTGAAATCCACATAGATAATATTCACAGCTCTACCTTTATCAATCATCCTCATCACCTCATCAAAAAATTCAATCAAGTTAGTAAGACACAACTTGCCCTGCACAAAGCCATGCTGGCTCTCTCCAACTAGGCCATGGCTTCCAAATGTTCATAAATCTTATCCCTAAGAATTCTCTCCAGTAACTTCCCCACCACTGACATGTGACTCACCGGTCTGCAGTTTCCAGGATATTCTCTGTTTCCCTTCTTGAATAATGGAATAACATTAGCTCTTCACCAGTCTCTCACCTGCGGCTAGAGAGGACACAAAGATATTGAACAAGGCTCCAGTAATCTCCTCTCTCAGTAACCTGGGGTATATCCTATCAGGCCCCGAGTCACCTTAATGCTCTTTATGAAACCCAGTAAAACCACCTCCTTAACGTTGAAATGCCTTAGCATATTACATAGATCAGTCCAGCACAGGAACAGGCCATTCAGCCCACAATGTTGTGCTGAACCAGCTAAACCCCAAATCAAAAACACCCAAACACTAATCCCTCCTACCTACACCATGTCCATATCCCTCCATCTTCCTCATATTCACGTGCCAATTCAAACATCTCTTAAAAGCCTCTGATGTATCTGCCTCTATGACCACCCCAGGCAGTGTATTCCAGGCACCCACCAAAACTTACTCCACACCCCCTTGATCCCACCCCCTCTCACCTTTACAAACAAGAGAAAATCTGCAGATGCTGGAAATCTGAGCAACACACACAAAATGCTGGAGGAACTCAGCAGGCTGGAAAAAGTACGGGCCGAAACATCGACTGTGCTTCTATCAATAGATGCAGCCTGGCCTGTGAGTTCCTCCAGCAGTCTGTGTGCCCTCTCACCTTTAACACATGCCCTCTGGTATTAAACATTTCTACCCTCAGGAAAAAGATGCTCCCTGTCCACTCTATTCATGCCTCTCATAATCTTACAAACTCTGTCAAATCTCCCCTCAGCCTCTGCCGCTCCAGAGAAAACAACCCAGGTTTATCCAGCCTCTCGTGTTGGCACATGCCCTCTAAACCAGGCAGCATCCTGGTAAACCTCCTCTGCCCCCCTCCACTCTCTGACCTGCTGTGCTCCTCCAGCATTTCGCGTACTGCGCCATTCTTTCTTCCCTGCGTTGTGATGGTGCTGACCTGATTTTGAGTGTCCTTCCCATTACTGCAGGCCCTTGGGTGGTCATTATACACGGTCAGTAGAGTTGTGTAATCTGTCAGCTGACCAGCTGCCGTCACCGGGAGTCAGACAGACACCTCAGCACTAATACACAAGCACAACAATTCAGTACAAATTGCCACTGCTTTGGCAGCACGACTGCATTCACCAGGCCAGAATGGAGATAAGCACATCTTGCCCCCTCTCTCCTTTCTGCAGGGATTGCTTACTAGGTGACTCCTTTAACCGCTTGGCCCTCCCCTCTGATCTCCCTCCTGCCACTTATCGCTGTAAGTGGTACACCTGCTCCACCTGCCTCTACACCTTCTCTCTCACCGCCACTCAGGCCCCCAAAACAGTTCTTCCAGGTGAGACAACACTTCACCCGCGAGTCTGCTGGGATCGTCTACTGTATCCGGTGCGCTATTCTGGCCTCCTCACATCGGTGAGATCCGACGCTGGTTGCAGGATTGCTTTGTCGAACATCTTCGCTCCACATCTGCTGCAAGGAGCCCATTCCCATTCCCACATATCAGTCCATGGCCTCCTCTACTGTCAAGATGAAGCCACCCTCAGGTTGGAGGAACAACACCTTATATTCCATCTGGGTAGCCTCCAACCTGATGGCATGAACCAATTTCTCCAATTTCTGGTAATTTCTCCCCCTTCCCACTCTCTCTTTTTCCATCCCCAATCTGAAACCCCTCTTATACTTTCTCTTCTCCTCATCTGCCCCTCTGGTTCCCCTCCTTCTTCCCTTTTCTCCCATGCTTCACTCTCCTCTCCTATCAGAATCTTTCTTCTTCAACACTTTACCTTTCCACCAATCAACTCCCAGCTTTTTAATTTCTCCCCCACCCACATACCTCCCCCTTACTTGGTCTCACCTATCACCTGTCAGCTTGTTCTCCTTCCCCTCCCCCTCCTTCTTTATCTGACTTTTTCCCCTTCCTTTTCAGCCCTGATGAAGTGTCACGGTCCAAACTGTCAACAGTTTATTCCTCTTCATAGATGCTGCCTGACCTGCTGATGTCCGCCAGCATTCTGTGTGCGTTGCTCCATGTATAATGTGGATTGTTTCGACCTTGTTCCACTGAATCTAGTCCCTTAGCCCAGAAGGTCCGTGGACACAGTGGTTCACAGTTGGGACAGTGGACCAGCAGCTGGCCCAATGATCCAGGAAATGAAAGGGTTAACGCATGAGGAGCATTCGATGTCTGTGGGCCTGTATTCACCGGAGCTTAGAAGAATGAGAGGAGATCTCACTGAAACCTATCGAATATTGAAAGACCAAGATAGAGTGGTGGAGTCTAGGACCAGAGGACACAGCCTCAGAATAGAAAGAGGTCCTTTTAGAACAGAGATGAGGAGGAATTTCTTTGGGCAGAGGGAGGTGAATCTGTAAATATTCATTGCCCAGACAGCCATGGGGAGCAAGTCACCGGGTTAATTTGAAGAAGAGGTTCGTAATTACTCAGGGTTTAAAAGGTTATGGGGAGAAGGCAGGAGAATGAAGTTAAGAGGGAAAATAAATCAGCCATGGTGGAATGCCAGAACAAACCCAATGGGCTGAGTGGCCTAATTCCCCTCCTCTGTCTTGTGTTTTATGAACAGGAGGCCCACCTAGTCTGGGTGAAACGTGACCACCGTCCCTGACCGATACAACCTCAGGGCCTCCAGGGCCATTAGAACCGCCACTGGGGAGACCTTGTCGGTGTCACCAATCTTTCTGAAGAGGAGGGGACGGTGGGATTAAATCCACAAGCTCTCTCAGCGAGCTCGTGGAGTTAGTTTGCGTGAGAAACAGTAATCCGTACTGACACACTCAGGTTTGCTGCGGGGGAAGCTATGAGAGCAGTTTGCAGATTTATTCTGCGTCTCACCGTGAACCACACAGGAACCGAGCTTTGATATCACAGGCATATGGCATGAAATTTATTGTTTTGTAGCAGCAGTACATAAAAATTACTACAGGTTGCAATAAAAACATATATAAAAAAAATAGTGTAAAAAGAGAACAAAATACTGAGGAAGTGCTCATGGGTTCAAGGTCGATTCAGAAATCTGATGTCAAAGAGGAGAAAGCTGTTCCTGAATCATTGAGTGTGTGCCTTCAGGCTCCTGTACCTCCTCCCTGATGGTAACAATGAGAAGAGGGCATGTCCAGGGTGATGGAGTCCTTAATGATGGATGCAGCCTTTTTGAGGTATCACCTTTTGAAGATGTCCTGGGTGCTGGGGAAGCTCATGGCCACGGTGGAGCTGACTACATTTATAACTCTCTGCAGCTTTTCTCGATCCTATGCAGTGCCCCCGCCTCCAGACCAGACGGTGATACAACCATGGTACATCTCTAGAAACCTGCTAGACTCTTTTCTGACATACCAAATCTCCTCAAACTCCCAATGAAGTAGAGCCGGTGACGTGCCCTCTTCATGATTGCATCAATATGTTGGGCCCAGGATAGATCTTCAGGGATGTTGATACCCAGGAATTTGAAACTGCTCACCCCTCCCACTGCTGATCCCTCGATGAGGACTGGTGCGTTGCCTTGTCTTCCCCTTCCTGAAGTCCACAGTCAATTCCTTGGTCTTACCGACGCTGAGTGCAAAGCCGCACTCAAGCAGCTGGTCTATCTCACACCCGTCTGCTGGGAGAGGAGCACTGACAGCTGGCAGGGCGTGTCCTGAGGGTAGAACTAGTGGACGTGGGGTTCGACTGCTCCCCAGCAGGTGATGGTGGATCGCTCCTCTCTATAAGACATTGGAGCAGAATGAGGCCACTCAGCCCATTGAGTCTGCTTCGTCATTTGATCGTGGCTGACCCATTTCCCTCTCAACCCCATTCTCCTGCCTCTCCCTGTAACCTTCAACACCCTGGTCCTTGTGCTCCCGCAATGACAAATGCATCTTTCTCGGGTAAGGAGGACACTTGTGATCTCACCAAGGCCCCATGTAATTTCAATAGGAGTCCTGTTTGTAAATCTCATAAGACGGGCCAACCTGCTTCCCGGGTGTGTCATAAGCACAAGGGATTCTGCCGATGCTGGAAATCCACAGCAACAGACACTGAAAGCTGGAGGAACTCAGCAGGTCAGACAGCATCTATGGAGAGAGAGAGAGATGACTTTTCAGGCCAAGACCCGTCATCAAGACTTAGGAATCTGACCAGGAGTCCTCAGTGGTCCTGATGAAGGATCTCGGCCCGAACCGTCGACTTTATTCATTTCCACAGACACTGCCTGGCCTGCTGAGTTCCTCCAGCATTTTGTGTGAGTTTTCCTGTCTGTGTAGTTGACCTCATGTTACAAGGCAATTTGAATATTACTGTTGTCACCATTTAAAAGAATATTCCATTGTGGGCACTAAAGTAGATAGTCTGACATTATTCAGAGTGCGATTCGTGCAGATGTACGAATCTCTGCTCTTGCCATGCAGTCTTCAGGGAAAGATGGAGAACTGATTAAAAATGCATCAGACTAAAACAGACATAATGGGCCAAACTGAGTCCAATAATGTGAGATGTCAGTAGAGAGGGGAGCCCAGGACCAGAAAGCACAGCCTCAGAATAGAAGGAATAGAAAAACTTAACCAAAATTAAACCTATTGGATATTGAAAGGCCCAGATAGAGTGGACATGGAGAGGATGTTTCCTTTAGTGAGAGAACCTAAGACCAGAGGGCAGAAGAGAAGGAAGTCCCTTTAGAACAGAGAAAAGGAGGAATTTCTTCAGCCAGAGGGTAGTGAATCTGTGATGACTGTGGTGGCCATGTATAGTAAGGTTGCCAAAGGTCATGGGGAGAAGGCAGAACAATGGAGCTGAGAGCAGATAAGTCAGCCATGATCGAATGGCGAGCAGACCCAATGGGCCAAATGGCCAAATTCTGTTCCTGTATCTCACGGGCTTATGGAGATGGAGAGGAGGGGGAGGGGACAAGTCTGTTTATTTGTTATTATTTTTATTTATTTTTCTCAGCTCAAGCTAGTTAAACCTGAGATACAGGCATATCCAAGCACACTCATTTCTCAGTTGCTAGGAACTTTCGGACTGTTCTAGTGGTGTTTAGTATTGTGGCTTTCTGGAGATTTACATAGATATAACTGAGTAACCCTAATTGTTTAATACAGTTGTGTCGTGACTTTGGGATGATACCAGTTGTAGATATTATTTCTGGGATAATGTATAGTCTATTCATGTTCCATTGCCTTTCAATCTCCTCTTTTAGTTCACCATATTTCTGGTGTTTTTCACTTACTGATTGCTGTATGTTGTATGTGTTTGGAATGGCTTTATCTATTAAAGTAAGTTGTTCTTTCTTGTTTATCCTTAATATTATATCCGGATGGTTCTTCTGTGTTGTCCTTTCTGTAATAACAGATCAGTCAAAATATAATTTGTGGGACTTTGACTCCAAAGCTGGATCAGGCTTGTATTTATAGTAAGGTACAGTGTCCTTTATGAGTTTGTATTTTAAAGCAAGATTTTGATGAATGATGTTTGTCACTTGATTGTGTCTATGTAAGTAATCAGATTATCTTGAATTATTTTTGTTTTTATTATGTATTTTTGACATTTTTTGTGTTAACCACCTGGTCCTGTATTGCCACAAGGAACTCCTCTGTTTCTGGGAAGAGATCTCCAACACTGAGCCAAGCATTCGATGCTTCCTTACTGATATCCTGTCTGCTCAGATTGTGGGGATGTCTTCCATGGAGGGTCATGCTCTTCTGTTAGTTAACTTTTTCTTCTATAATGATAATTACTTCATTTTTCTAGGTTAGTATTTCTGGGTGCCACAGGAGATCAGTGGTTAGCACAACGCTTTACAGTATTGAAGACCTGGGGTCAATTCCCACAGCTGTCTGTAAGGAGTTAGTGCTGCTCGGGGGGGTTTAAACTAAATTTGCAGGGGGCAGGGATCCAGAATGTGAGAGAGGATAGCGAGATGAAGAATAAAGGACAGGTGGGGACTACACGGTTCCGGAATATTAAGTGTGTAGTAGAGAAAGGTGAGGCGGAACAAGTGATAAGGAGGACGCGGAACGTGGAGTTAAATGTGCAGAAAGAATAGGTAACTTTAGGAAGGACAACAAAATTCAAGGGGCGTATAGCCCGATGGGAGTTCGGGGAGCTGGGTTAAGCACAATAGGCAGCGATTTAAACAGAGGGAGGAGAAATGGGCTAAAAATTCTACATCTGAATGCACAAAGTGTCAGAAATAAGGTGGATGAGCTTGAAGCTCAGGTGCGAATGGGTAACTATGATGTTGTTGGGATAATGGAGACATGGCTGCAGGGAGATCAGACCTGGGAAATGAATGTACAAGGGTATACGTGCTATCGTAGGGACAGAAATGTGGGCAGAGGGGGTGGGGTGGCCCTGTTGGTGAGGAATGAGATTCAGTCCTCTGCAAGGGGGGACATAGGATCAGGAGAAGTAGAGTCTGTGTGGATAGAACTGAGGAACAGTAAGGGCAAAAAGACCCTAATGGGTGTTGTCTACAGGCCACCAAACAGTAGCATGGATATTGGATGCAAGTTGAATAGGGAGTTAACATTGGCATGTGGCAAAGGTAATGTCGCAGTAGTTATGGGGGATTTCAACATGCAGGTGAACTGTGAGAATCGGGTTGGTGCTGGACCCCAGGATAGGGAGTTTGTAGATTGCCTACGGGATGCATTCTTGGAACAGCTTGTACGAGAGCCGACCAGGGACAAGGCTATTCTGGATTTAGTGTTATGTAATGAACAGGATTTGATAAGCGATCTTGAAGTAAAGGAGCCATTAGGAGGTAGTGACCATAATATGATAAGTTTTTATCTGCGATTTGAGAAGGATAAGGGCAGATCGGAGGTGTCAGTGTTGCAGTTGAACAAAGGAGACTATGGAGCCATGAGGGAGGAGCTGGTCAAAGTTGACTGGATGGATAGCCTAGCAGAAAAGACAGTGGAACAGCAATGGCAGGTATTCTTGGGAATAATGCACAAGGTGCAAAATCAGTTCATCCCCCGGAGAAGGAAGGATTCAAAGGGGGGAAAGGGGCCACAGTGGTTGACAAAGGAAGTCAGAGATTGCATAGCATTAAAAAAAAAGGAAGTATGACAAAGCGAAGGTGAGTGGGAGGACAGATGATTGGGAAATTTTTAAGGAACAACAGAACTTAACTAAAAAGGCAATAAGGGGAGAAAAAATGAGGTACGAACGCAAGCTAGCCAGGAATATAAAGGAGGATAGCAAAAGCTTTTTTAGGTATGTAAAGAGAAAGAAGATAGTTAAGAACAATGTTGGGCCCTTGAAGAATGAATTGGGTGAAATTGTTATGGGAAACAGAGAAGTGGCAGAAGAATTTAATAAGTACTTTAGATCTGTCTTCACTAGGGAAGACACAAGCAATCTCCCAGATGTACGGATGGGCCAAGGACATGGGGTGACAGAGGAAATGAAACAGATTGATATTAGGAAGGAAACGGTGATGAGTAGACTGATGGGACTGAAGGCTGACAAATCCCCAGGTCCAGATGGTCTGCATCCTAGGGTACTAAAGGAGGTGGTTCTGGAAATTGCGGATGCATTGGTAATCATTTTCCAATGTTCCTTAGATTCAGGATCAGTTCCTGAGGATTGGAGAATGGCTAATGTTATCCCACTTTTTAAGAAAGGAGGGAGGGAGAAAACAGAGAACTATCATCCTGTCAGCCTAACATCAGTAGTGGGGAAGATGCTAGAGTCCATTATTAAAGATGTAATAGTGGCATATCTAGATAGCAGTGATAGGATTGGGCCGAGCCAGCATGGATTTACCAAGGGCAAATCATGCTTGACTAATCTATTGGAGTTTTTCGAGGATGTAACCAGGAAGTTAGACGGGGGAGATCCAGTGGATGTAGTGTACCTCAATTTTCAGAAGGCATTTGATAAGGTCCCACATAGGAGATTGGTGGGTAAAATCAGAGCTCATGGCATTGGGGGGAAGATATTGACATGGATAGAAAACTGGTTGGCAGATAGAAAGCAAAGGGTAACGGTGAATGGGTGTTTCTCAGAATGGCAGGTGGTGACTAGTGGGGCGCCACAGGGCTCAGTATTGGGACCACAGCTGTTTACAATTTACATCAACGATTTAGATGAAGGCATTGAGAATAACATCAGCATGTTTGCTGATGATACTAAGCTGGGTGGCAGTGTGACATGTGATGAGGATGTTAGGAGAATTCAGGGTGACTTGGATAGGCTGAGTGAGTGGGCAGATACTTGGCAGATGACGTTTAATGTGAATAAGTGTGAGGTTATCCACTTTGGGAGTAAGAACAGGAAGGCAGATTATTATCTGAACGGTGTAGAGTTAGGTAAGGGAGAAATACAAAGAGATCTAGGAGTCCTTGTTCATCAGTCACTGAAGGTGAATGAGCAAGTGCAGCAGGCAGTGAAGAAGGCTAATGTAATGTTGACCTTTATTACAAAGGGAATTGAGTACAAGAGCAAGGAAATCCTCTTGCATTTGTACAGAGCCCTGGTGAGACCACACCTGGAGTATTGTGTACAGTTTTGGTCTCCAGGGTTAAGGAAGGACATCCTGGCTGTAGAGGAAGTGCAGCATAGATTCACGAGGTTAATTCCTGGGATGTCTGGACTGTCTTACGCAGAGAGGTTAGAGAGACTGGGCTTGTACATGCTGGAATTAAGGAGATTGAGAGGGGATCTGATTGCAACATATAAGATTATTAAGGGATTGGACAAGATAGAGGCAGGAAATATGTTCCAGATGCTGGGAGAGTCCAGTACCAGAGGGCAATGTTTGAGAATAAGGGGTAGGTCATTTAGGACAGAGTTAAGGAAAAACTTCTTCTCCCAGAGAGTTGTGGGGGTCTGGAATGCACTGCCTCAGAAGGTAGTGGAGGCCAATTCTCTGGATGCTTTCAAGAAGGAGCTAGATAGGTATCTTATGGATAGGGGAATCAAGGGATATGGGGAAAAGGCAGGAACCGGGTATTGATAGGAGATGATCAGCCATGATCTCAGAATGGCGGTGCAGGCTCAAAGGGCCGAATGGTCTACTTCTGCACCTATTGTCTATTGTCTATTGAGTTTGTACGTTCTCCCTGTGATCACATGCATTTCCTTGGTACTGAGGTTTCCTCCCACAGTTCAAAGGCGTACCAACTGGTAGGTTAATTGGTCATTGTAAATTGTCCTGTGATTAGGCTAGGGGGTTGCTGGGTGGCATGGATCGAAAGGCTGGAAGGACCTATTCCACGCTGTTACTCAATAAATAATAAATAAATAAATAAATGGTATTATTCCTTTTATTTTATTTGCACAGTTGGTAGCAGAGAAGCCAATGTATTGGTGCAGGAAGCACCAGAGGCATCGGGAGCAGGCAAAGCGCCACCAAACACGGTGAGTTCTTTCTCCTTGCGTGAGGTTTTTTCTCATTTTTTACACCATAAAAGAGAGATAGGGTCTAGCGCAGCGGCCATCGTCGAAATGGGGGCTAGAGTCAGAGTGGGAGCTCAGAGACTTTGACTTAAGAGACTTCGACGAGAAGAGGCTGAGGTCGACAGGTAAGAAGGGTATAGGTTTTCCCTTTCGTTATTGCTGATTTGGTCTTGGTTGCCCGTGTACAGTGCAGGCAGGATGGCAGAAATGGCAGTGGAATGCTCCTCCTGTAGGATTTGGGAATTCATGGAAACTGATGACCACACCTGCGGGAAGTGCAGCCAACTCCGGCTCATGAAAGATGCATTAAGGAACTGGAGCTGGAGTTGGACAAACTAAGGATCATCCAGGAGGCATGATACGACTCTTGAGCAGGTGGTTGCACCCAGAGTGCAGAATTCAGGGAGTAGATGGGTGAACACGGAGAGAGGTAAAGGGAGAAAGAAATCAGTGCAGGGACCACTCTGGCCATACCCCTCAACAACAGGTACACCCCTTTGGATACTGCTTGGGGGACGACATATCTGGGCAAGGCAGCAGCAGCCACACCAATAACTGTGCTTGTCTCTGAGCCTCAGGAGGGTAGGGTTAAGCAGTACGTTTAGGGAGTTAGGAAAGAGGCTGAAGAGCAGGATCTCCAAGGTGGTAATCTCTGGATCACTCCCAGTACAACGAGCTAGGGAAGATCAGAACAGGAAGATAGCGTAGACAAATGAGTGGCTTAGGAGATGGTGCAGGGGCAGAGTTTCAAGTTTTTGGGTCATTGGAACCTTTTTCTGGGGAAGGGTGACCTGTACAAGTGGGACGGGTTTCACCTGAACTGGAGAGGAAGCAATATCCCGGGAGGGAGGTTTGCTCATGCTATTGGGGAGGGTTTCAACTAGATTTGCAGGGGTGTAAGAACCAAAGTGAAGAGGCAGGCAATGGGGCGGTTAGCACATAACTACAGACAGCTTGTAAGGAGTTTACGATGAAGGATAAACAGGTGTTAGGGCAAAATGCACTCAGCCTTTTGGTTTGAGATGTGTCTATTTTCATGCAAGGAGTATCATAAACAAGGCCGATTAACTTAGAGCGTGGATCGATATGTGGAACTCTGACATCGTGGCCATTACAGAGACTTGGATGTCTCAGGGGAAGGAATGGCTGCTGAGTGTGCCAGGCTTCAGATGTTTCAAAACAGACAGGGAGGGAGGCAAAAGAGTTGGGGGAGTGGCACTGCTAATCAGGGATAGTGTCATGGTTGCAGAAAGGGAGGAAGTCAAAGGGGATTGTCTACTGAGTCAGTGTGGGTGGAAGTCAGAAATAGGAAGGGGGCATAACTCTACTGGGTGTTTTTTATAGACCCCCCCAATAATAACAGAGACATCGAGACAGATTCTGGAATGGTGATATAATAATAGGGCTGTTATGATGGGTGAGCTCTCCTTAGAGTATGGGGGGGGGGGTGGAATTTGTTAGGTGTGTTCATGAAGGTTTCCTAATAGAACCATAGAACATTACAGCTCAGAAACAGGCCTTTTGGCCCTTCTTGGCTGTGCCGAACCATTTTTCTGCCTAGTCCCACTGAGCTGCACCTAGACCATATCCCTCCATACACCTCTCATCCATGTACCTGTCCAAGTTTTTCTGAAATGTCAAAAGTGAGCCTGCATTTACCACTTCACCTGGCAGCTCATTCCACACTCACACCACTCTCTGTGTGAAGAAGCCCCCCCCCCAATGTTCCCTTTAAACTTTTCCCCCTTCACCCTTAACCCGTGTCCCCTGGTTTTAATGCAATATGTAGATAAGACTTTTGAAAAGTTTATGGTAAAGGTAGTTACAATAGGGTATTTTAAGAGACTCTTAGATAGGTAGATGGAGCTTAGAAAAATAGAGGGCTAAGTGGTAGGGAAATTCTAGGCAGCTTCTAGAGTAGGTTAAATGGTCGGCACAACATTGTGGGCCGAAGGGCCTGTAACGTGCTGTAGATTTCTATGTTGTCTTTTGCACGTTGGTTGTTTGTCCATCTCTGTCATGTGAGGTTTTTCATTGATTCTGTTGTGTTTTTCTATTTATTCATCTGCAATCTCAGGATGGAATATGATGACATACACAGTATGTAGTCCATGATAATACATTTACTTTGAATACTCAGTGTCAGAGCACTGTGAACATGGTTGGCATAAACTAGAAACTGAGATAAGAGACCCTGAGACTGATCAGGACAACAGTCCCAAGCCCAATTGTGAAAGGAAGAGAGTTGACCATGGGGCTAGCAAACCCATCCCATAAAAACCCAAAGCTTTCAGAAATGCCAACAGAAGCTCCAAAGATTTCATCCCTGGGAGAGGAATGATCTTCGCCAAGCATACATGTGAAGTCATGGAGTGAAAGTGGAAGTGACAGGGCTGATTGACCTTCTATTGGTCCAGGACTGAAGACTCTGGTGAGCAGCTCATGCCCCAGTAGGTGTGACGAGCTTAAGAAGAAGACCTCACATCCAAACTTAAGACAACAATTCAGTTTTAGATGGGTTTGGAGGGCTTCTCCGACTGTAGGGGTGCTGTAGGGACAGCTCCAACTGTAGCTGGATGCCAGAGGAAACCTCTAACTGTAGGGATGATAGAGGAACATTCTGACTGCAGGGATGATAGAGGAACAGTTCCGACTGTAGAGGCAATAGAGGAACAGCTCTGACTGTAGATATGATGGAGGAACAGTTCTTACTGTAGGTGTGATGGAGGAACAGCTCTGACTGTTGGGGTGATTGAGAACAGTACTGACTGTAGGAATGATGGGAAACAGTTCTGACTCTAGGGATGATAGTTGAGCAGCTCTGACTGAACGGGCGATGGAGGGACAGCTCTGACTGTAGGGATGATAGAGGAACAACTCTGGAGGGTTGACAGAGAATTTCTCTGACTGTAGGGGCGATGGAGGGAGAGCAGTGACTATAGGAATGATAGAGGAATGACTCTGATGTAGGGGTGACAGAGAATTTCTCTGACTATAAGGGTGATATAGGAACAGCTCTAACTGTAGAGCAATGGAGGAACTGCTGTGACTGTAGAGATGATAGAGGAAGATTTCTGACTGTAGGGGTGACAGAAGAACAGCTCTGACTGTAGGTGAGATGGAGGAACAGCTCTGACTGAAGGGTTTGAAGGAAGTGTTGCAATGGTAGGGGTAATAGAGGGGCATTTCTGATTGTAAGGATTGGTGAAGAGACAGCTTCAACTGCAGGAGTGATGGACATTCAGAGCTAGTTGTAGGGTGTCGCTGAAGGGATGGATCTGACTGTAGGAGGTTTTGGAGATACTGTGAAGTCTCCACAGGCAGACACCTCCCAGCCTCCATCCAGCCAACAGGAATCACCTGCTTCTCATTTCTAACTCATCACGTGCAGCCTGTTTGAACCCAGCTCTCCTCCATAATTCTTATTCACCCATCAAACCAGGCAGGCTCATCCAGCTGTTCCTAGTTTTCAGTTACTCTGTTGCCTTGTCATGTTAAGTGTCTGTTCTCTCTTGTTTTCTAGCCCCTCGTGGCTTGTTATTTTGCAGTTTATTATTAAAGTTATTGCTCTGTTAAATTGTCTCAGCTGCTCTGTGTTTGTGTCAAACCTCTGTAAGATTTCCTGCCTGGGACAGCTACAATGACGGAGGGGCAATCCCATATCTAGGGATAATGGAAGGCCAGGTATGGCTGCAGGTGTGCTGGATGGAGAGTTCTGACTGCGTGGATGATGGAGGTTCAGAGGCACTGTGTTCTGCAATATCCTCATCATCTGCAGGCTCTCTCTGCTAGCTGTTTTTTTTTCCCCATAGAACAAAGCCCAGGCAAGGCACGTCTGGTCAAGTCCCATCCGTGGCATAGAACAGCAAATCTGTCATAGCAAGTCAGAAAAAATGTCAATCAATGTGCCAGAAATCATTTGCATGGATGGTGAAAGAGTGTTCTTTGTTCCGACGGTTAATTAGGATGTTTTCTGAGTGGTATAATTTCACTCTAGTTCTGATCACTTTCGTCCAACAACAGAACATAGACAGAATTGTACTTTCAAAGCCCCAGCCCTCGCACACACTCAACAGCCCATCACCACGGGGTAACCCAACATCAAAACAGGACAGAGCAGCTCGCTAGATTGATTCATTTTATCTGTCACACGTACATTGAAACATACAGTCAAATTCGTCACTTGTGTCAAAATAAATGAGCGAGGCTTGTGTTGGGCAGCTCTCAAGTGTCACCAGGCTTCTGGTGCCAACAGAGCATGCCAGAGCTTCCTGGTACATCTTTGGAATGTGAGAGGAACCGGGAACATGGAGAGAACATGCAAAGTCCTTACAACCAGCAATGGGAGTCGAGCCCCAATCAGTGATAGCTGACCTGAAATGTGATTACTGCTCTAAAGTGCAGCACACCGTATTCACATCTGTTCCCTCACTCCACCACGACACGCAGTAGCAGCAGTTTGTACGGACTACAGGACACACTGCAGTAACTCACCAAGACTCCTCAGACAGCACCTTCCCAACCCACCATCACCACCAGCACCTTCCCGACCCACCATCTCCACCAGCACCTTCCCTACCCATCACCTCCACCAGCACCTTCCCGACCCACCATCTCCACCAGTACCTTCCCAACCCACCATCACCACCAGCACCTTCCCGACCCACCATCTCCACCAGCACCTTCCCTACCCATCACCTCCACCAGCACCTTCCCGACCCACCATCTCCACCAGCACCTTCCCAACCCACCACCTCCACCAGCACCTTCCCAACCCACCAACTCCACCAGCACCTTCCCTACCCACCACCTCCATCAGCACCTTCCCGACCCACCACCTCCACCAGCACCTTCCCAACCCACCATCACCACCAGCACCTTCCCAACCCACCACCTCCACCAGCACCTTCCCGACCCACCACCTCCACCAGCACCTTCCCAACCTACCATCTCCACCAGCACCTTCCCGACCCACCACCTCCACCAGCACCTTCCCGACCCACCATCTCCACCAGCACCTTCCCGACCCACCACCTCCACCAGCACCTTCCCGACCCACCATCTCCACCAGCACCTTCCCAACCCACCATCACCACCAGCACCTTCCCAACCCACCATCTCCACCAGCACCTTCCCGACCCACCATCTCCTCCAGCACCTTCCCGACCCACCATCACCACCAGCACCTTCCCAACCCACCATCACCACCAGCACCTTCCCGACCCACCACCTCCACCAGCACCTTCCCAACCCACCATCTCCACCAGCACCTTCCCGACCCACCACCTCCACCAGCACCTTCCCGACCCACCATCTCCACCAGCACCTTCCCGACCCACCACCTCCACCAGCACCTTCCCGACCCACCATCTCCACCAGCACCTTCCCAACCCACCATCACCACCAGCACCTTCCCAACCCACCATCTCCACCAGCACCTTCCCGACCCACCATCTCCTCCAGCACCTTCCCAACCCACCATCACCACCAGCACCTTCCCAACCCACCATCTCCACCAGCACCTTCCCAACCCACCATCACCACCAGCACCTTCCCGACCCACCACCTCCACCAGCACCTTCCCGACCCACCATCTCCACCAGCACCTTCCCTACCCACCATCTCCACCAGCACCTTCCCGACCCACCATCTCCACCAGCACCTTCCCGACCCACCACCTCCACCAGCTGGAAGAAGGGCAACAGAAGCACGGGGAACACAGAACATAGAACATAGAAGAGTACGGCATGATACAGGCCCTTTGGCCCACAATATTGTGCTGACCCGCTAAGCTACTCTAAGATCACTTTAACCCTTCTTTCCCACATAGCCATCCATTTCTCTAGCCTATCCATGTGCCTATCTAAGATTTTAAATTCCCATGAATTTATTTTGTATTCATTTATTTAGAGATAATGTGTGGAACAGGCAATGAGCGTCTCCATCAAATAACACTAGCCCAATTACAGGACAACTTACAATGACCGATTAATCTATGTCTTTGGCCTACGGGAGGATACGGGGCCACCCGGAGGAAATCCACATGCTCATGGGTGAACATCCTTATAGATGGTGCTGGAAATGAACTCCGACCTCTGACGCCCCAAGCAGTAATAGTCTCACACTAATTGTTATACCACCATGACAGCGAAATGTTCCTTCCTCCACCACCATCCCAGGCACCCACCACTCTTCGTGTAAATGGCTTGCCTTGCACAACTGGGCGTACCCCTCTTATTTTAAATCTTTCCCTGTAGTATTAGATATTTGAGCCTGGGGGAGAAATTCTGGCTACCTGTCCATGTCTCTCTTGATCTCAGCTCTTCCCTCAGTCTCCGCCTCTCCAGAGAAAACTGTGTAGGTTTGCTCAATCTCTCCTTACTTCCGTGAATAAAACAGGCACCACTTCGGAAGAAGCCTACACAAACCACCTTTTAGAGGCTAAATCCATCACTTCACCTCCATCCTCAAATAAATCTTTCCTAATGTATTTTCACCGGCACAAGGCCCCTTTAAGGGAATTGGCAGTTTTCCCAGGACCAAGTCTACTTGCAACAAAAGGCTTTAATGGTTTTAGTAATGATTATTATTCAAGAAGAAACAACATTATTACTTACAACAGGGTGCAATTACTGCAGGTATGTTGACCATCAGACATTGGAGCAGAATTAGGCCATTTGGCCCATCGAGTCTGCTTTGCCATTCCATCATGGCTGATTTATTTTCCACTTCAACCCCATTCTCCTGCCTCCTCCCCGTAACCTTTGACACCGACTAATCAAGAACATTCTGACTTCTGTTTTAAATACACCCAACAACACGGCCTCCACAGCTGTCTGTAGCAATGACTTCCACTTCTAACCCACTGTTATAAAACTCCTGAATGGAACTCCTATTATGATAAGATGGATTCTTGACCTCGCAGTCTGTCTTGTTATGACCTTTCACCTCACTGTCTGCCTGCACTTTCTCTGTAACTATAACACTCTATTCTGCATTCTGTTATTGCTGTCCCTTGTCCCCTCACTGATGATAATCTGTATGGATGACATGTAAAACAAAGCTTTTCACTGTACATTTAACATAGGTTAGTACAGCACGGGACAGACCATTCGGCCCAGAATGTTGTAACAATGTATACTAAACGTCTTTCTTTGTTACCACAAGCATCTGTAGAGGCTGAGTCATTAGGTATAGTTAAGGCAGAGGTTGATAGATTCTTGATTACTCAGGACTTGAAGGAAGAAGGCAGGAGATTAGGGTCAAGGGGGAAGTAGATCAGCCATGATGAAATGGTGGAGCAGACTTGATGGGCCAAATTACCTGATCCCACGACTATCTTGGTAACCCATTCCAGACACCTACCTCTGTCTGCGTAAGAAACTTGCTCCTCCCATCACCTTTAACTGCCTCGCCCCACACCCCAACCTGAAAAGTATGTGCTCTGGAGCTCAACATTTCTATGCTGGAGAAAAGATTTTGACTGGGTGCCCTATCTGTACCTCGGTACATGTGAAAATAATGAGCCCGTTTACCAAGATTCTGAAAACCAAAACAACCGCAGATGCTGGAAACCCGAAATAAAAACAGAGGTTGCTGGAAAGGCTCAAGAGGTCAGGCAGCATCTGTGGAGAGGGAAGCAGATACACCTTCAGATCAAAGGACCTTCATCAGAATTCATGAAAGGTCCCAGGCCTGAACAGGCACTGCCCGAGATTCTCAATCATTTCCGCTGACTTTATGAAGAAACAGATTCTACAGTAACCAAGCATGACCTCTCCAAAACAAATTTCTGTATCTCCTGAGGACATAGTAATTCATTTGTCCTATCGAGTATCAGCTGGCCCACCACGTAATCCCATCTCATCCCCACTGACCTATCCTGAGATTCATTCTCCCTGCATTCCCATCAACTTCCCCACCTAAGCAGATCCAACCCATCATCCACACACTCCCGGGGTCAGACACAGAGTGAAGCTCCCTCTACACTGTCCCATCACACACTCCCGTGGTCAGTCACAGAGTGAAGCTCCCTCTACACTGTCCCATCACACACTCCTGTGGTCAGACACAGAGTGAAGCTCCCTCTACACTGTCCCATCACACACTCCTGTGGTCAGACACAGAGTGAAGCTCCCTCTACACTGTCCCATCACACACTCCCGTGGTCAGACACAGAGTGAAGCTCCCTCTACACTGTCCCATCACACACTCCCAGGGTCAGACACAGGGTGAAGCTCCCTGTACACTGTCCTTCACACACTCCCAGGGTCAGACACAGAATGAAACTCCCTCTACACTGTCCCATCGTGACCCTCGTTCGGTGCAGGAGCTGAAGCATCGTTTGATACGTCTCGACCTCTCATGGCCTGGAAGTTCTGCAGGACTAATGGAGCCTTTCCTGGCGTTGGAATTTCTGGCACTGAGCCAGCAAGGTACTGTCGAGTACAAACTTTCCGGCCAGTTACTCAACTCGCTCCAGGACTGTATAACCAGCACCAGCATATAATTCTCGATTTGGACATAGTGCTAGCTAGTCTCCGGGGAGTCGCAGGCCTTTGGGGAGTTATGCCAAGGCGGCTGCCTCTCCAGCCTCGGACAACGCCCTGTTTCAGTCGGTGAAAGTGGAACGCGGGGTGCAATGTATTTTGCGTCCTGGAATTACCCTGGAAATGTGCGCAGAGGCTATGGAGGACTTGTTGGGGAGAGATGGCATTTTGGTCACCGAGAAAGAGTTCAGGAAGGCAATGTTTTATCTGAGGAATGATGAGTTGGTGCATCGGGCCCTCAGTAGGGGGATCACGGTGGAAAACATCTTTTTACAGATGGAGGTGGTGACAGCTCCCACACAGCGCATCATCCTCGGTCACGTAAAGCCTTTCATCCCCAACGAGGACCTGCTTCCCGCACTAGCACGCTTGGGGCAAGTAGGGTCAGAAATAACTGCCATCAGGCACAAATTTAAAAGACGCACCCTCCGTACCGTAATCTCTTTCCGGCGACAGGTATTCTTGCAGCTGGAAGGGGAGGACGACGTTGAGGGCCGGTTTACTGTCCGGCACGAGGGGGTAGACTATCAGGTGTATTGGAGCTCTGAGCGCCCACGGTGCCATGCGTGCGGGGAGGTGGGGCACTTTCGGAGGGACTGTCCGAGCACCCGAAAACCCAGGGAGTCCACTTCGGGAACTAGTGCCCCAGCTACCTCTGCACCTGATCCCATTCCTGCTCCTACACCTGTGCCTGCCCCTGCTCCTGCCCTTGCCTCTATTCCAACGTCTGTTCCAGTCCCTACTCCTGCCCCTGTGGTTCAGGCGGGTGATCCTGAGGCTACGTGCAGGGAGACCCAGCTGAAGGACGGGGTGGAGCCTGTGTGGGGCAAGAAAGCGAAGAAAAAGTCCAAACACTCTAAGAAGTCAGTCCCCGAGACCACAGAGCTCACGCCCATTTGCCTTGAAGTGGAGCAGGAGCCTCGGGGAAGTGCACAGTCGGACGGGGTGTTGGAAGCGGAGAGTAACGCTCCATCGGTGAATCCCGCACCTGTGTGCTCCCCTGGCTTGAAGAGGAGAAGGGAATGTTCCCCCAAGAGGGCAGGGAATGCAGATGCGGGGGAGTCCCAGGAAGGGGTGGGAATCCAGGTAGAGGTTGGATCTAACCCTGAATCCCCAGAGCTAGCCACCAGTCCTGTGGTAGGTGGTGTGGTTGTGCAGGAAGTTAGTGCTAGGCCGGTTTGCACAACTAAAACAGACCTGGAGCCCTCCACCCAGGACTTAGCAGTAAGCGCCTCCCTGGAGGCAAGTGTATTAAACAGTGTGAGCGGAGAGGAGACCAAATTCTCTCACTGTCAGCATCAGGCTGCCGGTGAATTCCTGGGACCAGAGCTGCTGGGGTCCCCTTCATGCCTGTCTCCTGAGAAAGGTGATATAACCTGCATGCCGACCCCATCAACTAATGGCCTGCAGGGAGTCCCTGGGGATTTTCCCTCCATCGTCGTAACTGTGGATAAGACTGATGCGACGGTGGAGCGGGAAGGTATGAGGGAGGTACCCGCTGCGCAGTGTAGGTTACAAGTGCAGCCACCTTATACACCACATGAGGAGGAAGATGGGGGATCTGTCTGCAGTGAGGGGTTTGAGGGAGACTCCTTTGACAGTGAGACAATGGATATCCTCACCCATCCTGAGAAATCCCCATTGATACATGTGGAGGAGATCAGAGAGTTTATTCACTCCTCTGTGGGTGCAAAGCATCGGCCTAAACTCGCCTCGCTTCGCTGGCCTAGCATGCCGAGGCTGGTGAAGTCCCCGCGAGTCATCCTCAGACGGAAGGGGAAGGGGAAGGGGAAGAGGAATGCTGTGTCGGGGAATGACAGACGGCAGCTGAAATCCTTCCTGGATGACCTGGTGAGGGACATCAGAGTGAAAAGCAGCCGCGCTCCTTCGGGAGATGGTGGGTCACAGGGTAGCGATGGTAGCAGTCGGGCCCGGAAAGCGAAGAATATTCTTGGTTTTCTTCGAGATAGTACGGCTGAGGGTGCCACCGCTCTCAGTGGGAAGGGGACTGGTGCTGAGGCCCAGTGTGCTCCCGACATGAAACTTACCATAGCTAGTCTTAATGTAAACGGTAGAAGGGGCTCTCTACGCAGATATAACAATCTCTCAGTCCTCAGGGATGGGAGATAGGCGGTGAGTTTCCTGCAGGAAACCCATACCACCCCGGGGGATGAGTCGGCTTGGCTCCTGGAGTGGCAGGGCGGGGTCTACATGAGTCACCTTAGCTCCAACTCTAGCGGGGTGGCTATCCTGTTGGCCCCAACCTTACGGCCAGAAATCGTAGGAGTCCAAGATGTTGTGCCCGGCCATCTGCTCCACCTGGCTGTGCGCCTCGATGGAGTACCGCTGCATTTTATCAACGTGTATGCTCCGAGGCGCGGGGTGATGCAGACGCGCCTATTCTGTCCGCTGTCCACCTTGCTGAGTTCCATCGATCCTGGGGACTGTGTCATCCTCGGGGGAGACTTCAACTGTACCCTCGAGGTGGAGGACCGCTCGGGCCTCCAACGCGACCCAGCATCGGCAAAAAAGTTAAAGGAGCTAGTCGGCTCCTTTGACTTGGTGGACAGCTGGCGGAATCTTCACCCCGACTCTAGCGCCTTCTCCAGAAGATCTAGAGAGGGGGGTTCCCGGATAGGCCGCCTGCATATCTCTCGGGCTTATGTCTCCCGCGTGTCGGCGTCCTCCATGCGGCGGGTGTCGTGCTCGGATCATCACCTTGTGTGGATGGAATTTACTCCTCTGCACCCTCGGGTGGGATCCGGGTATTGGCATTTTAACAACCGGCTGCTGGAGGAGAGCCGATTCCGGGATTCGTTCCGAGCGCTCTGGGCCACCTGGAGAGAGAGACGGAGAGAGTTCAGCTCCCTACGGCTGTGGTGGGATGTGGGCAAAGCCCACATCCGGTTTTTATGTCGGGAGTACTCTAGGGGGACGACAAAGAGGCGGGGCTCTGAGATTGAGCGGCTTGAGAGAGCGTTGCTTGACCGAGAGTGCCGTCTTGGTCCGACCGGTGGAGACCAACAGCTGTGGCAGGAATACCAGGAGAAGAAGGACGCACTAAGGAATCTGCAGCTTCAGCAGTCCCGAGGTGCATATGTGAGGTCGCGGATCCAAATGCTGCAAGATTTGGACCGCGGCTCACCCTTCTTCTACTCGTTGGAGAAGTGGCGGGGAGTTCAAAAGCAGCTGGTGGAGCTACTGGCTGCTGATGGCTCCTCCGTCACGGATCCTGACAAAATTATCAAACAAGTCAGCTCATTCTATCGGTCCTTATTCTCACCAGATCCGTCAAATGCGGGGGCGTGCAATGAGGTCTGGGAAGATTTGCCTAAGGTCAGCCCAGAAGACGCAGCGCGTCTGGACGCTCCCCTGACTCGGGAGGAGCTGTCTACTGCCCTTCGGCAACTCCGGAGGGGTAAGTCCCCTGGCTTAGATGGTCTGAGTGTGGAGTTCTATCAGGCTTTTTGGGATGTCCTGGGGGATGATTACAGCCTTGTTCTAGAGGAGAGCCTAGCCACCGGGGAATTGCCCCTCTCATGGCAGAGAGCTGTCGTGGTCCTACTGCCCAAGAAGGGAGACCTCCGCCTGCTAAAGAACTGGCGCCCGGTCTCCCTCTTGTGCGCGGACTACAAGATCTTCGCCCGGGCAATGGCCAACCGTCTTGGTTCAGTACTGAGATAGGTGATCCATCCTGACCAATCTTACACGGTCCCGGGCCGCTCCATCCAGGACAATGTCCACCTAGTACGGGACCTGATCCACCTGCAGCAGGAGACTGGGTCCCGGGCAGCGTTTCTCTCTCTTGACCAGGAGAAGGCGTTTGACCAGGTAGACCACAGTTTCCTGGTGGGCACTCTGCAGGCTTTTGGTCTCGCACCACACTTTGTGGCCCGAGTTCGGCTCCTATACTCTGCCGCAGAGTGCCTTGTTAAGGTCAATGGATCACTGGCAGCGCCCATTCCCTTCAGGAGAGGAGTACGTCAGGGGTGCCCCATGTCCGGTCAATTGTACGCGATCTGTGTCGAGCCATTCCTGAGCCTCCTACGGCGAAGGCTGACAGGTCTGGTCCTGCATGAACTGGACATGGAGGTCATCCTGTCGGCCTACGCCATTGATGTACTCCTCATGATGACAGATCCCAATGACCTGCGGAGGATGCGCGAGTGCCAAGAAGTTTTCTCGGCGGCATCCTCCGCTAGGATCAACTGGGTGAAATGTTCCGGACTCTTAGTGGGTCAGTGGCAGGTGGACTCCCTGCCGGAGGAGATGAGAGCTTTTGAGTGGAGCACTAGACGTCTCCTCTATCTGGGAGTCTACCTGAGTCCTTCTGGGGAGACCTGGCTGGCGAACTGGCAGGACCTGGAGATGAAAGTCATGGCCCGGCTGGGGTGCTGGTCAGGCCTTCTCAGGGTACTTTCCTATCGAGGCAGGGTGGTGGTCATAAACCAGCTGGTGGCCTCCATGTTGTGGTATCGGATGGTCACCTTGGCCCCTCCTGCCCCGTTTGTTGCAAGAATGCAGAGGAAGTTAGTGGACTTCTTCTGGGGCAACAGGAAACACTGGGTCTCTGCAGCGGTCTTGAGTCTCCCAGTGGGAGAGGGCGGACAGTCGCTGGTGTGCGTTCGAACGCGACTGGCGGCTCTCCGCCTCAGGACTCTGCAGAGATTCCTGGACGCCGAGCACCCTCCCAGGTGGCACGTGTTGGCGACTTTCTTCCTCTGGAAGGGTTGCTGTCTTCACGAAGACCTGCGGCTACCACCGGCGGGCATCAGCCATGCTGCTTTGCGGAGTCTGCCCGGCTTCTATCAGGACCTACTGAGAGTCTGGAACATGGTCGCCTCAGGCCGGGAATCCCATCCTCTGGCGGAGGGCGGGGTCCTGACCGACTCTTGCCCTACCTCAGTGGATATCGGTGCGGCTCAGGTGTGTGGACCGACTCAGGCTGAGCTGCTTGTCGGGCCCAGGCCCCGCAATCTTCTCCGGGAGCCGAGTCCACAAAACTTGAGCCGTCTCTCATCGATACCCACAGTCCCATTCAGGGATGCAAGTAGAAGGTATTTGTATGGGCTGCTGCTCCACACCCTCCACTTCCTTGCCCTTGTCCACCGTCCCGACACGCCATGGCGGTCGGTCTTTCCACCCGGAGGTGAGGAGGGTCCCCACTGGAAGTCCCTTTACGAGGGGGTTCTTCCCATGCACCTGGGGGATCTCGGCTGGAGGCTGCTGCATAGAGCGGTGCCCTGCAATAAGTTCTTCAGTTTGTACATGGATCTCCCACCCGCATGCCACTTCTGCGGGCTGGAGGAGACCGTGTACCACATGTACATGGAGTGTGCGAGGCTGCAGCCCCTTTTTGCGTATTTACGTGGGCTGCTTCTCGCCTTCTGGTTGCATTTTAGCTCCACCCTGTTTATATATGGT
Organism: Hemitrygon akajei; assembly: GCF_048418815.1. Lineage (NCBI taxonomy): Eukaryota > Metazoa > Chordata > Chondrichthyes > Myliobatiformes > Dasyatidae > Hemitrygon > Hemitrygon akajei. The sequence continues at coordinate 4,912,021 of NC_133129.1, forward strand.
CATCCAGTAAGGAAGGGGGCATGGAGGGATGAGGATGTCCTTGTAAACTTGCTCCTGGGACCAGCAAAATCCACCATTCGAGGGTCTTGGAAACGGGTGGCGGGAGGATCTCCCCGGGCAGACTGCCTGGCAATGTTTAGAGGGTATGTTCGTGCTTGGGTAAATATTGAAAAAGAACACACGCAGTCCACGGCGACCTTAGAGGAGTTTCGAGACCGTTGGGCTCTGCGGGGTGTAAATGCCATCGTTGATAGAGATGGCAACATTTTGGTGTAATGTCTATAGTCTATTTGTAGTGAAGTAATTGTGTTTGCCACTGTTTTGTATATATTGTATAGCACCAATATTTGTAATAAAGGATTTTGTAAAAGAAAAAAAAAGGGTCAGACACAGAGTGAAGCTCCCTCTACACTGTCCCATCACACACTCCCGGGGTCAGACACAGAGTGAAGCTCCCTCTACACTGTCCCATCACACACTCCCAGGGTCAGACACAGAGTGAAGCTCCCTCTACACTGTCCCATCACACACTCCCGGGGTCAGACACAGAGTGAAGCTCCCTCTACACTGTCCCATCACACACTCCCGGGGTCAGACACAGAGTGAAGCTCCCTCTACACTGTCCCATCACACACTCCCGGGGTCAGACACAGAGTGAAGCTCCCTCTACACTGTCCCATCACACATTCCCAGAGTCAGACACAGAGTGAAGCTCCCTCTACACTGTCCCATCACACACTCCCAGAGTCAGACACAGAGTGAAGCTCCCTCTACACTGTCCCATCACACATTCCCAGGGTCAGACACAGAGTGAAGCTCCCTCTACACTGTCCCATCACACATTCCCAGAGTCAGACACAGAGTGAAGCTCCCTCTACACTGTCCCATCACACACTCCCAGAGTCAGACACAGAGTGAAGCTCCCTCTACACTGTCCCATCACACATTCCCAGGGTCAGACACAGAGTGAAACTCCCTCTACACTGTCCCATCACACTCTCCCAGGGTCAGACACAGAGTGAAGCTCCCTCTACACTGTCCCATCACACACTCCCGGGGTCAGACACAGAGTGAAACTCCCTCTACACTGTCCCATCACACACTTCTAGGACAGTATGTTGTCCTACACTTACTGGTCTAGGTTTTTGAATCTTTTATATTAATTTTTAATTTGATTATAATCATCATGGATTTATTTCTGTGATGTCGATGTCTTTAGTTTGATGTAGGAGTTCTGTATTGATCAGTGATGTTGGGGCAGATTTATATTTGCAATCAGTTCTCAGCTGTCCACACTGCTGTGATGTGTGTTCTGTAATACAGGAGAGTATTTGTTACTGTAATGTTCATGCTGTTTCACTGGTAATGACACAGTTGTGGTGTTTTATTCCTGTGATATGTGTGAGGTTTAGGTAAACAAGGCTGCCCTGATGTTTATAGCTGTCACTACAGTAATAACAGCTATTGCAGGGTCATTTGAGTGGGTGGTGATCATGGAGTGTTAAGTGAAGTTTCTCTGGCACTCTGTGATAGCCATGGGGCTTTTGTGATTCCAGTCTCAGGGCTGGAGATCTTTATCTTATTTTTGAGATACAGTGTGAAACAGGCCTTTCCAGTCCAAACAAGCTGCACCACCTCCATGGTGGTTGTCCATCGACAGGACAAGACACCGGTGTGGGAGAGTTGTTAAAGAGGAAAAGCCATCGTACCAGGGCAGTTCCTCCATCTTGACCTCAGTAGCCCGGGTCCAGAGTTACAAGTAGTCGTCACAACTGGGGTCTTCCTTGGTTGCAATGGATGACCATCTGTGCCTTGTCCTGCCCTTCGCTCTCCACGGAGCGTTGCAGATCCACCTTCCTGGCCGTTGGATCTCACTGGAGATCTCATCCGCCCAGACCGCCAGAGCCGACTTCGCATACTAGGGCAGTCCCTATCTCACTGGGGTATGAGGCCACCGGTACCCTCACCTGGTTTAGCGGTGTACCAGGGTATGGCCACCGTCTCATGCAGACAGCTGTTGGAACCACAGGTGAGAGCTGAGCGTCCAGTAGGTTCGAAAGGTGAGTGAGCTGCCCCAGAATGGACATGACAAGCCGCTTCACCAGAAATGCCAGGCTTCCCTGGACACCCCATACACCCCAACCCACCTATTTCACCTAAATCACAGGACGATTTACAATGGACAATTAATCTACTAACCGGTATGTCTTTGGACTGTGGGAGGGAACCGGAGGAAAGCCAGATGGCCATGGGGAGAATGTACAAACTCCGTACAGATACATCCGAATTGAACTCCAATCTCTGATGCCCTGAGCTACAATAGTGTGGCGCTTACCACCACACTACTGCAGCGCCCACAAATAAAGCTTGAACCCACAGATAAATTGTGGTTCCGTGCTGGGACATTTCTCAGATAAATTCCTGTTTCAGTCCGGGCTGAGGCTGGATCAGAATCCTGAATCAGGTTTATCTTCAGTGAGGCTTTGCAGCAGCAGTACATAAATATCCTGATGAATTACAAAATAAATAAACTGTGCAGAGAATGGGAATAATTGGGTGTTAATGGGTTCATGAACATTAAGAATATATAAAAATATAAATAAATTAGTGCAAAAAGAGACCAGAATGGTGAGGTACTGTTCATGAGCTCATGGATGGTTCAGGAAGTGGATGGCGGAGGCGAAGAAGCTGTTCCTGAATCACTGAGTGTGAGTCTTCAGGCTCCTGTACCTCCTCCCTGATATTAACAATGAGAAGATGGCTTCTTTTGGATGGTGAGGGTGCTGTTACGAATGTGCCACAACTCTGAGGGGCCGAAGGGTACAAAGTAGTCCCCTCCTTTTTGAGAATCGCAAGATCGCTATTAATTCAGATCTGGGGACCCAGGAAATGAGGGAGAATCCTCAAGGGTTTGGAATGTAGTCCTGCCCTCAGTGAGACAAAGCCACGGATACCGGCCATTGTCCCTTGGAGACAGAATTGTGTATTGAGTACTGTACTATTCATGGAAGCCCTCAGGGAATTATCAGAGGGGGCTGGTTGAGGGGTGGCATCATCCCAACCTGATTGACATCTGAGACCCCGTGAGTAAGGATAAAAGAGGGTCTGGGGAACAACCCCTTTAGACGCACCAGGAGAAACGCTAGAAATCCCGTGACAGCGTTTAATAGCGACAGCTGGTGGGGCCCGCGTGCGTCCTTTCCCGTTGCCTGGGATTGGCGGGACTGACCACGGAAGAACAGCTTAGCTAAAAGGAAAAGGACACCAACGACATTTCGAAGGATCGACATCATAAAAAAGGAAAATCTGGCAAGTTCCAAAAATCTCTCTCTCTTGACTCCAACCAAAGGCTGCAGCCTAAATGAACTAAAGTGACTTTTATATTTCCATCGGACAATACATTATCCCCTAGACAACGATAGAGCTATTTCTTATTGATTATTATTATACCCGCGCTTTTAGATTTAGTATTGACGACGTATATTATCTGTATGTTTGCATTGATATTATTTTTGTGTATTTTTATCAATAAATACTGTTAAAAATGGTACCATCAGACTTCAACGGACCTCTCTATCTTTGCTGGTAAGTGACCCAGTTACGGGGTACGTAACAGTGCTTAATGGTGGTTTTTTGGCCATCACCATTTGAAGATGCCCGCGATGGTGGGGAAGCTACTGCCCATGATGGAGCGGAGTTTCCAACCCTCTGCAGCCTCTTGTGCTTTGGAGCCTCGGCACCAGGCGGTAATGCCATCAGTCAGAATGTCCTCCACCATACAGCTGTAGGTATTTGTAAGAGTCAAGATTTCTATCACCGTTGGATGGATCCTTTCAGTGCAGACCATTAATAATTCATTTGTTAATGAATCAGGCTCGAAGAACAGATGGTAAACAAGTATCACACGCATCGCACTCGAGCAGAATCAGGGTGAATCTGAAAACCTGACTCCTACAATAACACGAATTGCCCAGGCATTTAACTGAAAAGAATCACAGAGATTCTCATAACCATCATTTCTCTACAGAATGCGAGTACATAGGACTGGAGAACAATCCCTTGGGATGCCACACAATGGATAAAGGATAGTTTTAGGGAAGATTGGAAATGAAAGGCATGGGAAGACACAATGGTGTTGACTGAGAGATAGACTTTCGACCCCACATTCTATGTTACGGATCAAGATGCCTGTGCGCTTTGGTAGTTGCTCAGATTTATATTTCTTTTTAGGATCGTAGGGATAGTTTTGGAGACAACAGGGGTCAGATTATGGTTTAGCGAGAAGGATATGGACATGGGGGAATTAGATGTCATGCCAGAGGCTAGGCCTACTCTCCACACTCAGATGTCAAGCCAGCAGACAGGAAAGGAGAAGGGCCAGTGACACCCCCCAGGTCAGCGAATTGTCTGCTGGGATTGTAGTTCTATGCGGGCAGGAGGCATGACAGATGGTGAATCCCCTCCCCCAGGTACATGAGTAGGTGAGACCAGAATTCACAGCCTAGTGTACAGGTCCTCAGTCGGAGTCTGGAGCTTGAGGCCTGGAGTTCAGAGTCCTCATTCATTGTCTTCAGCAACTGCCATGGTCTATACCATAGGTTGAAACCCAAAGGTCAATCAGAAGTCCAGAAATCGAGAGCCGATGACTAGAGCCTTGTTTGCGAGTCCCTATTAGTCTGCTGGGGGAACTTGAAGCCCATTGTCTGCGAGACCACTGGAGGTTGAAGGCTGAAGGCAGAAGATCATAAGCCAGAAGTTATTGGAGCAGAATTAGGCCATTTGGCCCACTGAGTCTGCTTCACCATTTCACCATGGCTGATCCAATTCTCCTCTCAGCCCCAATCTCCTGCCTTCTCCCTGTATCCCTTCATGTCCTGACCAATCAATAATCTATCAACCTCCACCTTAAGCATACATTAAAAACTTGGTCTCCACAACCATCTGTGGCAATGAATTCCATAGATTCAATACTGGCTCTCTGGCTAAAGAAATTCCTCCTCATCCATATGTCCATATGTTGTCTATATGGACTTCAGTAAGGCCTTTGGTTGTCTATATGGACTTCAGTAAGGCCTTTGACAAGGTTCCGCATGGAAGGTTAGTTAGGAAGGTTCAATCGTTAGGTATTAATATTGAAGTAGTAAAATGGATTCAACAGTGGCTGGATGGGAGATGCCAGAGAGTAGTGGTGGATAACTGTTTGTCAGGTTGGAGGCCGGTGACTAGTGGTGTGCCTCAGGGATCTGTACTGGGTCCAATGTTGTTTGTCACCTACATTAATGATCTGGATGATAGGGTGGTAAATTGGATTAGTAAGTATGCAGATGATACTAAGATAAGTAGTGTTGTGGTTAATGAAGTAGGTTTTCAAATCTTGCAGAGAGATTTAGGCCAGTTAGAACAGTGGGCTGAAAGATGGTAGATGGAGTTTAATGCTGATAAGTGTGAGGTGCTACATTTTGGTAGGAATAATCCAAATAGGACAAACATGGTAAATGGTAGGGCATTGAGGAATGCAGTAGAACAGAGTGATCTAGGAATAATGGTGCATAGTTCCCTGAAGGTGGAATCTCCTGTGGATAGGGTGGTGAAGAAAGCTTTTGGTATGCTGGCCTTTATAAATCAGAGCATTGAGTATAAGAGTTGGGATGTAATGTTAAAATTGTACAAGGCATTGGTGAAGCCAAATTTGGAGTATCGTGTACAGTTCTGGTCACCGAATTATAGGAAAGATGTCAACAAAATAGAGAGAGTACAGAGGAGATTTACTAGAATGTTACCTGGGTTTCAGCACCTAAGTTACAAAGAAAGGTTGAACAAGTTAGGTCTTTATTCTTTGGAGTATAGAAGGTTGAGGGGGGACTTGATAGAGGTATTTAAAATTATGAGGGGGATAGATAGAGTTGACGTTGATAGGCTTTTTCCATTGAGAGTAGGGGAGATTCAAACAAGAGGACGTGAGTTGAGAGTTAATAGACAATAGACAGTAGGTGCAGGAGTAGGCCATTCGGCCCTTCTAGCCAGCACCGCCATTCACTGTGATCATGGCTGATCATACACAATCAGTACCCCGTTCCTGCCCTCTCCCCATATCCCTTGACCCCGCTATCTATAAGAGCTCTATCTAACTCTCTCTTGAAAGCATCCAGAGAGTTGGCCTCCACTGCCTTCTGGGGCAGAGCATTCCACATATCCACCACTCTCTGGGTGAAAAAGTTTTTCCGCATCTCTGTTCCAAATGGCCTACCCCTTATTCTTAAACTGTGGCCTCTAGTTCTGGACTCACCCATCAGCGGGAACATGCTTCCTGCCTCCAGCATGTCCAATCTGTTAATAATCTTATATGTTTCAATCAGATCCCCTCTCATTCTTCTAAATTCCAGTGTATACAAGCCCAGTCGCTCCAATCTTTCAACATATGACAGTCCCGCCATTCCGGGAATTAACCTTGTGAATCTACGCTGCACTCCCTCAATAGCAAGAATGTCCTTCCTCAAATTTGGAGACCAAAACTGCACACAATACTCCAGGTGGGGTCTCACCAGGGCCCTGTACAGCTGCAGAAGGACCTCTTTACTCCGAAACTCAATTCCTCTTGTTATAAAGGCCAGCATGCCATTAGCTTTCTTCACTGCCTGCTGTACCTGCATGCTTGCTTTCATTGACTGATGTACAAGAACACCTAGATCTCGTTGTATTTAAGGGGCAAAAGTTTAGGGGTAACACGAGAGGGAACTTCTTTACTCAGAGAGTGGTAGCTGTGTGGAATGAGCTTCCAGTAGAAGTGGTAGAGGCAGGTTCGATTTTGTCATTTAAAAAAAGATTGGATAGGTATATGGACAGGAAAGGAATAGAGGGTTATGGGCTGAGTGCGGGTCGGTGGAACTAGGTGAGAGTAAGCATTCAGCATGGATTAGAAGGGCCGAGATGGCCTGTTTCCGTGCTGTAATTGTTATATGATTATATCCCGTTCTAAAAGGAAGCCACTCTATTCTGAGACTGTATCCTTTGTTCTTAGACTCTCCCATCATAGGAAGCATCATCTCCACATCCATTCTGTCAAGGCCTTTCACCATTTGATAGGTTTTAATTAGGCCAAGCTCATTCTTCTAAACTCTAGTGAATACAGGCCCAGAGCCATCAGATGCTCTTCATAAGACAAGACCTTCAATCCTGGAATCATTTTTGTGAGTCTCCTTTAAACTCACCCCAGTGTCAGTACATCTTTTCTAAAATAAGGGGTCCAAAACTACTCACAACACTCCAAGTGAGGCCTCACCAGTTTCTTATAAAGTCTCAACATTACATTCTTGCTTTTATATTCTAATCTTCTTGAAATGAATGCTAATGTTGCATTTGCATTCCTCACTGCAGACTCAACCTGCAAATTAACTTTTAGGGTATCCTGCACAACTCCCTTTGCACCTCAGTTTTTTTTGTATTTTCTGTCCATTTAGAAATAGTCAATCCTTTCATTTCTTCTACCGAAGTGCATGACCGTACACTTCCCGACACTGTATTCCATCTGCTATTTCTTTGCCCATTCTCCTCATCTGCCTAAGTCCTTCTGTAGCCTTTCTACTTCTTCAAAACTACTTGGCCCTCATACCTTCATATCATTTGCAAACTTTGCAACAACAAACATCATCCAGGTCATTGACATACAACGTAAAAATAATCGGTCCTAACACAGAACCCTGTGGAACACCACTAGTCACCAGCAACCAGCCAGAAAAGGCTCCTTTTAATCCCACACTTTTCCTCCTGCCAATCAGCCACTGCTCTATCCATGATAGAATCTTTCCCATAATACCATGGGCTCGTAACTTGTTAAGCAGCCTCATGTGTGGCATCTTGTCAAAGGCCTTCTGAAAATCCAAGTACACAACATCAACTGATTTTTCATTGTCTATCCTGCTTGTTATTTCTTCAAAGAATTCCAACAAATTTGTTAGGCAAGATTTTCCCTTGAGACAACCTTGCTGACTATGGCCTATTTCATCATGTGCCTCCGAGTACCCGGAAACCACATCCTGAGCAATGGACTCCAACAACTTCCCAGCCATAGAGGTCCGACTAACTGGCATATAAATTCCTTTCTTCTGCCTCTTCCTTTCTTGAAGAGTGGAGTGACATTTGTAATTTTCCAGTTCTCTGGAACCATTCCAGAATCTAGAGATTCTTAAAAGATCATTACTAATACCTCTACAATCTCTTCAGCTACCTCTTTCAAAACTCTGAGGTTTACACCATCTGGTCCAGGTGACTTATCTACCTTCAGATCTTTCGGTTTCCCAAGAACCTTCTCCCTTGTAATGGTAACTTCACACATTTCATGCCCCTGATACCTGGAACTTCCAATATACTGTTAGTGTCTTCTGCAGAGAAGACTGATACAAAATACTTACTCAGTTCATCTGCCATTTCCTTGTCCCCCATTACGACCTCTCCAGCATTGTTTTCCAGTGGTCCGATATCCCTTTCTCACCTCTCTTTTACACTTTATGTATCTGAAGAAACTTTTGGTATCCTCTTTACCATTATTGGCTAGCTTACTTTCATATTCCATCTTTACCTTCTTAATGAGTTTTTTAGTTAGACCATAAGATCATAAGACATAGGAGCAGAATTAGGCCATTCAGCCCATCGAGTTTTCTCCGCCATTCCATCATGGCTAATCCCACTCTGCCCCATACACCTGCCTTCTCACCACATCCTTTGATGCCCTGACTAATCAGAAACGATCAGCTTCTGCCTTAAATATACCCACGGACTTGGCCTCCACTGCAGTCTGTGGCAGAGAATTCCATAGATATACTACCCTCTGGCTAAAAATATTCCTCTTTACCTCTGTTCAAAAGGATCACCACTCAATTTTGAGCCCGTGCCCTCTAGTTCTAGATACCCACCACCATAGGAAACATCCTCTCCACATCCACCCTCTTTGGTCCTTTCAATATCTGGTAGTTTTCAATGAGATCCCCATGTATTCCTCTAAATACTTGTGAGTACAGGCCCAAAGTTGCCATACACTCCTCATATGTTAACCCCTTTACTCCTGGAATTACCCTTGTGAGCCTCCTCTGGACCATCTCCAATGACAACACATCTTTTCTGAGATATGGAGCCTTAAACTGTTGACAATACTCCAAGTGCGGCCTGACTACTGTCTTATAAAGCTTCAGCATTATCTCCTTGCTTTTATATTCTATTATTCTGTTGTTTTAAAAGCTTCCCAATCCTCTAAATTCCCATTAATTTTTGCCTATTGTATGCCCTCTTTTTGGCTTTTATGTTGGCTTTGACTTCTCTTGTTGGCCATGGTTGTGTCATCTTTCCTTTAGAATACTGCTTCCACTTAGGGATGTATATATCCTGTGCCTTCCGAATCGCTTCCAGAAATTCCAGCCATTGCTGCTCTGCTGTCATCCCTGCCAGTGTTCTTTTCCAATCGTGGCCTGTTCTGGGATACGAGGGAGGAAAGGAGTGTGTTCTGCTGCTGTTTATTGTCACCAGTTGAGTTCTTTGTTGTTCTGCCAAGCTTTGTACGTATGCTGTGTCCGTGCCAGAGTGTGTGGCCAAGCTTGTGGGCTGCGCCCAGCACATCATTAGGTTGTGCTGTTGTTAAATGCATTTCACTGTATGTTTTGATGTGTATGTGACAAATAAATCTGAATCTGAATCATATCAATAATTTATAGCAGCAGAAAGTTAAAGAAGGAAAGCATGTTGTCCTTCATCGCCAAAGGGATTGAATTTAAGAGCTGTACAGGGTTCTGGTGAGGCTGCCACTGCAGTGCTATGTTCAGTCCCGGTCTCCTTACTGGATCTGAAGGGTGTACAGAGGGGATTCACCAGGCTAATTCCGGAGATGACAGGGTTAGTCTATGAGGAGTGATAGATTTCCCTGAGTGCATACATGCTGGAATTCAGAAGAACAAAAGGGAATCGTACAGAAAAGTCCGAAGTTCAAAGTGAATTTATTGTCAAAGTATGTAAATGTCACCATGTTCATGTTCAAGAAGATCCATTTTCTTTCAGGCATTCGGGTTTCCCCAGGGCTGAAATGGCTAACATGAGAGGGTGCAGGTTTAAGGTGCTTGGAGGTGGGTACTGAGGAGATGTCAGGGTTAACTTTTTTATGCAGAGAGTGGTGAGGGTGTGGAATGGGCTGCTGGCAATGGTGATGAAAGCAGATACAATAGGGTCTTTTAAGAGACTCCTGCACAGGCACATGGAGCTTAGAAAAATAGAGGGCTATGGGTAACCTTAGGTAATTTCTAAAGTAAGTACAGCATTTTGGGCTGAAGGGCCTGTATTGTGCTGTAGGTTTTCTATGTACTAGAACAGAGAAATGCAATAAAATCAATGAAAAACTCCACTCAAAGGCTGACAAGCAACCAATGGCAAAAGAAGCCAATCTGTGCAAATACAAAAAATAAATAAATCATACTGAGAGCAGGAGTTGTAGAGCCACTAAAGGTGAAGCCATAGGTTGTGTTCAGTGATCAGTCCAGAGTCGAGGTGAGTGAAGTTATCCACCATGTCAGGAGCCTCTTGGTTTCGGGGTGATAACTGTTCCTGCACCTGAGGCTCCTGTACCACCTCCCCGATGGCAGCAGCAAAAGGAGAGCATGGTCTGAATGGTGGGGGTCCTTGGATTATGGATGCTGCTATCTTGTGATGAGCTCATTGGTGGGGAGGGCCTATCTTGTGATGGACTGTGCTGTATTCTCCACTTATTGCATGTTTTTCAGTCCTTGGACTCTTCCCTACCAGGTCATGGTGCCTAGTCAGGACACTATCCACTGTGCACTAGCCACTAGTCAAAGTTTCAGAATCAGATTCAGGTCTATTATCACCGGCATGTGTCTTGAAGTTTGACGTTCAGATGATATGCTGAATTTGCACAAACTTTTAAGAAACACTGCCAAGCTTTCTTCGTAATAGTACTCACGCCGCTTCCAAGACAGGTCCTCTAATATGATAACGTCCAGGGGTCCAGGAGCCTGCACTTCCAATCCCCTAATCAGCACTGGCTCATGGACCCCTGATTCTATATCCTCCTGTAGAAAGATATACAATGATTAAGGGAATAGAGAAGATCAAAGCTGGAAAGTCGTTTCCACTGGCACGTGAGACGATGTATAGCGGACAGAGCCTCAAGATTCAGGGAATTACATTTAGGAAGGAGATGAGGAAAAACTACTTTTCCCTGACAGTGGTGAATCTGTGGAATTCTCTGCCCAGGGAAACAGTAGAGGCTTGCTCACTAAATATAGTTAAGACTCAGTGAGATGGATTTTTTGCATAGTGGGGGGAATTGAGGATTATGGGGAAAAGGCAGGTAGGCAGAACTGAGTCCACGGCTAGATCAGCCATGATCTTATTGAATGGCTTCTTATTCAATGGTCCAGATGGCCGACTCCTGCTCCTAGAGTATTTCTCTGTTTTTAATGGCAGAAGCTCTCCTTTGGCCTGGTGGTCCATGCTTTCAGGCATTTGTATCTTCTGCCGAAGGGCTTGAAATGTGCTCTAGATTTTCTATGTTCCATGCCATAAGGGGAAGGGGAGAAACTGTCTGGGGTGTCAATCATGCTGGCTACTTTACCGAGGTACTGAAGTGTAGACAGAGTCAATGGAGGGGAGGCTGGTTTCTGATGTGCTGAGCTGTGTCAGGGAGAGTGTGTGTTCGAGTTGAGGTGTAGACAGAGTCGATGGAGGAGAGGCTGGTTTCTGATGTGCTGAGCTGTGTCAGGGAGAGTGTGTGTTCGGGTCAAGGTGTAGACAGAGTCGATGGAGGAGAGGCTGGTTTCTGATGTGCTGAGCTGTGTCAGGGAGAGTGTGTGTTCGGGTCGAGGTGTAGACAGAGTCGATGGAGGAGAGGCTGGTTTCTGATGTGCTGAGCTGTGTCAGGGAGAGTGTGTGTTCGGGTTGAGGTGTAGACAGAGTCGATGGAGGAGAGGCTGGTTTCTGATGTGCTGAGCTGTGTCAGGGAGAGTGTGTGTTTGGGTCGAGGTGTAGACAGAGTCGATGGAGGGGATGCTGGTTTCTGTGATGTGCTGAGCTGTGTCAGGGTGAGTGTGTGTTTGGGTCGAGGTGTAGACAGAGTCGATGGAGGGGAGACTGGTTTCTGTGATGTGCTGAGCTGTGTCAGGGAGAGTGTGTGTTCGGGTCGAGGTGTAGACAGAGTCGATGGAGGGGATGCTGGTTTCTGTGATGTGCTGAGCTGTGTCAGGGTGAGTGTGTGTTCGGGTCGAGGTGTAGACAGAGTCGATGGAGGAGAGGCTGGTTTCTGTGATGTGCTGAGCTGTGTCAGGGAGAGTGTGTGTTCGGGTTGAAGTGTAGACAGAGTCGATGGAGGAGAGGCTGGTTTCTGATGTGCTGAGCTGTGTCAGGGAGAGTGTGTGTTCGAGTTGAGGTGTAGACAGAGTCGATGGAGGAGAGGCTGGTTTCTGATGTGCTGAGCTGTGTCAGGGAGAGTGTGTGTTCGGGTTGAGGTGTAGACAGAGTCCGTGGAGGGGATGCTGGTTTCTGATGTGCTGAGCTGTGTCAGGGAGAGTGTGTGTTTGGGTCGAGGTGTAGACAGAGTCGATGGAGGGGATGCTGGTTTCTGTGATGTGCTGAGCTGTGTCAGGGTGAGTGTGTGTTCGGGTCGAGGTGTAGACAGAGTCGATGGAGGAGAGGCTGGTTTCTGTGATGTGCTGAGCTGTGTCAGGGAGAGTGTGTGTTCGGGTCGATGTGTAGACAGAGTCGATGGAGGAGAGGCTGGTTTCTGATGTGCTGAGCTGTGTCAGGGAGAGTGTGTGTTCGGGTTGAGGTGTAGACAGAGTCCGTGGAGGGGATGCTGGTTTCTGATGTGCTGAGCTGTGTCAGGGAGAGTGTGTGTTTGGGTCGAGGTGTAGACAGAGTCGATGGAGGGGATGCTGGTTTCTGTGATGTGCTGAGCTGTGTCAGGGTGAGTGTGTGTTCGGGTCGAGGTGTAGACAGAGTCGATGGAGGGGAGGCTGGTTTCTGTGATGTGCTGAGCTGTGTCAGGGAGAGTGTGTGTTCGGGTCGAGGTGTAGACAGAGTCGATGGAGGAGAGGCTGGTTTCTGTGATGTGCTGAGCTATGTCAGGGAGAGTGTGTGTTTGGGTCGAGGTGTAGACAGAGTCGATGGAGGAGAGGCTGGTTTCTGATGTGCTGAGCTGTGTCAGGGAGAGTGTGTGTTCGGGTCGAGGTGTAGACAGAGTCGATGGAGGAGAGGCTGGTTTCTGATGTGCTGAGCTGTGTCAGGGAGAGTGTGTGTTCGGGTCGAGGTGTAGACAAGTCGATGGAGGAGAGGCTGGTTTCTGTGATGTGCTGAGCTGTGTCAGGGAGAGTGTGTGTTCGGGTCGAGGTGTAGACAGAGTCCGTGGAGGGGAGGCTGGTTTCTGTGATGTGCTGAGCTGTGTCAGGGAGAGTGTGTGTTCGGGTCGAGGTGTAGACAGAGTCGATGGAGGGGATGCTGGTTTCTGATGTGCTGAGCTGTGTCAGGGAGAGTGTGTGTTTGGGTCGAGGTGTAGACAGAGTCGATGGAGGGGAGGCTGGTTTCTGATGTGCTGAGCTGTGTCAGGGAGAGTGTGTGTTCGGGTTGAGGTGTAGACAGAGTCGATGGAGGAGAGGCTGGTTTCTGATGTGCTGAGCTGTGTCAGGGAGAGTGTGTGTTCGGGTTGAGGTGTAGACAGAGTCGATGGAGGAGAGGCTGGTTTCTGATGTGCTGAGCTGTGTCAGGGAGAGTGTGTGTTCGGGTTGAGGTGTAAACAGAGTCGATGGAGGAGAGGCTGGTTTCTGATGTGCTGAGCTGTGTCAGGGAGAGTGTGTGTTCGGGTCGAGGTGTAGACAGAGTCGATGGAGGAGAGGCTGGTTTCTGATGTGCTGAGCTGTGTCAGGGAGAGTGTGTGTTTGGGTCGAGGTGTAGACAGAGTCGATGGAGGGGAGGCTGGTTTCTGTGATGTGCTGAGCTGTGTCAGGGAGAGTGTGTGTTCGGGTCGAGGTGTAGACAGAGTCGATGGAGGAGAGGCTGGTTTCTGATGTGCTGAGCTGTGTCAGGGAGAGTGTGTGTTCGGGTTGAGGTGTAGACAGAGTCGATGGAGGAGAGGCTGGTTTCTGATGTGCTGAGCTGTGTCAGGGAGAGTGTGTGTTCGGGTTGAGGTGTAGACAGAGTCGATGGAGGAGAGGCTGGTTTCTGATGTGCTGAGCTGTGTCAGGGAGAGTGTGTGTTCGGGTCGAGGTGTAGACAGAGTTGATGGAGGAGAGGCTGGTTTCTGATGTGCTGAGCTGTGTCAGGGAGAGTGTGTGTTCGGGTCGAGGTGTAGACAGAGTCGATGGAGGAGAGGCTGGTTTCTGTGATGTGCTGAGCTATTTCAGGGGGAGTGTGTGTTCGGGTCGAGGTGTAGACAGAGTCGATGGAGGAGAGGCTGGTTTCTGATGTGCTGAGCTGTGTCAGGGAGAGTGTGTGTTCGGGTTGAGGTGTAGACAGAGTCGATGGAGGAGAGGCTGGTTTCTGATGTGCTGAGCTGTGTCAGGGAGAGTGTGTGTTCGGGTCGAGGTGTAGACAGAGTTGATGGAGGAGAGGCTGGTTTCTGATGTGCTGAGCTGTGTCAGGGAGAGTGTGTGTTCGGGTCGAGGTGTAGACAGAGTCGATGGAGGAGAGGCTGGTTTCTGATGTGCTGAGCTGTGTCAGGGAGAGTGTGTGTTTGGGTCGAGGTGTAGACAGAGTCGATGGAGTTGAAGCTGGTTTTTGATGTGCTGAGCTGTGTCAGGGAGAGTGTGTGTTCGGGTTGAGGTGTAGACAGAGTCGATGGAGGAGAGGCTGGTTTCTGTGATGTGCTGAGCTGTGTCATGGAGAGTGTGTGTTCGGGTTGAGGTGTAGACAGAGTCGATGGAGGGGAGGCTGGTTTCTGATGTGCTGAGCTGTGTCAGGGAGAGTTTGTGTTCGGGTCGAGGTGTAGACGGAGTCCGTGGAGCGGAGGCTGGTTTCTGAGTTGTGTTCACAACTCTCTGCAGTTTCTTGTGGTCTTGGGCAGAGCAGTTGATGTACCAAGCTGTGATGCTTCCGGACAGAATGCTTTCTGTTATATAAATAATAAAGATCAATTATTATTTATTTCTTTTCTTTTTTTACTTCATAATTTTTAAAATTTATTTCTTACTTAATTACTTACTTTATAATTTTTAAATTGGTGAGGTTATAGGGAGCATCCGGAGTGTTTTTACCCATGTAGCCAAAGACAAAGGCGGAACTTCTCGGTGGCCAAACATTTTAATTCCACTCCCCATTCCCATTCCGACATGTTGGTCCATGCACTCCTCTTCTGCCATGACGGGGCCACCTTCAGGGTGAGAAGTAACACCTCATATTCTGTCTGGGTAACCTCCAACCTGATGGCATGAACATCGATTTCTCCTTCTGGTGATTTTCTTTTCAGTTCCAGATTCCCTCTTCCTTTATTCCCCACTCTGGACTCTCACCTGCCTATCACCTCTCCCTGGTGCCCCTCTTCCTTCCCTTTCTCCTGTGGTCTACTCTCCTCTCCTATCAGATTCCTTCTTCTCCAGCCCCTGACCTTTCCCACCTACCTGACTTCTAGCTATCCTCCTTCCCCTCCCCTCCCTTTTTTATTTTACCCCTTCCTTTCCAGTCCTGAGGAAGGGCCTCAGCCTGAAATGTCGACAGTTTATTAATTTCTATAGGCACTGCCTGACCTGCAGAGTTCCTCTGGCATTCTGTGTGTGTTGCTCTGGATTTCCAGCATCTTTATTTTCATATTTATTTTTAGTTTTAATTTTATTTTCATGCTTACACTTTATCCCTTTGTGAAGCATTTTGAACTGCATCATCTGTATGGAAAGTGCTCTGTAAATAAGTTATTATAATTATTATCATTAAATTCAAAGTTCAAAGTAAATTTATTATCAAAGTACATATATGTCACCTTGTACAAGCCTGAGATTAATTTTCTTGTGATCACACTCAATGAGTCTATATAATAAAATCAGTGAAAGACCACCCGACTAGGACGTTCAACCGGAGTGCAAAAGACAAAAAACTGCACACACACATGAAGAAAGAAATAATAATAACAAATAAATAAGCAATCAATATTGAGAAGATGAGATGAAGAGTCCTTGAAAGTGAATCCATAGATTGTGGGAACAGTTCAGTGTTGGGGTGAGTGAAGTTGAGTGAAGTTATCCCCTCTGCTTCAGGGAGGGCCTGATGGTTGAGGGGTAATGATTGTTCCTGAGCCTGGTGGTGTGGGTCCTGAGGCTCCTGCACCTTCCTCCTGGTGGCAGTAGCGAGGAGAGAGCATGTCCTGGATAGAGGGGTTCCCTGACGATGGATACCGCTTTTCATGTAGATGTGCTCAATGGAGAGGAGGGCTTTACCCATGGTGGACTGGATCATATCCACTACTTTTTGCAGGATTTTCCATTCAAGGGCATCGGCGTTTCCATACCAGGCTGTGATGCAGCCAGTCAATATATTTTCTTCACTATAAAGTTTTAGATATCATGTTGAATCTTTGCAAAACTCCTAAGGAATTAAAGGTGTAATTATGTTTTTTTAATTTATTTATTTTTGGGACGTGGGTGTTGCCAGCTAAGCCAGCATTATTTGCCTATCCCTAGTTGCCCTTGAGAAGGTGGTGATGAGCTGCTTCTTGAACTGCTGCAGTCCCTTATAAAAATATTATTATTAACGCTGAAAGATATTTAAGCTGTCTAATGAGATTGGGCAAAGGATATGAACACTAGAGGGCATAGGTTTAAGTTGAGAGAGGATAGAATGAAAATGGAACTAGAGGGGCAACTTCTTCACCCAGAGGGCAGTCCGTATATGGAACGAGCTGCCAGAGGAAGTGGTTGAAGCAGGTAAAATAGTAACTTTAAAGAGATTTAAAAGACATTTAGACAGGATAAACAGATATGAAGCATTTAGTGCGATATGGGCTGAATACAGGCAAATGAGACTGGGGTAGATTGACATCTTTGTTAGCATAGATGAGATTGGCCAAAGGGCCTGTTTTTGTACTGTGTGAGTGTATGACTTAATGATTCTATCACAACATTAAGGGCTGAATGGACTCATCTTCTACCCTCTGATCCCAGTGAAGTAAGTTCACAGTTTTGATGAAACGTCATCTGTTTATTCCATTAAACATGGAGGGCATTCTAACTGGCTGCATCACCGTCTGGTATGGAGAGACCACTGCACAGGGTCCGAGAAAGCAGCAGAAAGTTGTAAACTCAGCCAGCTCCATCATGGGCACTGGCCTCCCCAGCATCCAGGAGACCATCAACAGGCGATGCCTCAAAGAAGTGGTGTCTGTCATTAAGGACCCCCATCACGCGGGACATTCCCCCGTCCCATTGCTACCATCATGGAGGAGATACAAGAGACTGAAGACCCACACTCAGTGATTCAGGAACAGGTTCGTCTCCTCTACCAGCAGATTTACAAACGGACGATGAACCCATGAACACCACCTCACTATTTCTTTTGCTCCCTTTTTGCACTACGTATTTAAGTTAATTATATATATAGTTTTTATTATGTACTGCAATGTCTGCTTCCATAAAACAACAAATTTCTTGACATATGCCAGTGGT
This sequence comes from Hemitrygon akajei, assembly GCF_048418815.1. Taxonomy (NCBI): domain Eukaryota; kingdom Metazoa; phylum Chordata; class Chondrichthyes; order Myliobatiformes; family Dasyatidae; genus Hemitrygon; species Hemitrygon akajei. Next base: position 4,929,657 of record NC_133129.1, read on the forward strand.
ATTAAGCCTGATTCTGATCTTTCTTTAGATCATTTACCTTTGCTTTACGTGAAGAGAAGGATTGTAATTTTCTGGCCAGAGAGTTTTCCTGCAACTTAACCCTGCAGTATTCTCCTCCCTAACCCCTACACCATTTCAAACCCCAGCAGTGAAAGTGTTCCTCAGTACAATAATCCTCCGGATTTAGTGGGTGCCGCTCAGGATTTCCAGCAGCTGCAGAATCTCTTGTGCCTCTAGTTCCAGGACGATTATATGAGAAGCAATCACATGAACTTGCACATATTCCCAAGCATGTGGAAGAATGTGGGGGAATTTCTGAGAAATGTCCAGAACTCTGAGAGGATGAGGAAACTGGAGGTGGGAGGCAATGTCCCCCTGCAAGGGGTGGGGGGGTTCAAAAATTAGGGCTCCCCAGTATTTTGTGTGTGAGTTGCTTCCACAGAACCGTAAATCCTGATGAAGAGTCTCGGTCCGAAGTGTTGACAGTTTATTCCTCTCAGTCGATGCTGCCTGGCCTGCTGAGTTCCTCCAGCGTTTTCTGTGTGTTGCTCTAGATTTCCAGTATCTGCAGGATCTCCCATGTTTAATGTTGCAATAACCAGTTATCATCTTAGCTGTGCAGTTGAAAATGAGGAGGAAAGGGTTAGAGAGGGGGGTAGGTAGAGATGACCTGGATAGTTGGACAGAGAGGAGGGCCAGGAAGGAAATGCTCATGGGGAAGTTCAACAAGCAACTTCAAGATTATGCAAAATCAAAGTTCTCCAAAGTACACAGCAGGTCGAGCAGCAACTATGGAGGTGGGGCAACTTGGTAGCATAGTGGTTAGCGCGACGATATTACCCCTCACGATATCAGAGTTCAGTTCTGCCGTGCTCTGTAAACAACTTTGTATGTTCCCTCCCGTGTGTATATGGGTTCCAGTTTCTTCCCACAGTCCAAACTCATGCAGGTTAGAGGGTTATTTGATCATTGTAATTTGTCCCGTGATCAGGCAAGGGTTAAATCGGTGGGTTGCTGGGTGGAACGGTTCAAAAGACTGGAATGGCCTGGTCCATGATGTGACTCAAAATAATAAATAAATCAATAAATTGTCAGTATTTCATGTTGAGACCCTGCATCAGGGTCCCGAACATCATTTCCCTCCGCAGACACTGCCTACCCTGCCGAGTTCCTCCAGCATTTTGTGAGTGTTGCTCTGAATTTCCAGCATCTGCAAAATCTCCTGTGATCATAAAATGCCCAGTTTTCCTGTTTCTCTCCTGACTCACAGCACATCAATGTTCGAACCACAGGATCCGATCATTGCAATAATTAATAACCTGAATTCATTAACGCTAATGACTGTGAGACCTGGGAAACCTCGACTCCTCGCTTTGTTAACAAGCTCTGCCCATTAATGCTCACTGCTTCGGTCACTTATGCTGAGCACATCAGTTTATGATCATTAATTGCTTCCACACTTCGTGTTTAATTTTGAGTTGTGACTTTGTGGTCTCCAAGAATAGTTATAGACCATATAATAGAGCAGTACAGCACAGGAACAGGCCCTTCAGCCCACAATACTGTGCTGAACCAAATAAATTAGTATCCAAATGGGCAACTAAACTAATCCCTCTGCCTACACAATGTCCATATCTTTTCATTTTCCTCACATCCATGTGCCGATCTAAACCTCTTAAAAGTCTCTGATGTATCTGTCTCTACCTCCACCCCAGGCAGAGTATTCCACGCACCCACCTCCCTCTGTGTGTATGAAACTTGTCCGTCGTACCTCCTTTGAAACTACCCCCTCTCTCCTTCAATGCATGCCCTCATTTCAACCCTGGGGAAAGAAACTGTCAGTCTACTCTGTCTATTGTTGCTGTTCTCACTGGCAGGACAGTCCAGAACCTTTTTTTTTGGTAAATTAGTTTATTATTGTCACATAGAGTCATAGAAAACCACAGCACAGAGACAGGTTCTTCAGCCCATCTAGTTCATGCTGAACTATTATTCTGCCCAGTTCCATTTACCCGCACTCGGACCATAGCCCTCCATACCCCTCCCATTCGTGTACCTGTCCAAATTTCTCTGAAATTTTTAAATTGAACCTGCATCCATCACTTCCGTTGGCAGCTCGTTCCACACTCTCACCCACCTCTGCATGAACTTCCCCCTCAGGTTTCCCTTAAAAATTTAATCTTTCACCCTTAACCTATGACCTCTAGTTCCAGACTCACCTAACCTCAGTGGAAAAGGCCTGCTTGCATTTACCCCATTTGTACCCTCATATATATACCTCTATGAAATCTCCTCTTCATCTTCACCACTCCAGGGAATAAAGTCGTAACCCATACAACCCTTCCCTATCACGCAGGTCCTCATGTACCAAGGTACAGTTAAACATTGTCTTGTGTACCCGTCCATACTGATCATTTCATTACCCAACACATCAAGGTGGAGCAAGGGAAAACAATAACAGAATGCAGAGTGAAGTGTTACAGTCACTGAGAAACTGCAGTGCAGTCAGACAGGGAGGTGCAAACTCACAACGAGGTGGATTGTGAGGTCAGGAGTTCATCTGATCGTACTAGGGGACTGTTCAATAGTTTTCTAACAGCAGGTAGAAGCTGCCCTGGAGCCCGCTGCACATTCTTTCAGGTTTTTGTATCTTGTGCCTGATGTTGTAGGGGGGAGAAGAGATAACCTCCCATGACGCTCACAAATTTTTACTGATACGCCACAAACCATCCCACCCAGATCCAGCACAGGTTGGTACAGGCATTTCACAGAAACCAGCCTCCCTTCCGTAGACCCTGTTCTGTCAACAACTCGCTGCCTCCTCCCACTGGTGGACTCGGGTTGTGGTTCAAAGGAATGAATACAGTTCAAAGACAGAAATCTGACAGATCTATCTCTCTCTCCCTCTCTCTCTCCCCCCCACCTCTCTGTCTCTCTCTCTCTCTCTCCCCCTCTTTCTCTGTCCTCTCTCTGTCTCTCTGTCTCCCTCTCCCTCTCTCTCCCTCCACCCTCTCTCTCTCTCTCCATCTTTCTCTCTCACTCTCTCTCTCCCTCCCCTCTCTCTCTCTCCCCTCTCTCTGTCTCTTCCTCTCTCTGTCTCTCTCCCTCCCTCTCTCCCTCTCTCTCCCTTTCTCTCTCTCTCTCCCTCTCTGTCTCTCTCTCCCCTCTCTCTCTCCCTCTCTCTGTCTCTCTCCCTCCCTCTCTCTCTGTCTCTCCCTCTCTCTCTGTCTCTCCCTCTCTCTCTCTCCCTCTCTCTCTCCCTCTCTCGCTCTCTCTCCCTCTCTCTCTCCCCCTCTCTCTCCCTCTCTCTCTCCCCCCTCTCCCTCTCTCTCTCTCTCTCTCTCCCTCTCTACTGCCCTCTCTCTCTCTGTCTCTCTCTCCCTCTCTCTCTCCCTCCCTCGCTCTCTCCCTCTCTCTCTCTCTTGCTCTCTCTCCCTCTCCCCATCTCTCCCTCTCTCCCTCTCTCTCTTGCTCTCTCTCCCTCCCCCCCCCTCTCTCTCCCCCTCCTCCTGTCTCTCTCTCTCCATCCTGATGCCCCTCTCTTTTTTTCTCTCTCCCACCCTCACTCCCTCTCCCCTCTTTTTCTCTTTCTCATCCCTCTCACATTCTCTCTCCCCTCTCCCTCTTTCTCATCCCTCTCACTCATTCTCTCTCCCCTCTGCCACTCTCCTTTTTTCTCTTTCTCACTTCCTCTCTCTCCCACCCTCTCATTCCTTCACCTTCTCCTCTCTCTCTCTTTCTCTCTTTCCTCTCCCTCCCTCTCTCTGCTGCTCTCCCTCTCTTCCTCTCCTCTCTCCCCGCCTCTCTCTTACCCCCTCCCCTCCCCACCTTTCTCTGTCAGTTGTGGTAGAGCGAGCTGCAGTCCGATGTCCCCGGAGGACGTTGTCCAGCTAGCAATTAGACTTATGCTCAGAGGGGAGAAACTGCATTTGGAGATGCTGAGCTTATAATGGGTTCTAAATGTAGCAGGAAGCGCTTTGTGTTTAATATATAATGGGGGGGTCAGTAAATGCATCCATTAATTCAGTGAGTTTAAAAGCACCGTGGAATATTGTTGTGGCACAATTTACATTGGCTCCTGACCAATCTCTGCCCAAATAGCTTAACATATCTCCTTTACAAATCACATCATATTTTCCAATACCAGTCTCATTCAGTCTTGGGTTGATTCCGAAAGTATCATTAACACCCCACCACAGTTACGGGGCCAAGGAGATACAGCACAGAAACAAGCTCTTCGGCCCACTCAGTCCGTGCTGACCCGGAACCACTAAAGGGAGATTACCTTTATTTGTCACCCATACATTGATACATACGGTGAACGGTGCTTTTGCGTCAATGACCAACACAGTTTGAAGATGTGCTGGGGACAGCCCGCAGTGCCAACACACCACACCAGCCCTAACCTGGACACCTTTGGGATGTGGGAGGAAACTAGAGCTCCTGGAGGAAACCACATGGTCATGGAGAGAATGTATAAATGTCTTACAGACAGCAGCAGGAATTGAACTTGAGACACTGACTATGTAATATGTTGCACCAGCCACCAAGCTACCATAACCATAAGACATGGAGGCAGAATTAGGCCATTTGGCCCATCAAGTGTGCTCTGCTATTCCATCATGGCTGATTTCAAACCCATTCTCCTGTAACTTTTGATGCCCTTGCTAACCAAGAAACTATCATCCTCAGCTTTCAATGTACCCAGTGACTTGGCCTCCACAGCCGTCTGTGGCAATGAATTCCTCAGATTCACCACCCTCTGGCTAAAGAAATTCCTTCTCAGCTCTGTTCTAAATGGACGTCCCTCTATTCTGAGGCTGCGCGGAGCTAAAGATGGTGTCAGAGGGCAACTTCTCCCAGCTCATCAGTGAAATAGTTAAATTCTTCCTTTTCTACCGTCTCTGTTTTCCTTTCCAGGGTGGCTGGGATTGTATCGGAAACTTTGATCTACAACGGCACTCAAAACTGCAGCTCTGCACAGCGATGTGTTCCCATTCCTGGGGTTCGCTGATCGGCCACGCTTCGATATGTCCAGATGTGGCCTGAAGTCAGACCACCGGGCCTTGCACAGCCCTGTGGACCCAAATTCTCACGCGCTACCAACTGAAGCGTAGTGGGAGATGGAATGTCGAAGGCAGCAAGAGTGGCAGTCGGAGGGCTCTGCACGGTGAACGATCTCTCTCTCTCTCTCTCTCTCTCTCTCTCTCTCTCTCTCTCTCTCTCTCTCTCTCTCTCTCTCTCTCTCTCTCTCCCTCTCCCTCTCCCTCTCCCTCTCCCTCTCCCTCTCCCTCTCCCTCTCCCTCTCTCTCTCTCTCTCTCTCTCTCTCTCTCTCTCTCACCAGCCACATGCAGAGCAGTTGCCATATCAACATGCATTGTGATAGGATGCTTTCTGTGGTGCATCGATATAAATGACTGAGGGTCAAGGGGAACACGCTGAATTTCTTTAGCCTCCTCAGGAGGTAGAGGGACTGGGGCTGGTGAGCTTTCTTGGCCATGATGATTACATGGTTAGACCAGGACAGGCTATTGGTGATGTTCATTCTGCGGAACCTGAGGGTCAATAAACAAGCTATTGAGTGTTTTTTGAGAGGTATTTTCATCACACCTTGAGATCCACACTTTACGCCGTGCATGCTCCTGACTTCTTTCTACACAATTTAACACATTAGCTCACTTGTTCTCACCCCATTAGAGATATTGTTCCACACATCCCTGCCTCACCCTCCATGCTACCAAAGACCAGCTTCCTTTTCCATCTTTCCCAGTTCTAACAAAGGCTCCCAGACCTGAAACGTTAACTCTTTTTCCCTCACCACAGATGCTGCCCGACTTGCAGAGAGTTTCCAGCATTTCCTGTTTCTCACTAATGAAAAAGAGTTAAAAACAATACTGGAGCTGGAAGCTGATAGATCACGGACCTGAACATCAGGTACGCATGGAAACTGTTATCCCCTTGCAGAATACCTTGTGTCTTATGGAACTGTTCCTATGGATCTCATTGTAGCAAATGAAATCCATTATGTCTTACGAGGAAGCTAGAGGTTCTCTCTTTGGAGTGAAGGAGGATGAGAGGATGTTGTCTTCTCACTGCTGCTATTGGGAAGGAGGTACCCACACCACCAGGTTCAGAAACAGTTACTACCCCTCAACCATCAGACTCTTGAACCAGAGGGGATAACTTCACTCAACTTCACTCACCCCGACACTGAAATGTTCCCACAACCTATGGGCTCACTTTTAAAGACTCTTCATCCCATATTCTTAATATTTATTACTTATTTATTATTATTATTATTATTAAATTTTGTATTTGCACAGTTTGTTGACTTCTGTACACTGGTCGGGCATCCAGGTTACCCTGATTCTGTTATGATTACTCTTCTATTGTGAATTTCTCGAGTATGGTGAATCTCAACATTGTATATGGGGGCATATATATACTTCGAAAATAAATTTACTTTGAACCTTGAGAGGTGACTTGAGGTGAACAAGAAGATAGGAGGCATCAGTCAAGTGAACCGCCAGAGAATTCTTCCAGCATCTGCAGAGTTTCTTGCGTCTAGGAAAAGATCAACTGTTCTTGGAATATTGTGTTCAGTTCTGGTCGCCTCATTGTGGAAGGATGTAGAGGCTTTGGAGAGAGTGCACAGCAGGTTTACCAGGATGCTGCCTGGATTAGAGAGCATGAGGACAGTTGAGTGTATGAGGGTTTTCCTCTTTGCTGTGAGGGAGGATGAGAGGTGGCTTGATAGAGCTGTATGAGATGACAAGAGACATAGACAGAGTGGACAGCCAGAGACTTTTTCCCAGGGCAGAAACTGTTAATATGAGGGGGCATAATTTTAAGGTGATTGTAGGAAGGTATAGTGGGGGATATCAGAGGTAGTTCTTTTCACACAGAGAGTGGTGGCACTGCCAGGGATGGTGGTAGAGGAAGATGCTTAGACATATATAAGAGACTTAGATAGGCACATGAACGATAGAAAAATGGAGGGTTCTGTCGGAGGGAAGGGCTAGGTTGATCTTAGAGTAGGTTTAAAGGTCGGTACATCGTGAGCTGAAGGGGTTGTACTGTGCTGCAGTGTTTTGTGTTCATTGTTTAAAACTGCAAACACAGGGAATTGCAGACTGGTTCATCTAGCTGCAATAATAGGGAAAATGTCACAGGATATTGTAGATAAGATAACAGAACACTTAGAAAATATCAAGAGCATTTGACAACGTTAATGTGGAAGTCTGGAAAGGAAATTGTTTTTGAGATTTCTGAGGACATATCTGGTGGAATAGATAAAGTGAATCAGAGATGTCCTTCAAATGAGATGAATGTGTGGAGTTCAGGCATGAGGATATGTAGGCATGAATGGAGAATTGGATCACAGACAAGGAACAAGGGATAAATGAGTCATTTTGGGGCGATGGGCTGTGACAGCAGTTCACGACATATAGCAATAGAGTCCCAGAGCAAATTAGCACCATTCAGGCCCTTCGGTCCAACCAGTTCATGCCAGCCATGGAGGCCACCTAGCTAGTCCCAATTTCCAGCATTCAGCCCATAGCCCTCCATGCCCCACCCCTCCAAGTGTTGCTCAAATGTTACTATTGTACCTGCCTCAACCATGTCCTCTGACAGCTCGTTACATACACTGATCTGCTCTGGGTGAAAAAGTCGCCCCTCAGCTTCTTTTCAAATCTCTCCCATTGCAATTTAAACGTACACCCCTAATTTTGGACCCCCATATACCCACCTTATCAAAACGTCTCATCACAAGACTTTTCTGTACGGTTGCTCCTCGTTCTCCTGCATTCCAAAGAGTAATGGCTCAAGCAAGAACAAACTAACTTACTAACACGTACAACAAGCTGGAGGAACTCAGCAGGTCGGACAGCATCCGTGGAAACCAGCAGTCAACGTTTCGGGCCGAGACCCTTCGTCAGGACTGAAGGAGGAGGGGGCAGGGGCCCTATAAAGAAGGAGGGGGGAGGGTGGGATGGAGAATGCTGGTAGGTGCCAGGTGAAAAACCAATCAGAGGAAAGATCGAGGGGTGGGGGAGGGGAAGCAGGGAGGGGATAGGCAGGAAAGGTGAAGAAGGAATGTAAGGGGAAAGCACTATGGGTAGTAGAAGGAGGCAGAACCATGAGAGAGGTGATAGGCAGCTAGGAGAGGAGGCAGAGTAACTTATAACTGGTACATCTTAGGACAGTGGGAGGAAACTGGAGCACCCCGAGTAAACCCACACGGTCACAGGGAGAACGTGCAAACTCGTTACGGAGAGTAGTGGGGTTGAATCCAGGTCACTGGCATGGGAATAGTGTAATGCTAGCGCTACATTACTCTGAAGCCCAGCTGGACAGGCTGGGACTGGTTTCCTTGGGGCGAAGAAGGCCGAGAGGTGACCTTATCAAGGTTTATAAAATCATAGAGGCATAGATAAGGTGAAAGGTCACAGTCTTTTCCCAAGGGAGAGGAGTCTAAAATTAGGGAGCATAGGCTAAGATTTTAAAAATTACTATATTTCTTATGGGAGTCATAGAGAAGCAGAGCACAGAAATAGGCCCTTTGGCCCATCTAGTCCATGCTGAACCTTTTAAACTGTCTACTCCCATTCACCTGCACTGGGACTATAGTCCTCCATGCCCCTACCCTCCATGTACCTATTCTCTTAAACATTGAAATTGACTTCACGTGCATCACATTGGCTAGCAGCTCATTCCACACTCTCACGACCCTCTGAGTGAAGAAGTTTCCTTCATGTTCCTCTTAAACTTCACCTTTTGCCCTTAACCCATGACTTCTGGATGTTGTCCCACCCAACCTCAGCCTGCTTGCATTTACCGTATCTATACCCCTCATAATTTTGTACACCCTTATCAAACCTCTCAACGTCCTACCTTCTGAAGAACGCAGTTCTAACTTCCTCAGTCTTTCCTGATAACTCGGGTCTTCCAGACCCGGCAACATCCTTGTATATTTTCTCTTTACTCTTTCTGTAGGTCAGTGACCAAAACTGCACACAATACTCCAAATTAGGCCTCACTAACGTCTCGTACTTCAACATAGCATCCCAACTCCTGTACTCAATATATTGATTTATGAAGGCCAATATGCCAAAAGCTTTCTTTACAACTCTATCGGTGACACCACTTTCAATGAATTATGGACCTGTATTCCCAGATCCCTTTGTCCTACCACACTCTTCAGTGCCCTACCATTCACTGTGTAAGACCTACCCTGGTTGGTCCTACGAAAGTGCAAAACCTTGAACTTTTCTGCATTAAATTCCATCTGCCGTTTTTCAGCCCATTTTTCCAGCTGACGTAGATCCCACTCCAAGCCACGATGGTCTTCCTCACTGTCCACTACACTCCCAGTCTTGGTGTCATCCACAAATTTGCTAATCCAGTTAACCACATTATCATCCAGATCCTTGATATAGATGACAACAACAACAGAGCCCTGCTCCCTGCAACACACCACTAGTCACAGGCCACCAGTCTGAGAGGCAACATTCTACTATCGCTCTCTAATTTCTCCCACAAAGCCAATGTCTAATCCAATTTACTACCTCAACCTAAATGCCAGGTGACTGAACCTTCTTAACCAGCCTCCCATGCAGGACCTTGTCATATGCCTTACTAAAGTCCATGTCTATAATCTCCACTGCCTTGTCTTCATCTGCTTTCCTGGTAACTTCCTCCGGTCCCTTAGAATACCTTCCAGTAACTTTCCCACAACTGATGTCAGACTCACTGGCCTATAATTTCCTGGTTTCTCTTTAGAGCCTTTTTTAAACAGCTAAACAACATTAGCTATCCTCCAATCTTCTGGTACCTCTCCTATCACTGAGGATGTTTTAAATATCTTTGCCAGGGCCCCGGCAATTTCTGCACTTGCCTCCCATAGGGTCTGAGGGAACATCTTGTCAGGTCCTGGGATTATCCACCCTGATTTGCCCCAGGGTAGCAAACACCTCCTCCTCTGTAATCAGTACAGGGTCCATAAAGTTGATGCTGCCTTACTTCACTTCTATAGACTCTGTGTCCATCTCCTAAGTAAATACAGATACAAAGAATGTATTTAAGGTATCCCCCATCTGTTTGGCTCCACCCATGGATTACCATTCTGGTCTTCCAGAGAACCAATTTTGTCCCTTGCAATCCTTCTGCTCTTAACATACCTGTAGAATTTCTCAGGATTCTCCTTCACCTTGTCTGCTAGAGCAACTTCATGCCTTCTTTTAGCCTTCCTGATTTCATTCTTAAGTGTTCTCTTGCATTTCTTGTACTCCATAAGCACCTCATTTGTTCCTACCTGCCTATACCTGCTTTGCACCTCCTTTTTCTCTTAATCAGGGCCTCAATATTTTTTGAAAACTGAAGTTCCTTATCTTTACCTTGTATTCTGACAGGCACGTACAAGCTTTGTACTCTTAAATTGTCATTTTTGAAGGCCTCCCACTTTCCAAGTACACCTTTGCCAAAAAGCACTCTGTCCCAATTCACACTTGTCAGATCATCTCTGATACCATAAAACTGGCCTTTCTCCAATTTAGAATCTCAACCTGTGGACCAGAACTATCTCTTTGCAGATTTACTTTGAAACTAATGACATTGTGGTCACTGGATGCAAAGTGTTCCCCGCACAAACTTCTGTCACCTGCTCTGTCTCATTCCCAAATAGCAGGTCCAGTATTGCACACTCTCTTTGGGACTTCTACGTACTGATGGAGGAAACTTTCCTGAGCACATTTGAGAAACTCTATCATCCCGACCTTGGACAGTCTGGGATTCCCAATCAATATGTGGAAAATTAAAATCACCTTCTACAACAGTTCTTGCAACAGTCTGCGATATCTTTACAAAGTTGTTCCTCGAAATCCCTAGGACTATTGGCTGGTGTATAATTTGGCCTCAATAACATGGTCATACCTTTCTTATTCCTCTGCTCCACCTATAATGCCTCACCAGTCAAGTTCTCCAGTCTGCGCTGATGGAGCACTGATGTGACAAATTCCCTGACTAGTAAATATGTCACCGCCTGACATATTCCCTCCTCCTTAATCCCTCTCGCTTTGTCATGTCTAAACTAAAACAATGGAACCCCAGAATACTGAGCTGCCAGTCCTACCCCCTCCTGAAACCAAGTCTAACTGGTGGCTGCAATGTAATAATTCCAGGTGTTGATCTATGTCCTGAGCTCATTCACCTTTCCTACAATACTTTGTGCATTGAAATATACCTAGCCCAGGACACTCTTCACACCATGCCACAACCTCTCCACTAACTGTTCAGGCACTCTGGTTCCCATCCCCTGCAACTTTAGTTTAAACCCCACCATCCAGCATTAACAAACCTTCACATGAGGATATTAGTCCCCCTCCAGTTCAGGTGCAAACTACCCCTTCTGTACAGGTCCCGCTTTCCCTGGAAGAAACACCAATACCCAAAAATCTTATGCCCTCTCCCTTGCACCAACTCCTTAGCCACATGCTAAACTATATAATCTCCCTAGCTTTGGCCTCACTAGAGCATGGCACCGGTAGCAGTCCTGAGATCACAGACCTGTCCTTTAACTCAGCACCTAACTCCCCGAACTCCCTATGCAGAGCCTCATCATTCATCCTACCCATGTCATTGGTACCTACACGGACCATGACCTCTGGCTGCTCACCCTCCCACATAAGGATGCTGAGGGTTTGATCTGAGATATCCTGGACACTGGCATCTGGGAGGCAACGTACCATCCAGGAATCTCATTCTCGCCAAAGAACCTCCTGTCCGTTCCCCTAACTAATGAATGCCCCATCACCACAGCGTGCCTCTTCTCCTCCACTTCCCTTCTGTGTGCCAGAGAGCCGACCACTGTGACTTTCCTCTGCTAGGTTATCCCCCAACCCTCGACAATATCCAAAGTGATATACCTGTTGTTGAGGGGGTTGGGCACAAGGATACTCTGCACTGGCTCCATAACCCCTTTCCTCTTTCTGCCTGTCACCCAGTTCCCTGTGTCCTGCACCTTGGGTGTAACTACATCTCTGTATGCCCTGTCTATCACCCCTTCAGCCTCCCAAATGATCCGGAGTTCATCCAGTTCCAGCTCCAACTCCTTAATGTGGATTGTTAGAAGCTGCAGCTGGATGCACTTCTCACAGTTTGAGTCCATTTCCCAAACTGACGAATCCCCTATCACCCCAGAGGGCATCTCCAGGGTGCCACCACCTTGTCGTGGTGGAGAGGCTTGTGTGATGCTGTGAAACCTGAGAGTGATGCCGGCTGGAGCTGAGCTCCTGGTAGGGTCACCCATGGCGGTAAGGGCAAGGGGGAGGATCCAGACAAAGCACGGCCCAACCAAGACCTCAACGGCGGAGCAGCAGAAGATGGTGGTAAATTGGAGTCTCTGGAATCTCGGAACTATGAGGACCACCACAACGGCAACGAAGGCGGAGGAAAACTGGAGCAGAAGGGGGCCCTCGATCGTCTTGGTCTCCAAGCCGTTGGATTCTGGCCCTTTCTCTGTCAAGGATCTCGTGGTGGCTGCTCGTGCATCGGTCTCCCCACGTTAAAATTCCTCACACACAGTCGTTTCTCCTGGTTTGGTAATCCACTCGCCCAACTTGGACAGAGCCCAGTGGTGATCAGGAAGTGGTGACAGGAGCAGGACGGTGAGGTCTGGGATCTCTCAGCCACACAGATGGTGGGTGTTGGATACAGATTCTTGCTCTTGGACTGAGGTGATAGAGATTTTCGGCAGCTGCCCCCATGACTAAGCAGCCCTATTCAGGACCCACTCTGCTCACCCCACATGGGGAAAGGGGTAGAAACTCTGCCCTAAAAATAGCCTGCCTTGTCACTCCTGACTGGATTACCACGTCCAGTGACATTTGGAGCTTGGAATGTGCAGACACTTATGGACAGCAAAACCAGCAATCGTCCTGAAAAACGCACTGCCATCATCTCAAGCTAGCTGAGGAGATTCCAAATTGACCTTGCCACCCTCTCTGAAACTTGATTGGCCAAGGAAGGACAATTGAAGGATGCACCTTTTTCTGGAAGGAAAATCAGCAGATGAACCCAGAACCCACGGAGTTGGATTCACCATAAAGAACAGCATCATCAGTCACCTCTCCGAATTGCCAGTTAGCATCGATGAACACCTCATGACCATGCACCTCCAGCCCGCTGACAACCAAATGGCTACAGCTGTGAGTACCTATGCTCCAACTCTAGACTCACCAGAGGATGTGAAGGAGACTTTCTACGCTGACCGAGACCGCGTACTGCCAGATATTCTCATGGAGGGTAAGGTCATTCTCCTTGGAGACTTTAATGCTCGAGCTGGCAGGGACAGTGACCCCTGGAAAGACACATTTGAGAAGGAAGGTGTTGGCAACATCAACTCCAGTGGAGTGCTCTTATTCTCCAAGTGTGTTGAACATGACCTGACCATCACCGACACCCTGTTCCGCCAGAGAAATAAGGAGAAAACTTAGTGGATGTATCCCCATTCAAAGACTTGGCATCTTCTAGATTATGTCATTGTTTGGAGGAGGGATCCCAGAGACGTCAAGGATACAAGAGCCATGATCAGTGCTGATGATGGCCAGACTAACCATCGGTGTATTCACTCACAAGTGGCCATCAAAATCATGCAAAGCAGTAAAGTGCAAAAGAAGCTGAGCTGTCCCAGGTTCGACACTGAGAGCCTAAAGGTCACAGCGAAGGCACAACATCTCCAGGCTGCCCTTTCTGAAAGACTCCCAAAGCAGCATCCAGAGGACATTGAAGCACACTGGACCACACTGAGGACCACCATCCTTGATACTTGTAAAAACATCATTGGATACAAGACCAGGAAAAACTAACATCGGTTTGATGAAAATGACAATGAAATAGAAGAGCCAATCAACAACCAAAGAAAGCTTTCTGTGCCTGGCAGAAGGACATCAACTGCAAGGCAAAAAGAGAAGCCCACTTCAAAGCCAATGCTACCCAAGTCTAGCACTGACTAAGGGAAATAAAGACCAGTGGACTGAGAGGCCTCAGAAATACAGCAGCCTGCCAACTCTGGTGATATCAGAGGCTTCTTTATTGCCACCAAGGCAGTGTATGGCCCAGACCATCGTGGCCTAAACACCCTTTGTTCCAAAGACAGACAAAGGCTGCTAAAGGACAAAAATGCTATTAGCTTTCAATGGAAGGAATACTTACAGGAGCTACGACACCACTGTTGACATTGAAATCATCAACCAGCTCCCACAATGACCCATGAAGGACGTAAGTAAGCCTTCTAGTATCAAAGAGATGTAGACGGCTTGCAAGAAATAGAGGAACACCAAGGTCACTGGGTCTGATGGAATTCCAGCAGAAATCCTCAAGGAAGGTGGCACAGAACTTTTAAATCATATTCATGATCTGGGCCCAGGAGAAGATTCCAGCTGAACTTAGGGATGCCCTGATTGTCACACTCTTCAAAAAGGGTGACAAAGCTGACTGCGGAAACTATAGAGGCATCTCCCTCCTCTCTGCAACAGGAAAGGTACTCGCCCAAATTTTATGTGACCGGCTTTCACCTCTGGCAGAAGATCTCCTGCCTGAGTCTCAATGTGGCTTCCGTCCAGCCAGAGGAGTATCTGACATGATTTTTACAGCACGTCAATTGTAGGAAAAAGCTGGTGAACAAAATCTCCCACATTATATGGCCTTCACAGACCTTACAAAAGCATTTGACTCTGTAAATCGTCCTGCCCTTTGGCAGGTACTGTCCAAAATCGGGTGCTCGGAGAAATGCCTCAAGATCCTGCAGCTCTTACACAATGATATGAGTGGAACGGTCATCAGCAACAGCGGCTCTGGAACAGCACCTTTTAAGGCTGAGACTGGGGTCAAACAGGGGTGTATCATTTCCCCAACTCTGTTTGCCATTTTCATTGCAATCATCCTTCAATTCACAGGCCAAGATCACCCTCGAGTAGTCCAAATTCTCTACAGGACAGATGGGGGCTCTTTAACCTTAACAGGTTCAAGGCAAAGCGCAAGGTTCAACTACATCCATCATGGAGCTCCAATATGCAGACGACAACACCATCGTAGCTCACTCTGAGGAGGATCTGCAGGGTAGGATGGATGATTTTGCCAGAGTATACAAGCTCCTGGGACTCAATCTAAACATCACAAAAACCCAAGTCCTGCACCAACCTGCTCCAGATCAAGCTCCTAGACCTCCACCCATCCATTGACAACATCCCTCTGAAGAACACTGATCCTGGCAGCCTTCTTTCTTCAAGAGGCAGCATTGACCTTGAAGTAAATCGCAGAATAAGCTGTGCAAGTGGAGCTTCTGCCGGGTTGAGAAAGAGAGCTGCTGGAGATCAGGATATCAACACCAACACTGAGCTTCTGGTCTATAAAGCTAAAGTCCTCCCCTCCTTGCTATATGGAGAGGAGTCATGGACAACATACAACAGGCACATAAAATTCCTAGAAACTTACCATCAAAGATGCTTCCAAAAGATTCTGAGTTAGCTGGAAGAACAGGCGCACTAACTCTAGCATCCTGGAGGAAGCTAACTCCAATTGCGATGGGTTGGCCACATCATCCGCGTGCCTTACTCCCACCTCCCTAAACAACCCCTGTTCGGCCAACTCAAGGATGCAAAGCGACTCCTGGAGGGCAGGAAAAGTGGTTCAAGGACAATATCAAGACCCACCTGAGGGAGTGCCACATCAACCTGAATGGATGGAAGAAATTATCACAGGACAGGGAAAGCTGGAGAAGGACTGCACAGCTCGATGAAACCTCCGGCGTGCCACCGAGACTAAGCGGTTTCAACGTAAGGAGAGACTGGGACAGGTCCAACCAGCACCTCAATGGCTGACACCTGCCAACACTACAATAGGACTTGTGGGTCACGGATCGGCCTCTTCAGTCATCTCCAGACCCACAAGTGACCAGATCAACCGCCAGGAGAAGAATCATACTCGACTACGAGTGATCGCTGGTGATGATGATGAGTCGCCAGGGACACTGGAGGTCTCCCTGCCTTCCCAGGTCCTGCAGAGGAGCATTGTACTACCCTGCCTGGCATCTCTACTGTCCCAGATGTAAAGAAGGGAAGGAAATAAAAAACTCCACCTACAGCGTTCCTTTCCTTTGCTTTCTCTGACGGAACCCTCGAAGAGCTGGCCTCAAGATCACCACTCTGACTCTGTCCACTCAGACGCCGGCCGTGACAATGACCGCTGCTGCACTTGCCCCTGCCCTCCTTTAATTTGCCCTGACTAATCAATCTCAAGTGCAGATTGGTCGCTGGCCAGAGTTCTATTACGTTGCTGCGACCTTTTCTATGTGGGCAGTGGACCTGAGTGAAATCCCCTCCTCTCAAACTTCCGATATCCAGATTGGTTGCTGGTCAAAACTGTAATATTGTAGCATTTAGTCATTTTTATTACGCTGTACTGCTGCCAAAAAATGAGAAATTTCATGGCGCACACTCAGTGTCCAGTTTATTTGGCACATCTGCACACCTGATCATTAATGCAAATATCTAATCAGCTAATCATGTACGTAAGAACATACAGACATGGTCAAGATTTTCACACACAAAATGCTGAAGGAACTCAGCAGGTCAGGCAGCATCTTCGGAAATGAGTCCTTCATCAGGACTGGAAAGGAAGGGGCAAGATGCCAGAATAAGAAGTTGGGCAGAGGGCAAGGAGGACAGTGAAGCCAGGTGGGTGGGAGGTGGAAAGGGCTGGAGAGGAAGGTATCAGATATTACAGAGGAGATTTACAAGGATGGTGCCTGGATTGGGGAGCATGCCTTATGAGAATAGGTTGAGTGAACTTGGCCTTTTCTCCTTGGAGTGACAGAGGATGAGAGGTGACCTGATAGAGGTGTATAAAATGATGAGAGGTATTGATTGTATGGATAGTCAGAGGCTTTTCCCCAGGGCTGAAATGGCTAGCACGAGAGGGCATAGTTTTAAGGTGCTTGGAAGTAGGTACAGAGGAGATGTCAGGGGTAAATTTTTTATGCAGAGAGTAGTGAGTGCGTGGAATGGGCTGCCAGCGACGGTAGTGGAGGCGGATACCATCGGGTCTTTTAAGAGACTCCTGGATGGATACATGGAGCTGAGAAAAATAGAGGGGTATGGGTAAGCCTAGGTAGTTCTAATGTAAGGACATGTTTGGCACAGCTTTTTGAGCTGAAGGGCCTGTATTGTGCTGTAGGTTTTCTATGTTTCTATAGGAGAGGAGAGTGGACCATGGGAGAAAGGGAAGGAGAAGGGACATCGGGGGAGGTGAAAGGCAGGTGGGAAGAGGTCAGAGGTCAGAGTGAGGAAGAGAAGAGGGTGGGGGAGTGAAAAAAAATTGCCAGAATGATAAATCGATGCTCATGCCATCAGGTTGGAGGCTGCCCAGATGGAATATGAGGTGTTGCTCCTCCAAACTGAGAGTGGTCCCATCTTATCAAAAGAGAAAGCTATGGGCTGGCATTTTGGAATGCAGATGGAATCGGAATTAAAAAGCGTGGACACAGGGAAGTTCAGCTTTTGACGATGGAACGGACATGCTCGACAAAGTGATCAAGAGGTTTAGTTGTTGTTTAAACCAAACATTAGAATGGGGAAGAAATGCGAACTAAGTGACTTTGACTGAGTATCTAAGAAATTGCTGATCTCCTGGGATTCTCACACACAACTCTCTCTAGAGTTTACAGAGAATGGAGCGAAAAAGCAAACAAAAAGTCCAGTGAGTGGCAGTTCTGTGCATGAAAAACACCTCACTAATGGGAGAGGTCAGAGGAGAATGGCCAGACTGGTTCAAGCTGACGGGAAGGGGATAGTAACTCACATAACCACACGTTCCAACTGTGGTGTGCAGGAGAGCATCTGTGAACGCGCAACATGTCAAATCTTGAAGTGGATGGGCTACAGCTGCAGTAGACCACAGACATACGCTCTGTGGCCACTCGATTAGGTACAGGAGGGATCTGATCATGTCCACTGAGTGTGTGCCAGTGACAATAAACCTAATTTTGAGTCTGGTTCTGAGGCGAGAGGGGAAGGTTTAAAGGAGCAACAAACAGTTTCTGCCTCTAGGTTCCAATATCTGCAGTCTTCTGTTCCTCGAGGTTTAGAGGGGACCTGAGGGACAATGTCATCCACAGGGTGGTCTATCCATGGAACGAGCTGCCAGAGGAAGTGTTTGAGGCAGGTACATTAACACATTTAAAGACACTTGGAAAAGTTCATGGGTGGGAAAGAATGAGAGGGATATGGGCCACTGAGGCCAGGGGAGAGAAAAAACCAGAGGTCATGGGTTAAGGGTGAAGGGAGAAAAGTTTAAAGGGAACATTAGGGGGGGGGTTCTTCACGCAGAGAGTGGTGGGAGTGTGGAATGAGCTGCCAGATGAAGTGGTAAATGTGGGCTCACTTTTAACATTTGAGAAAAACTTGGACAGGTACATGGATGAGAGGTGTATGCAGGGATATGGGCCAGGTGCAGGTCAGTGGGACTAGGCAGAAAAATGGTTCGGCACAGCCAAGATGGGCCAAAAGGCCTGTTTCTGAGCTGTAATGTTCTATGGTTCTAAGTGTTGGTCAATGGGACTAGCCCAGGAAGAATGGATGAGATAGGCTGAATGGCCTGCTTCTATGTTGTATGGCTCTATGGGAAGTGCAGGGGCCTCTATTGGTCACCCCTCAACTTGCTTCGCTCCAGGGAAAACAGTCCCAGCCTGTCCCATTTTACCTTGTAACTCCAGTCCTGGCAACATCCTCGTGAACCTTTTCCGAACCCTCCCCAGCTTCTTCACATCCTTCCTAGAGTAAGGTGATGCAAACTACACACAATATTCCTGGTGGATTCAGGTAAAAGCTCCCATGAGAGAGACCACCGCTGCTCTAGCCCAGCTGAGTCTTCGAGACAGAGTTTCAGATTTAAATTAGATTTATTATCATTGATTTTGGTTGAAGACTCAGGACTGTTTAACATCATCTCCAGTACACAGTGTAAAGGAGATAAAATAATTGTTACTCTGGATCTGATGTACCACACAAAAAACAAAAGATAAAGAACACAAAAAATATATAAATTAATAAGACAGTTTATATGTCTTATGGGCAAGGAAGTGGCAAATGAAATACAATGTGGGAAAGTGTATGGTCATGCACTTTGGTGGAAGAAATAAACGGGCAGACTATTATTCAGATGGAGAGAGAATTCAAAATTCAGAGATGAAAAGGGATTTGGGAGTCCTTATGCAGGATACCCTAAAGGTTAACCTCCAGGTTGAGTCGGTTGTGAAGAAGGTGAATGCAATGTTGGCATTCATTTCTAGAGGTTTAGAATATAAGAGCAGGGATGTGATGTCGAGGCTCTATAAGACACTCGTGAGACCGCACTTGGAGTATTGTGTGCAGTTTTGGGCTCCTTACTTTACATAGAAACATAGAAAACCCACAGCACAATACAGGCCCTTTGGCCCACAAAGCTGTGCTGAACATGTCCTTACTTGAGAAATTACTAGTCTTACCCATAGCCCTCTATTTTCCTAAGCTCCATGTACCCATCCAAAAGTCTCTTAAATGACCCTATCATCCGCTTCCACCACCGTTGCCGGCAGCCCATTCCACGCACTCATCACTCTCTGAGTAAAAAACTTAACCCTGACATCTCCTCTGTACCTACTCCAAAGCACCTTAAAACTGATCCCCCTCATGCTAGCCATTCCAGCCCTGGGAAAAAGCCTCTGACTATCCACACGATCAATGTCTCTCATCATCTTATACACCTCTATCAGGTCACCACTCATCCTCCGTCACTCCAAGGAGAAAAGGGTGAGTTCACTCAATCTATTCTCATAAGGCATGCTCCCCAATCCAGGCAACATCCTTGTAAATCTCCTCTGCACTCTTTCTATGGTTTCCACATCCTTCCTGTAGTGAAGCAACCAGAATTGAGCACAGTACTCCAAGTGGGGTCTGACCAGGGTCCTATATAGCTGCAACATTACCTTTGGCTCTTAAACTCAAACCCACAATTGATGAAGGCCAATACACCATACGCCTTCTTAACCACACAGTCAACCTGCACAGCTGCTTTGAGCGTCCAATGGACTCGGACCCCAAGATCTCTCTGATCCTCCACACTGCCAAGAGTCTTACCATTAATACTATATTCCACCATCATATTTGACCTACCAAAATGAACCACCTCACACTTATCTGGGTTGAACTCTATCTGCCACTTCTCAGCCCAGTTTTGCATCCTATCAATGTCCCGCTATAACCTCTGACAGCCCTCCACACTATCCACAACACCTCCAACATTTGTGTCATCAGCAAACTTACTAACCCATCCCTCCACTTTCTCAGCCGGGTTATTTATAAAAATCACGAAGTGTAAGGGTCCCAGAACAGATCCCTGAGGAACTCCACTGGTCAAGAAGATTAGAGATTTAAATGCATGGCTCAAGGATTGGTATGAGAGAAGTAGGTTTGAATTCATGGGAAATCGGCATCAGTTTTGGGGAAGGAGAGAGTTGTACCAATGGGACGGGCTCCACCTGAACCGTGACAGGACCTGGATCCTAGCGAATCGCAGAACTAGGGCTGTGGATAGGGTTTAAACTACGTTTGTAAATAGTAGGGGGAGGTTCAACAGCTTGGAGAAGTATGGATAAAGTAAACGAGAAAAGTGTGGAAAAAGATAAAGTAAAAGAAAATGATAAAGAAGAAAAAAGTAAGAGTGGAGTGAAGAAAAGTCAAGTGCAAAAGAGTAAAAGATTACAAGATTTTAAAAGCACAATGAGTGTAAGGGCACTTTATTTCAATGCCTGTAGGATTCAAAATAAGGTCAGTGAACATGTGGCACAAATCAGTACAAAGGGAAATGATTTAGTGGCCATTACAGAATCGTGGTTGCAGGGTGGAGAGAATTGGGAATTAAATATCCAAGGATATCAGGTAATAGGAAAGATAGGCAGGAAGGTAAGGGAGGTGGGGTAGCACTCTTAATTAAAGATGAGATCAGGGTGATAGGGAGAGACGATATAAGATCTAAGGAGCAGAATGTTGAATCCATCAGGGTAGAGATTAGGAATAGTACAGGAAAATAAATCACCGATGGGTGGGAGTTGTCTATCGGCCACTGAATAACAACATTCCAGTGGCACAGGCAATAAACAGAGAACTATCTGAGGCTTGTCAGAATGGAACAGCAGCTGTCAGGGGGGACTTTAACTTGTACATAGATTGGGTGAATCAAGGTGGTCGAGGCAGTCTTGAGGAGGACTTCACAGAATGCATTCATGAAGGCTTTCTTGAACAGCATGTTCCTGAACCTACAAGGGAACGTGCTATCTTAGATCAGGTCCTATGCAATGAGACAGGTAAAATTAGTGATCTTGTAGTTAGGGATCCTCTTGGAAAGAGGGATCACAGTATGACTGAGTTTCTCAGTCATATGAGAGTGCAATAGCTCGATCTAAACCAGTGTATTATGCCTAAACAATGGAGGATTTGATAATGGGTAATGAAGAAATGGCCGAGGCTTTGAATGACTATTTTGTGTCGGTCTTCACGGTGGAGGACAAGTCTAACATGCCAAAGAGAGATGTTATGTGTGTGATGGGGGGGTGGGGGGGGAGAGCAAGGACCTCTATTCAATAGCTATCACTAAAGAGATGGTGCTGAGCAAACTTGTGGGCCTGAAGAGAAATAGGTCCCCTGGACCTGATGGAATGCATTCCAGGGAACTGAAAGAAATGGCGGAGGTTATAGTAGCGGCTTTGGTGATAATTTTCCAAAATTCCCTGGACTCTGGACAGATCCCGGTGGATTGGAAGACGGCGAGTATCACGCCACTGTTCAAAAAAGGATGTAGGCAAAAGGCAGGTAACTACAGGCCACACACACACAAAATGCTGGTGGAATGCAGCAGGCCAGGCAGCATCTATAGGAAAAAGTATAGTCGACGTTTCAGACCGAGAAAAGGAGAGAAAGAAGGAGGGGAGGAGGGAGATAAATAAATCAATCAATCAATCAATCAGGGATGGGGTAAGAAGGGGAGGAGGGGCATTAACGGAAGTTAGAGAAGTCAATGTTCATGCCATCAGGTTGGAGGCTACCCCGACGGAATATAGGGTGTTGTTCCTCCAACCTGAGTGTGGTTTCATCTTGACAGTAGAGGAGGCCATGGATAGACATAGCAGAATGGGAATGGGACGTGGAATTAAAATGTGTGGCCACTGGGAGATCCTGCTTTCTCTGGTGGACAGAGCGTAGGTGTTCAGCGAAACGGTCTCCCAGTCTGCGCCGGTCATTCTGCATTCTGATATTCACTCATTTTAATTCCACGTCCCATTCCCATTCTGATATGTCTATCCATGGCCTCCTCTACTGTCAAGATGAAACCACAGTCAGGTTGGAGGAACAACACCTTATATACCGGCTGGGTAGCCCCCAACCTGATGGCATGAACATTGACTTCTCTAACTTCCGTTAATGCCCCTCCTCCCCTTTTTACACCATCCCTTATTTATTATTCCCTCCTTTTTTCTCTCCTCTTTTTTCTTTTTCTTCTTTTTTTCTCTCTCTGCCCCTCTCACAATCACTCCTTGCCTGCTCTCCATCTCCCTCTGGTGCTCCCCTCCCCTTTTCTTTCTCCTGAGGCCTCCCGTCCAATGATCCTTTCCCTTCTCCAGCTCTGTATCCCTTTTGCCAATCAACTTTCCAGCTCTTAGCTTCACCCCACCCCCTCCGGTCTTCTCCTATCATTTCGGATTTTCCCCTCCCCCTCCTACTTGCAAATATCTTACTATCTTTTCTTTCAGTTAGTCCTGACAAAGGGTCTTGGCCCGAAATGTTGACTATTTCTTCCTATAGATGCTGCCTGGCCTGCTGTGTTCCACCAGCATTTTGTGTGCGTTGCTTGAATTTCCAGCATCTTCAGATTTCCTCGTGTTTACGTAACTATAGGCCAGTTAGTTTAACATCTGTAGATGGGAATATGCTTGAAGCTATCATTAAAGAAGAAATAGTGAGGCACCTGGAAAGAAATGGATCCATCAGACAGACGTAGCATGGATTCAGCAAAGGCAGGTCCTGTCTGACAAACTTACAGGTGTTCTTTGAGGATATAATGAGCACAGTGGTTAGACGGGAACAGATGGACGTTTTTTACTTGGATTTCCAGAAGGCGTTCGATAAGTTGTCATATAAGAGACTTATCCATAAGATAAGGATGCATAGAGTTGCAGGTGACATGGTAGCATGGTTAAAGGACTGGTTAACGAATAGAAAGCAGGTAGTTTGGATACATGGGTGTTACTCTGGTTGTCAATCGGTGGAGAGCGGTGTGCCGCAGGGGTCGGAGCTGGGCCCGCAACTGTTCATGATACACATTAACAATCTGGAAGAGGGGTCTAAGTGCAGCTGATGATATTAAATTGAGTGGAAAAGCAAATTGTGTAGAAGATATGGAGAGTCTGCAGAGAGATATAGATAGGTTAGGTGAGTGGGCAAGGGTCTGGCACATGGAATACAATGTTGGTAAAAGCGAGGTCATCCAGTTTGGAATGAAAAATGAAAGAGCAGGTTGTTATTTAAACGGTAAAAAATTGCAGCACGCTGCTATGCGGAGGGACTTGGGAGTGCTTGTGCATGAATCACAAAAGATTGGTTTGCAGGTGCAGCAGGCTATCAAGAAGACAAATGAGATGTTGGCCATTGCTAGAGGGATTGGATTTAAGAGCAGGGAGGTTATACTGCTCTTGGTGTATAGGTGTGACCTGGAGTACTGTGTGCAGTTCTGGTCTCCTTATTTGAAGAAGGCTTTGGAGGCGGTGCAGAGGAGGTTCACCAGGTTGATTCCAGAAATGAGGGGGTTAGCGTTGAGGAGAGATTCAGTCATTTGGAACTGTACTCTCTGGAATTCAGAAGAGTGAGAGGAGATCTTACAGAAACATATAAAATTATGAAAGGGATAGATAAGCTAGAGGCAGGAAAGTTGTTTCCACTGCGAGGTGAGACTAGAATTAAGGGATATAGCCTCAGGATTTGGGGAGTAGATTAGGATGGAGATGCGGAGGAACTGCTTTTCCCAGAGGGTGGTGAATCTGTGGGATTCTCTGCCCAATGAAGCAGTGGAGGCTACCTCAGAAGGTATATTTAAGAAAAGGTTGGATAGATTTTTGCATGTAGGGAATTAAGGGTTATGGGGAAAAGGCAGGTAGGTGGAGATGAGTCCATGGCCAGATCAGCCATGATCTTATTGAATGGCAGAGCAGGCTCAACGGGCCAGTCTCACCCATCACCCACCCGGTCTCACCCATCACCCACCTGGTCTCACCCATCACCGTCTCACTTCACCCACCCCGTCTCACCCATCACCGTCTCACTTAGCCCACCCACCCGGTCGCACCCATCACCCACCTGGTCTCACCCAGCACCGTCTCACTTCACCCACCCACCCGGTCTTACCCATCACCGTCTCACTTCACCCACCCAGTCTCACCCATCACCGTCTCACTTCACCCACCCACCCAGTCTCACCCATCACCGTCTCACTTCACCCACCCGGTCTCACCCATCACCGTCTCACTTCACCCACCCACCCGGTATCACCCATCACCGTCTCACTTCACCCACCCACCCGGTCTCACCCATCACCGTCTCACTTCACCCACCCACCCAGTCTCACCCATCACCGTCTCACTTCACCCACCCGGTCTCACCCATCACCATCTCACTTCACCCACCCACCCGGTCTCACCCATCACCGTCTCACTTCACCCACCCACCCAGTCTCACCCATCACAGTCTCACTTCACCCACCCACCCAGTCTCACCCATCACTGTCTCACTTCACCCACCCGGTCTCACCCATCACCCACCCGGTCTCACCCATCACCGTCTCACTTCACCCACCCACCCAGTCTCACCCATCACCGTCTCACTTCACCCACCCGGTTTCACCCATCACCGTCTCACTTCACCCACCCACCCGGTATCACCCATCACCGTCTCACTTCACCCACCCACCCGGTCTCACCCATCACCGTCTCACTTCACCCACCCGGTCTCACCCATCACCGTCTCACTTCACCCACCCACCCGGTCTCACCCATCACCGTCTCACTTCACCCACCCACCCAGTCTCACCCATCACAGTCTCACTTCACCCACCCACCCAGTCTCACCCATCACTGTCTCACTTCACCCACCCGGTCTCACCCATCACCCACCCGGTCTCACCCATCACCGTCTCACTTCACCCACCCACCCAGTCTCACCCATCACCGTCTCACTTCACCCACCCGGTTTCACCCATCACCGTCTCACTTCACCCACCCACCCGGTCTCACCCATCATCGTCTCATTTCACCCACCCACCCAGTCTCACCCATCACCGTCTCACTTCACCCACCCACCCAGTCTCACCCATCACCATCTCACTTCACCCACCCACCCAGTCTCACCCATCACCGTCTCACTTCACCCACCCGGTCTCACCCATCACCGTCTCACTTCACCCACCCACCCAGTCTCACCCATCACCATCTCACTTCACCCACCCACCCAGTCTCACCCATCACCGTCTCACTTCACCCACCCACCCGGTCTCACCCATCACCGTCTCACTTCACCCACCCGGTCTCACCCATCACCGTCTCACTTCACCCACCCACCCAGTCTCACCCATCACCATCTCACTTCACCCACCCGGTCTCACCCATCACCGTCTCACTTCACCCACCCACCCGGTCTCACCCATCACAGTCTCACTTCACCCACCCATCCGGTCTCACCCATCACCGTCTCACTTCACCCACCCACCCAGTCTCACCCATCACTGTCTCACTTCACCCACCCGGTCTCACCCATCACCCACCCGGTCTCACCCATCACCGTCTCACTTCACCCACCCACCCGGTCTTACCCATCACCGTCTCACTTCACCCACCCACCCGGTCTCACCCATCACCCACCCGGCCTGTCCTCCTTCCCCTCCCCCACCCTCTCATTCTGGATTCTCCCCGTTCCTTTCCAGTCCTGACGAAGGATCTCGGCCTGAAATCGACTGCTTATTCCTGTCTATAGGTGTTGCCTGACCTGCTGAGTTTCACAAGCATTTTACCTGTGGTTCTGTCCTTCCCCATAGTAATACGGAGAAGAGGACGTGTGTGTGTCCCCGGGTGGTTAGAGGTTGCATAATGTAAGTTGGGTGGGACTGCAGGAGATCCACAAATCAACTGTAGACAAAGGAGAGATGGGCTGAATAGCCTCTTGGTGCTTTACCAGCAAAGGAGCGATGCTGTGGGAGATGGCTCCATCATCATCAGTGGCTGGCAGGCCCAGTCTGCAGGAACTGCCAAACTTCGATCCTTAGCAGGTACCGAAGTGACACTCCATCCATTATCCAGCTCACTCCTGGCTGTAAACAGCTGCTAATGGGATCCGAGGGAAATGCATCGATCGCCTACAGCTTCTTCAGAAGAGCGAGAGAGTCAGGTGGAGACTCTCAGCAAAGAGAACCAGCAATCACTCTGAAACAAAGAACCAGGAGAGACAACTCAGGCACAGGCTGGGCAGTGACTCATACGTCACTGACCCCGGGAGTGTGTGATGGGACAGTGTGGAGGGAGTTTCACTCTGTGTCTGACCCCGGGAGTGTGTGATGGGACAGTGTGGAGGGAGTTTCACTCTGTGTCTGACCCCGGGAGAGTGTGATGGGACAGTGTAGAGGGAGCTTCACTCTGTGTCTGACCCCGGGAGTGTGTGATGGTTCAGTGTAGAGGGAGCTTCACTCTGTGTCTGACCCCGGGAGTGTGATGGGACAGTGTAGAGGGAGCTTCACTCTGTGTCTGACCCCGGGAGTGTGTGATGGGACAGTGTGGAGGGAGTTTCACTCTGTGTCTGACCCCGGGAGAGTGTGATGGGACAGTGTAGAGGGAGCTTCACTCTGTGTCTGACCCTGGGAGTGTGTGATGGGACAGTGTAGAGGGAGCTTCACTCTGTGTCTGACCCCGGGAGTGTGTGATGGGACAGTGTAGAGGGAGTTTCACTCTGTGTCTGACCCCGGGAGAGTGTGATGGGACAGTGTAGAGGGAGCTTCACTCTGTGTCTGACCCTGGGAGTGTGTGATGGGACAGTGTAGAGGGAGCTTCACTCTGTGTCTGACCCCGGGAGTGTGTGATGGGACAGTGTAGAGGGAGTTTCACTCTGTGTCTGACCCCGGGAGTGTGTGATGGGACAGTGTAGAGTGAGCGCCACCTAGTGTCTGACCCTGGGAGTGTGTGATGGGACAGTGTAGAGGGTGCGCCACCTAGTGTCTGACCCCGGGAGTGTGTGATGGGACAGTGTAGAGGGAGCTTCACTCTGTGTCTGACCCCGGGAGTGTGTGATGGGACAGTGTAGAGGGAGTTTCACTCTGCATCTGACCCCGGGAGTGTGTGATGGGACAGTGTAGAGGGAGATTCACTCTGTGTCTGACCCCGGGAGTGTGTGATGGGACAGTGTAGAGGGAGATTCACTCTGTGTCTGACCCCGGGAGTGTGTGATGGGACAGTGTAGATGGAGATTCACTCTGTGTCTGACCCCGGGAGTGTGTGATGGGACAGCGTAGAGGGAGCTTCACTCTGTGTCTGACCCCGGGAGTGTGTGATGGGACAGTGTAGAGGGAGCTTCACTCTGTGTCTGACCCCGGGAGTGTGTGATGGGACAGTGTAGAGGGAGCTTCACTCTGTGTCTGACCCCGGGAGTGTGTGATGGGACAGTGTAGAGGGAGATTCACTCTGTGTCTGACCCTGGGACTGCGTGATGGGACAGTGTGGAGGGAGCTTCACTCTGTGTCTGACCCCGGGAGTGTGTGATGGGACAGTGTAGAGGGAGCTTCACTCTGCGTCTGACCCCGGGAGTGTGTGATGGGACAGTGTAGAGGGAGCTTCACTCTGCGTCTGACCCTGGGAGTGTGTGATGGGACAGTGTGGAGTGAGCGCCACCTAGTGTCTGACCCTGGGAGTGTGTGATGGGACAGTGTGATGTGACCTCTGTCGGTGGTGGTCGACCATGGGTACTGCGCCTCTGGTAGTCTCCGGTTTGTCGAGCAGCGTCGACTGTGGCTATTGAGGCTGATCCTGGAACGGTAGGCTCTGTCACAGTTGCTGCTTGTGTAGGGCATCGTGGAATTGTTGTCCGTTGTCCGCTGTGCTCTCCGTTTAGCTCTCCACTCCTCAAACTGACTCAGGATCACTCTTTGGCCTTGCTCTAGTGTTGCTGAAGAGTGCCTCGCCATTTGTTGTGATCATCTGCTGTATCCTCCCAGCACTCTGTGTTGATTTTTAAGGCTTTCATATCTTGATTGCAGAGGTCCTTGAAGCAAAGTTGGGGTTTACCAACATTCCTCTTGCCTGTTGCTAGTTCTCCATAGAAACATAGCAGCATAGAAAATAGGTGCAGGAGTAGGCCATTCGGCCCTTCGAGCTGCACCGCCATTCAGTATGATCATGGCTGATCATCCAACTCAGAACCCTGTACCTGCTTTCTCTCCATACTCCCTGATCCCTTTAGCCACAAGGGCCATATCTAACTTCCTCTTAAATATAGCCAATGAACCGGCCTCAACTGTTTCCTGTTGCAGAGAATTTCATAGATCCACCACTCTCTGTGTGAAGAAGTTTTTCCTCCTCTCAGTCCTAAAAGGCTTCCCCTTTATCCTTAAACTGTGACCCCTCGTTCTGGACTTCCCCAACATCGGAAACAATTTTCCTGCATCTAGCCTGTCCAATCCCTTTAGAATTTTATACGTTTCAATAAGATCCCCCCTTAATCTTCTAATTTCCAGTGAACATAAGCCTAGTCGATACAGTCTTTAGTATAAGCTCAGTCGATCCAGTCTTTTAGAGGATGTCCTTTGGCAGTCGACCGTCCTTCACACGACGGATGTGGCCCAGATATAGAGGTTAAATCTTACCTTAAATGTGTGTGCTGTAGTGTTACTAACCGGTGTTAGTCTCACCAGTGTTCAGTGTTCTCTAATCATGGAGTAAATGAGGTGCTCGAGGAATATAAAGAATGTAAAAAGAATCTTAAGAAAGAAATTAGAAA
This sequence comes from Hemitrygon akajei, assembly GCF_048418815.1. Classification (NCBI taxonomy): domain Eukaryota; kingdom Metazoa; phylum Chordata; class Chondrichthyes; order Myliobatiformes; family Dasyatidae; genus Hemitrygon; species Hemitrygon akajei. Next base: position 4,958,772 of record NC_133129.1, read on the forward strand.
AGCTAAAAGAAGATGTGAGGTTGCTTTGGCAAATAAGGTGAAAATAAATCCAAAGGGTTTCTACAGTTATATTAATAGCAAAAGGATAGTGAGGGATAAAATTGGTCCCTTAGAGAATCAGAGTGGACAGCTATGTGTGGAGCTGAAAGAGATGGGGAAGACTTTGAACAATTTCTTTTCTTTGGTATTCACCAAGGAGAAGGATATTGAGCTGTGTAAGGTAAGGGAAACAAGTAGGGGAGTTATGGAAACTATGATGATTAAAGAAGAGGAAGTACTGGTGCTTTTAAGAATATAAAAGTGGATAAGTCTCCAGATCCTGACAGGATACTCCCTAGGACCTTGAGGGAAATTAGTGTAGAAATAGCAGGGTCTCTGACAGAAATATTTCAAATGTCATTAGAAACGGGGTTGGTACCAGAGGATTGGCATATTGCTCATGTGGTTCCATTGTTTAAAAAGGGTTCTAAGAGTAAACCTAGCAATTATCGGCCTATAAGTTTGACGTCAGTGCTGGGTAAATTAATAGAAAGTATTCTTAGAGATGATATATATAATTATCTGGATAGACAGGGTCTGGTTAGGAACAGTCAACATGGATTTGTGCGTGGAAGGTCATGTTTGACAAATCTTATTGAATTTTTTGGAGGTTACTGGGAAAATTGATGAGGGTAAAGCAGTGGATGTTGTCTATATGGACTTCAGTAAGGCCTTTGACAAGGTTCCACACGGAAGGTTAGTTAGGAAGGTTCAGTCATTAAGTATTAATATTGAAGTAGTAAAATGGATTCAACAGTGGCTGGATGGGAGATGCCAGAGGGTAGTGGTGGACAACTGTTTGTCAGGTTGGAGGCCGGTGACTAGTGGTGTGCCTTAGGGATCTGTACTGGGTCCAATGTTGTTTGTTATATACATTAATGATCTGGATGATGGGGTGGGAAATTGGCTTAGTAAGTATGCAGATGATACTCAGATAGGTGGCGTTGTGGATAATGAAGTAGGTTTTCAAAGCTTGCAGAGAGATTTAGGCCAGTTAGAAGAGTGGGCTGAACAATGGCAGATGGAGTTTAATGCTGATAAGTGTGAGGTGCTACATTTTGGTAGAAATAATCCAAATAGGACATACATGGTAAATGGTAGGGCATTGAGGAATGCAGTAGAATAGAGTGATCTAGGAATAATGGTGCATAGTTCCCTGAAGGTGGAGTCTCATGTGGATAGGGTGGTGAAGAAAGCTTTTGGTATGTTGGCCTTTATAAATCAGAGCATTGAGTATAGGAGTTGGGATGTAATGTTAAAATTGTACAAGGCATTGGTGAGGCCAAATTTGGAGTGTTGTGTACAGTTCTGGTCACCGAATTATAGGAAAGATGTCAACAAAATAGAGAGAGCAGAGGAGATTTACTAGCATGTTACCTGGGTTTCAGCACCTAAGTTACAGAGAAAGGTTGAACAACTTAGGTCTTTATTCTTTGGAGCGTTGAAGGTTGAGGGGGGACGATAGAGATATTTAAAATTATGAGGGGGATAGACAGAGTTGACGTGGATAGGCTTTTTCCATTGAGAGTAGGGGAGATTCAAACAAGAGGACATGAGTTGAGAGTTAGGGGGCAAAAATTTAGGGGCAACACTAGGGGGAACTTCTTTACTCAGAGAGTGGTAGCTGTGTGGAACGAGCTTCCAGTAGAAGTGGTAGAGGCAGGTTCGATATTGTCATTAAAAAAATATTTGGATAGGTATATGGACAGGAGAGGAATGGAGGGTTATGGGCTGAGTTGAGGTCAGTGGGACTAGGTGAGAGTAAGCGTACAGCACGGACTAGAAGGGCTGAGATGGCCTGTTTCCGTGCTGTAATTGTTACATGGTTACTCTAACCAGTACATTACTGGCTGCCCTTCTTTTCCCGAAACTCACTGGCTTCCACAACCTTCTCTTTACCGTCCCAGGGTTAATACAGGTCGGTGTTTACTGAAGACCCCACTCACCTCCAGTGGTTGCCTTAAGGGAATGTATTCTCCTTTTCACTCTCCTTTTAAAAAAATTTTTTATTGAATTTTCAAATAGGTTACAGAAAGAAAAAAGAAAATTATCAACCCCTCCCCCCTAACATATCCCTATAGAAAAAAAAAGAAGAAGAAAGAAAGAAAGAATAACACACACAAAATGCTGGTAGAACACAGCAGGCCAGGTAGCATCTATAGGGAGAAGCGCTGTCGACATTTCGGGCCGAGACCCTTCAACAGGACTAACCGAAAGGAAAGATAGTAAGAGATTTGAAAGTAGTGGGGGGAGGGGGAAATGCGAAATGATAGGAGAAGACCGGAGGGGGTGGGATGAAGCTAAGAGCTGGAAAGGTCTGGAAAGGTGATTCAAAAGAATGCCTGGATTTCGGAAGATCCCCACATGCTCCATGGAGTTCATAATAGCTTTAATATGTATACTTATTTCTTTCCCCAGATAACCAATAATTTTATCTTCGGAGCACCTATATATTTAATCCTATTTTTAGTAAATAAGGGCGCCAAATTTTCAGAAATATTTCATATTTATCTCTTAAATTATTAGTAATTTTTTCAAGTGGAATGCAGCTAAAAATTTCATTCTTCCAACGATCTATACTTAAGGATGAATCCGATTTCCAAGTAACTGCAATAGCCTTTTTGGCTACTGCTAATGCAATTTTTATGAATTCTTTCTGATATTTATTCAATTTGGATTTTGATTTTATCCCTTCAATATCACCTAGTAAAAATAATATTGGATTGTGTGGAAGTTGTATTCCAATAATTTGTTCCAGTAAAACTCTTAAATTTATCCAAAAAGGTTGAATTTTAGAACAAGACCAAGTAGAGTGTAAAAAAGTACCAATTTCTTGATTACATCGAAAACATTGATCAGATAAATTTGAGTTTAATCTATTTATTTTTTGTGGTGTAATATATATTTGATGTGAAAAGTTATATTGTACTAATCTTAGTCAAACATTTATTGTATTTGTCATACTGTCAAGACATAATCTTGACCAACTCGTTTCATCAATTTTAATATTCAAATCAGTTTCCCATTTTTGTCTTGACTTATGAATTCCTTGTTTAATTGCCTGTTTTTGAATCAAATTATACATACCAGAAATAAAATTTTTAATTTTTCCTTTATGAATTAAAGTTTCTATTTCATTAGGTTTTGGCAATAACATTGTTTGACCCAGTTTATCTCTTAAATAAGCCCTTAATTGGAAATAACAGAAAAGAGTGTTATTTGATATTTTATCTTTATTCTTTAATTGGCCAAATGACATTAATATACCTCCTTCAAAACAGTCTCCTATATATCTAATCCCTTTGTGAAACCAGTTATATAAAAGTTGATATCCATTGTAAAAGGGATAAGTTTATTTTGAATTAAAGGTCTCTTTGCTAACAAAGATTTCTTTATCTCATCATCAACATTTATCTTATTCCATAAATCAATCAAATGTGTTAGTATAGGAGATTCTTTCTTTTCCCGTATCCGTTTGGATTCCCATTTATATATAAACTCTTCTGGTATATTTTCTCCTATTTTGTCTAATTCTATTCTAATCCATGCCGGTTTATCTTCATCAAAAAAAGATGCAATAAATCTAAGTTGATTTGCTTTGTAATAATTCTTAAAGTTTGATAATTGTAACCCTCCTAGGTCAAATTTCCATATCAATTTTTCCAGCGATATTCTTGACTTCTTCCCTTTCCAAAGGAATTTCCTCACACATTTATTTAACTCTTGAAAAAATTTCTGCGGTAATTGTATTGGTAATGTTTGGAATAAATATTGTGATCTAGGGAATATATTCATTTTTACAGCATTGACTCTACCTATTAATGTTATTAGTAACATCATCCATTTATCAAGATCCTCTTGAATTTTTTTCAATAATGGCAAATAATTTAATTTATATAAATTCTTTATATCATTATCAACTCTTATACCTAAATACTTTATACCATTTATCAGCCATCTAAATTGAGTTATTAATCAACATTGACTATAATCTCCTTTAGTAAGGGGTAGAATTTCACTTTTATCCCAATTTATTTTGTACCCTGATATTTTCCCATATTCTTCCAATCTAGAAGATAATTCACGCAATGAATGTAATGGGTTAGTTAGATAAATCAGAACATCATCAGCAAATAAGTTAATCTTATATTCCTCCTGATTAACTCTGAAACCCATAATATCTGAGTCAGTTCTAATTAATTCAGATGATGGTTCTATCACCAACACAAATAAAGCAGGTGATAATAGACAACCTTGCCTAGTTGACCTTGTTAACTGAAATGATGTTGAAATTTGGCTATTTGTCACCACTTTAGCTTTGGGGTTAGTATTTAAGGTTTTAATCCATTTTATAAAAGATACTCCTAATCCATATTTTTCCAATACCTTAAATAAAAAATCCCATTCCAATCTACAAATGCTTTTTCTGCATCCAAAGCAACTGCCACACTCATTTCTTCCCTCTTTTGTGCCAAATGAATTATGCTAAGTAACCAAGTTACATTATCTGCCGATTGTCTATTTTTAATAAATCCTGTTTGGTCCATGTGTATTAATTTTGGTAAGTATTTAGATAATCTGTTAGATAAAATCTTTGCTATTATTTTATAATCCGTGTTCAACAAAGAAATAGGTCTATATGATGTTGGTTTTAAAAGATCTCTGTCTTTTTTGGCAATACTATTAAAATAGCTGTCGAAAAAGATTCTGGAAGTTTATGCATTCTTTCCGCTTGGTGTATTAGCTCCATAAAAGGAGGAATTAATAAAGGTGTTTACTGAAGACCCCACTCACCTCCAGTGGTTGCCTTAAGGGAATGTATTCTCCTTTTCACTCTTAATCAATGTCGGGTTTCCTGTCACCTGCACGAGTCCGTGTGTACACAGGTGGAATGAGAAACTTTCTACAGCAGCACCACAGGCTCAGAGCGTCAGATCAACAGCGTTCACCAGGAGGCATCAAGTAACCAAACTGGACAGATTCTTTCGCTAATTTATTTATTGTTAGCAATGTTATTATTATTATTACATTTTGTGTTGGCAGACTGTGGTCTTTTGCACCCCAGTTGTCCGCTCTGTTGGTGAGGTCTTTCACCGATTCTATTACGGCTATCAAGTATGCCTGCGAGAAATTGAAATTAAATCTCAGGGTTGTATCTGATGGCATATATAGATATTCATACACTTTGATAATAAATTAACTTTGAACTTGGAAAAAAGCCATCAGTTAGAACAAGAAAGTCCGTGTGGTGCCAGGTGATCCGAGAGTTGCACGTAGGGATGAAGTAGGTGAGGAACACAGGAACACATGGAATATTCCAGCGCAGTGCAGACCATTTGCCCGACGACGTTACACTGACCTCGAGGACCAACCTAACCCTTCCCTATTACATAGCCCACCAATTTTCTGTCATCCAGGTGCCTATCTAAGAGACTCTTAAATCTCCCTAATGTACAGTCATTGTCACAGACTCATAGAAACAGGCCCTTTGGCCCATCTAATCCATACTGAACCATACAAACTGCCTAGTCCCATGAACTGGGACCATGGCCGTCCATACCCCCCTCATGTACCCATCCAATCTCCTCATAAAAGTTCAATTTGAAATCACATCCACCACCTGTGCTGGCAGCTCATTCCACTCCCTCTGCACACTCTGAGTTTAAAAAAACTACCTCTGACATCCCCGTAGACTTCCCTACAATCACCTTAAAATTATGCCCCCTCAAATAAGTGTGGGCATTGCTAAAACTGTAGTGATTAGGGGTTTTGCTGTAGGTTCAGAAAGCCAATGGTTGGAGGGAAGTAGCTGTTCCTGAACCTGATGGTGTGGGACTTCAGGATTCAGTCCCTCCTGTCCGTGGGAGCTGTGAGAAGATGGCCTGGCCGGGTGGTGGTGTGGGACTTCAGGATTCAGTCCCTCCTGTCCGTGGGAGCTGTGAGAAGATGGCCTGGCCGGGTGGTGGTGTGGGACTTCAGGATTCAGTCCCTCCTGTCCGTGGGAGCTGTGAGAAGATGGCCTGGCCGGGTGATGGTGTGGGACTTCAGGATTCAGTCCCTCCCATCCGTGGGAGCTGTGAGAAGATGGTGTGGCCGGGTGGTGGTGTGGGACTTCAGGATTCAGTCCCTCCTGTCCGTGGGAGCTGTGAGAAGATGGCGTGGCCGGGTGGTGATGTGGGACTTCAGGATTCAGTCCCTCCTGTCCGTGGGAGCTGTGAGAAGATGGTGTGGCCGGGTGGTGGTGTGGGACTTCAGGATTCAGTCCCTCCTGTCCGTGGGAGCTGTGAGAAGATGGCCTGGCCGGGTGGTGGTGTGGGACTTCAGGATTTAGTCCCTCCTGTCCGTGGGAGCTGTGAGAAGATGGCATGGCCGGGTGGTGGTGTGGGACTTCAGGATTCAGTCCCTCCTGTCTGTGGGAGCTGTGAGAAGATGGCGTGGCCGGGTGGTGGTGTGGGACTTCAGGATTCAGTCCCTCCTGTCCGTGGGAGCTGTGAGCAGATGGCCTGGCCGGGTGGTGGTGTGGGACTTCAGGATTCAGTCCCTCCTGTCCGTGGGAGCTGTGAGGAGATGGCCTGGCCGGGTGGTGGTGTGGGACTTCAGGATTCAGTCCCTCCTGTCTGTGGGAGCTGTGAGGAGATGGTGTGGCCGGGTGGTGGTGTGGGACTTCAGGATTCAGTCCCTCCTGTCTGTGGGAGCTGTGAGAAGATGGTGTGGCCGGGTGGTGGTGTGGGACTTCAGGATTCAGTCCCTCCTGTCCGTGGGAGCTGTGAGAAGATGGCCTGGCCGGGTGGTGATGTGGGACTTCAGGATTCAGTCCCTCCTGTCCGTGGGAGCTGTGAGAAGATGGCCTGGCCGGGTGGTGATGTGGGACTTCAGGCTTCTGTCCCTCCTGTTCGTGGGAGCTGTGAGAAGATGGTGTGGCCGGGTGGTGGTGTGGGACTTCAGGATTCAGTCCCTCCTGTCTGTGGGAGCTGTGAGGAGATGGCTTGTATTTGGGTTCTCCTTTACGTTCTCTGGCGAGCATATCTCACGGCTACTTTTTATCCTCCCAGTTTCCTTTCTAAGTGTTCTCCCACATCCCTCATCAAATGTATTTCGTGTCAAGACATTCAACTTGAAACATCAACCATCTTTCTGCCACCAAAGATGCTGCTGACAAAAACAAGAGGTTCTGCCGGATCTGGAAACTCAGGGTAACACACACTCAGCAGGTCAGCTGTTCTGGTAATTTCTCCACTCTCCCCCTTCTCTCTTTTTCCACTCTCATCCTGGCGTCCCTCTCACCTCTTCTCCTCTCCTCAGCTGCCCATCGCCTCCCTCTGATTCCCCTCCTTCTCTTTCACTCTCCTCTCCTACCTCCTTCAAACCTTCAGCTTTTCCACTTATCACCTCCCAGATTCTTATCTCATCCCTCGTTCCTCATCCACCTACCTTCCCCCTCACCGGTCAGCACGTACTCCTCCCCCTGCCCACCTTCTTATTCTGGCTTTTTCGCTCTTCCTTTCCAGTCTCAGCCTGACACATTCCTCTCCACAGACGCTGTCCGACCTGCTGAGTTCCTCCAGCATTGTGTGTGTGTTGCTCTGGATTTCCAGCATCTGCAGAATCTCCTGTGTTTATCATGATGTTTTGTAACTTGAAAACATTAAACTAATTGAGAGGAAAACACGGGAGTGCGAAATGTGAGTCTGAGCTGGCTTTTACTTTAAGTGAGGCTCACACCTATCAGTCAGGTGGTAGCATCGTGACGTATGCAATTCATGTCCTTATATATAAAACACTTAATGAATTATTTAAATAAACAAGACTGCTTAATCAAGCTATTTATATATATATATATATACAAGATTCACACACAAAATGCTGGTGTGTGTGTTGGTTGTGAGTTCCTCCAGCATTTTGTGTGTGTTGCTTGAATTTCCAGCATCTGCAGATTTTCTCTTGTTTGTCATTATATACAAGATTACTCAAATAATACCGTAACATTATGCTTATGTGAGAATGCTGTTTTTGGACTACAGTTCAGCTTTCAACACCAGAATCCTGCCCCCCACCACCAGGCTCGACAAGGAGCCTAGAGACCTCGGCCTTCACCCTGCCTTGTGCAGCTGGATCCTGGACTTACTGTCAGATTGCCAGCAGGCGATAAGAGTGGCTCCCTCACCTCCACCCCTCTGACCCTCAACACAGGAGCCCCCAGAGCTATGTCCTAAGCCCCCTCCTTTACTCTCTGTGAACCCATGACTGTGTTGCCACCCACAGCTCCAATCTGCTAATTAAATTTGCTGATTGATCGGCCTAATCTCAAATAATAACGAGGCAGCCTACAGAGAGGAAGTCATCACCCTGACACAGAGGTGTCAAGAAAACAACCTCTCCCTCAATGTCGCAAAAACAAAGGAGCTGGTTGGGGATTACAGGAGGAATGGAGACAGGCTCAATCCTCTTGATATCAATGGATCTGGGGTTGAGAGAGTGAACAGCTTTAAGTTCCTCGGCATAAACATCACCAAGGATCTTACGTGGTCTGTACATACTGGCTGTGTGGTGAAAAAGGCACAACAGTGCCTCTTTCACCAGTTGAAGAAGTTTGGCATGAGTCCCCAAATCCTTTCTACAGGGGCACAATTGAGAGCATCCTGACTGGCTGCATCACTGCCTGGTATGGGAACTGTACCTCCTTTAATCGCAGGACTCTGCACAGAGTGGTGCGGACAGCCCAGCGCATCTGTAGATGTGAACTTCCCACTATTCAGGACGTTTACAAAGACAGGTGTTTAAAAAGGGTCTGAAGGATCATTGGAGACCTGAGTCATCCCAACCACAAACTGTTCCAGCTGCTACCATCTGGGAAATGGTACCGCAGCATAAAAGCCAGGAGCAACAGGCTCCGGGACAGCTTCTTCCACCAGGCCTCAGACTGATTAACTCGTGCTGACACAACTGTACTTCTATGTTATATTGACTGTCCTGTTGTACATATTATTTATTATAAATTACTATAAATTGTATATTGCACATTTAGACGGAGACGCAGTGTAAAGATTTTTACTCCTCGTGTATGTGAAGAATGTAAGAAATAAAGTCAATTCAATTCAGTTCATTAAATACACAACATTTATCACTTTTAAAAGTTCTTTTTAGTCCCCATGTCTCTATGGAGGAAGAAACAGGTGAGAAAGAAATTATAAACTCTTTTTCTCTGCAGATGCTGCCTGACCTCCAGCATTTTATACGTTGCTCCAGATTCTCAGCATCTGGTGTGTCCTATTCACATTTTCTGTTGCAATCCCCTCATGCCATTCCTCATTAGATTATGTCCCATAAGACTATGAGACACAGGAGCACAATTAGGCCACTCAGCCCATCGAGTCTGCCCTGACATTCCATCATGGCTGATTTATTATCCCTCTCAAACTCCTGCCTTCTCCCTGTAACATTTGACACCCTTACCAATCAAGAACCCCCTCTTTAAAAATACTCAGTGACTTGTGGCAACGAATTCCATAGATTCACCAGCACCTGGCTAAAGAAATTCCTCTTCATCCCCATTCGGAATGGATGTCCCTCTATTCTGAGGCTGTGCCCTCTGTTCCTAGACATCTGTCTGGCCTGCCCTGCTTCACTCGTCTGTCTGGCCTGCCTTGCTTTGGTTCCAGGAACCCCACCCACCCCGGACGTTCTCACTTCTCCTCCACCTTCATCAGGCAGAAGATACACGTAATTCCAAACTCGAGGACAGCTTCTACCCCACTGTTATAAGACTTTTGAACTGTTTGCTAGTACAACAAATGGACTCTTGACCTCCCAATCGAGCTCGTTATGACCCTGTACCTTATTGTCTGCCTGCACTGTACTCTCTCTGTAACTGAAACATTTATTCCATTCCTGATGAAGGGCCTCAGCCCAAAATATTGAAAGGCCTAGATCGAGTGGACATGGAGAGGATGTTTGCTATAGCGTGTAGGGCCAGATGGCACAGCCTCAGAATAGAGGGACACCCACTAACACAGGGACGATGAGGAATTTCTTTTGCCAGAGGGAGGTGAATCTGTGGAATTCATTGCCACAGACGGCAGAGGAGGCCAAATCATTGGGTATGTTTAAAGTGGAGATTGACTGGTTCTTAAATAGTCAGGGTGTCAAAGTTCACCAGGAGAAAGCAGGAGAACGGGGTTAAAGAGAGATAATAAATCAACCATGATGGAATGGTGAAGCAGTCTCGATGGGCCAAATGGCCTAATTCTGCTAGTATATCTGCTGGAAAAGTCAACTCTTTATTCATTTCCATAGATGCTGTCTGACCTGCTGAGTTCCTCCTGCACTTTATTCTGCATTGTTAATTTTTTAACTTTGTTCTACCTGTGTGAGGATCTGATCCGTTAACAGTAGGCAAGACAAGTTTTTCCTGCTTCTTGGCAGAGGGCAGTAACAAACTAATTCCAATCCCACGGAGCTGCGGTTCACTTCACCGCCGCTAGATGGCAGCAAAGGACCATTTCCGCAGAACGCCAGGGATCGGTGGCAGCTCCCCTGCTGGGAGCCACTGGAACTACAGCTGGAGTTGCAGTTCAGGAATTGGAATTCCTGGAGGAATTGGAATGATTCCGAACGTCAAACAAGAGAAAATATGTAAATACTGGAAATCCAAGCAGCACAAAATGCTGGAGGAACTCAGCAGGTCAGGCCTACTACCTTACATTTCTTCCTCCCCTCACCCCACCTTCTTATGAATTCCCATTATTTTTTCTCCAGTTCTGATGAAGGGTCTCGGCCCAAAACGTCAACTGTTGACTCTTTTCCCATAGATGCTGCCTAACCTGCTGAGCTCCTCCATCATTTTGTGTGTCTTGCTTATCCCTAATGTCTTGTGGTGGATTTCCAGCACTTGCAGAATCTCTTACGTCATTCAGGGGAAGGGAACTGCTACCACATTGACCATGTTCTTTAGCTCAGGTCCCTTATAGTCAGAGACAAAAGGCAGGGAGGCACACTAGCATCACCATGAGCACAATGCTTTACAGGGCCAGTGATTGGGATCTGACTTCGGCAGCTGCCTGTAAGGAGTGTGTACGTTCTCCCCGTGACCACGTGGGTTTCCTCCGGGTGCTCCGGTTTCCTCCCACAGTCCAAAGACATATTGGCTAGGGTTAGTAATTGTGGGCATGGTACGCTGGAAGCCGGATGGCACTTGTGGACTGCCCACAACACATCCTCAGACGCTGTTGATGGTTGTTGCAAATGGTTCCTTTCACTGTTTGTTTCGACGGACATTTGACAGGACGTTCTTTATCGATTACAGCTCAGCATTTAATACCAGCGGCCCTCAAAACTAACCAGTGTACTCCAAGACCTGGGCCTCAATACCTCCCTGTGTAATTGGTTCCCGGATTTCAGCTTGGCAAAAGCATCTTCTGCATCAGCACAGGAGCACCACAGAGCTGAGTGCTTTGCCCTCTGCTCTACTCACTTTACACCGATGACGGTGCGGCTAACCGCAATTCAGGTTTGCTGATAACACCACTGTTGTGGGCAGAATCAAAAGTGGTGATGAATCAGCATGCAGGAGGGAGATTGAAAATCTGGCTGAGCGATGTAATATCAACAACCTCTTACTCAATGCCAATAAGACCAAGGAACTGATTGTAGGCTTCAGGAGAGGGAAGCCAGAGGTCCCTGAGCCAGTCATCATCGGAGGATCAGAGGTGGAGAGGGTCAGTGACTTCCTGCTCCTGGGTGTCACTGTCTCAGAGGAGTGTAATTGCAACGAAAGCACAACCGTGCCTCTATTTCCTCAAGAGTCTGCAGAGGTTCAACGTGTCATCGAAAGCCTTGGCAAACTTCTGTGGATGTGTGGTGGAAAGTGTGCTGACAGCCTGGCATGGAAACACCAATACCTTTGAGCGGAAAATCCTAGAGAAGGTCGTGGATTTGGCCCAGTACATCTCAGGTAAAACCCTCCCAACCACTATTGGAGTATAAAAGTTGCATTGTTTGCTGTGTAACCAAAACTATGTAATCAGCTTTGAACTTGCTATTTGCTAGAGAATGAAATCTTAAGAATGTAGAAGACAATGGTGTGTTAATAAGAGGAAGCTAAGAGATGTGGATTATGTAGTCTGAGTTTGCTATTTGCTATGCATGTATCCAATTGAATGTAGAAGGCAATGGTGTGTTAATAAGAAGAAGCTAAGAGATGTGGATTATGTAGTCTGAGTTTGCTATTTGCTATGCATGTATCCAATTGAATGTAGAAGGCAATGGTGTGTTAATAAGAGGAAGCTAAGAGATGTGGATTATGTAGTCTGAGTTTGCTATTTGCTATGCATGTATCCAATTGAATGTAGAAGACAATGGTGTGTTAATAAGAGGAAGCTAAGAGATGTGGATTATCAGCTAGATGGTACAGGAGCCTCAGGAGCAGGTTCAAGAGCAGTTACTCCCCTCGACCATCAGACTCTTGAACAAAAGGGGATAACTGCATTCATTGAGATGTTCCCATAACCAATGGTCTCACTTTAAGGACTCTTATCTGTTATTAGATAGATAGATAGATAGATAGATACTTTATTCATCCCCATGGGGAAATTCAACTTTTTTCCAATGTCCCATACACTTGTTGTAGCAAAACTAATTACATTCAATACTTAACTCAGTAAAAAATACGATATGCATCTAAATCACTATCTCATAAAGCATTAATAATAGCTTTTTAAAAGTTCTTAAGTCCTGGTGGTAGAATTGTAAAGCCTAATGGCATAGGGGAGTATTGACCTCTTCATCCTGTCTGAGGAGCATTGTATCGATAGTAACCTGTCGCTGAAACTGCTTCTCTGTCTCTGGATGGTGCTATGTAGAGGATGTTCAGAGTTATCCATAATTGACCGTAGCCTACTCAGTGCCCTTCGCTCAGCTACCAATGTTAAACTCTCCAGTACTTTGCCCACGACAGAGCCCGCCTTCCTTACCAGCTTATTAAGACGTGAGGCGTCCCTCTTCTTAATGCTTCCTCCCCAACACGCCACCACAAAGAAGAGGGCGCTCTCCACAACTGACCTATAGAACATCTTCAGCATCTCACTACAGACATTGAATGACGCCAACCTTCTTAGGAAGTACAGTCGACTCTGTGCCTTCCTGCACAAGGCATCTGTGTTGGCAGTCCAGTCTAGCTTCTCGTCTAACTGTACTCCCAGATACTTGTAGGTCTTAACCTGCTCCACACATTCTCCATTAATGATCACTGGCTCCATATGAGGCCTAGATCTCCTAAAGTCCACCACCATCTCCTTGGTCTTGGTGATATTGAGACGCAGGTAGTTTGAGTTGCACCATATCACAAAGTCCTGTATCAGTTTCCTATACTCCTCCTCCTGTCCATTCCTGACACACCCCACTATGGCCGTGTCATCAGCGAACTTCTGCACATGGCAGGACTCCGAGTTATATTGGAAGTCTGATGTGTACAGGGTGAACAGGACCGGAGAGAGTATGGTTCCCTGCGGCGCTCCTGTGCTGCTGACCACCGTGTCAGACCTACAGTCTCCCAACCGCACATACTGAGGTCTATCTGTCAAGTAGTCCACTATCCAATCCACCATGTGAGAGTCTACTCCCATCTCCGTTAGTTTGTGTCTTAAGATCTTGGGCTGGATGGTGTTAAAGGCACTAGAGAAGTCAAGGAATGTAATCCTCACAGCACAACTGACCCCCTCTAGGTGAGAGAGTGATTTGTGCAGCAAATACGTGATAGCATCCTCCACTCCCACCTTCTCCTTATACGCAAACTGAAGAGGATCCTGGGCGTGCCTGGTTTGTGGCCTCAGATTCTGTATTATCAGCCGCTCCATGGTCTTCATAACGTGCGACGTCAAGGCAACAGGTCTGAAGTCATTCAACTCCTTTGGTTGTGGTTTCTTCGGTACCGGGACAATACAGGATGTTTTCCACTGTCTGGGTACTCTTCTCTGCTCCAGGCTCATGTTGAAGATGCGCTGTAGTGGTTCTCCCAGCTCAGTCGCACAGGCCCTCAGTAATCGTGGGGAAACTCCATCCGGTCCAGCCGCCTTGCTGGTACAGATCTTCCTCAGTTGACCTTCCACCTGTGCAGCTGTAATCCTGGGCGTGGGCAAGGTCTCCTGTGAGTGGCTATTTTCCTGTGAGGGAAGTAAGCCTGGTGTGGATTTCTGCGGTGAGGATGAGATTGAGCTGTCGAACCTGTTGAAGAAGTTGTTCAGCTGGTTCGCTTTCTCCACATCTCCACTTATGTTCGCCCCCCGCTTTGCACTGCATCCGGTGATGATCTTCATCCCATCCCACACCTCCTTCATGCTTTTTTTCTGCAGCTTTTGTTCTAGCTTCCTCCTATACTGCTCCTTTGCCCCCCTTATCTGTACTCTGAGTTCCTTCTGAACTCTTTTAAGCTCCAACCGATCACCATCTTTAAAGGCCCTCTTCTTCTGGTTTAGGAGGCCTTTGATGTGACTAGTGATCCAGGGCTTATTATTGGGATAGCAGCGAACAGTTCTAACAGGGACAACTGCATCCACACAAAAGTTAATATAGTCCGTTGTGCATTCAGTGACCTCCTCAACGCCCCCACAGAGCCCCCCTTGCAGTACATCCCAGTTAGTAGTACCGAAGCAGTCTCTCAGGGCCTGTTCAGCTTCAGGAGTCCACTTCCTAAAAGAGCTCTCATTATTTATTGCTATTTATTTATATTTGCATTTGCACAGTTTGTTGTCTTCTATATTCTTGCTCTTTCAATGATCGACTTTACAGTTACTGTTCTACAGATTTGCTGAGTATACCCGCAGGAGAAAGAATCTCAGGGTTATATGTATGTACGCTGATAGTCAATTTTACTTTGAACTTTGAAATATAGCTAATC